>NC_044316.2:13481524-13787423 GCF_007474595.2 Lynx canadensis
TTTAAGAGACTCAGAAAACCAGAGAATTTCACACTGTGTGAAATACCAGAAGCATTCCTATGAAAGTCAAGATAAACATAAATACACTCACAGTCCTCCCCTCTTATCGAGGAGGTACCTTCCAAGACACCTAGTGGATGGCTGAAACCAGGGACAGTATGGAACCCTGTATATACTAGGTTTTTTCCTATACCTTCCTGTGATAAAGTTTAATTTGTAAATTAGGCACAGTAAGAGATTAACAACAAGTAATAAATAAAATAGTTAGGGGTGCCTGGGTGGCTCAGTCCGTTGAGCATCAGGTCATGATCTCACCACTCCTGAGATGGAACCTGGCATCAGACTCTGCGCTGGCAGCCCGGAGCCTGCTTGGGATTCTCTCTCTGCCCCTCCCCCCACTTGCTCACTGTCTCTCAAAATAAATAAACATTTAAAAAATTATAAACAAGTAAATAGCACAATTATAACAATATACTGTAGTAAAAGTTACGTGAATGAGGGCGCGCACACTCCTCACTCACGTGTGCACGCGCTCACTCGCTCTCCCTCTCTCTCCTCCAAGACACCAATTGTACTTTACTCGCCCTTATTATTTTTGTGGTGTTATGAGGTCATAAAATGCCTAGGTGATGAAATGAGGGGAGGTGAATGATGCAAGCCTTAAGACACAGCATTAAGTTTCCACTGACCTCCGGACCATAGGTCACAAGGTGGATCATCTGCTTGTGGACCAAAGCTGACCTCCAGAAGCTAAATTACAGAAAAGCAGAAGCCCCAGCCAGGAGGACTATTGTAGTCCTAGTGTCATCAATTTCATTTAATGTTTTGGAGAGGCTGACTGAGGGAGTGGAGCAGTTAAAATTGGAAAGGGAAAAAAAAGACAAAATATCATTATTTCAAGTGAAATTATTTATACCTGAAAATCCAGAAAGATCCCCTAAAAACTGGAGAATTCAGAATGGTGTCTGGAAGAAATATATATTTATGTGTGCAGTGTGGTGTGTGTGTGTGTGTGTGTGTGTGTGTATGTGTGTGTGTAGAGAAAGAAGGGAAGAAAGGAAAGAAGGCTACAACTTTCCTGTATGCTAATATAAAAGACTTACGTGTGCTCTAAGGAAGAAAAGATCCCATTCACTGGAAGAGGGTAAGCAAAAATTTGGTATGTGGAGATTATATGATTTGTATACTTGGAAATACAAAGAGACTCTATTGAATACTATTAGTAACAATAAGAAAATAGTATAATTTGGCCAGGTACAAAATCAATATGCAAAAATTAATAGTGTTTCCATATACAAAGAACCAGGTAGAAAATATAATAGAAATAAAAATATCCCATATATAATAGCAGTAAAAAAGAATAATAACTAGGAATAAATTTAACGAGAAATGTTCAGTTTCTTTTATAGGCCACTGGGGTACATAAAAGAAAACTTAAAATAAATCCCTATTTGTGGATAGTAAGACTCAGTATAATAAAGCTGTCAAATTGCCCTAGTTTAAATTATAACTTTAATGTAATCCTAATAAAAATTCCAAAAAGGGTATTTGAGATCTAGAAAAGTTAATTTTAAAGTTATGTGGTATTATATACTTGTAATAAACATCAAAGAAATAACTTAAAAATTTCCTAACCTTGTGGTCCCAGATATCAAGGTTGTAGAGCTCACCAAGTCCAAAATAATGAAAGCCATCTACTTAAAAACTCACACCAAGATATATCATCAAGAAATTTCAAATCAACTGCATATGCAGATCATAAATGCTTCCAGAAAAGAAATGTAATCAACTATAAAAGCTCAAGAATCAGAATGGCTATTGTGGTTGCTGAAAAGACAGTGGAGCTATGCCTTAAAAATTCTCTGAAAATAAATATTTTCAATATAGAATTACCAGCCAAGCTAGTAATCTAGCATACAGGCAGAATGGAGAGATTTTCAGATATGAAAGGATTCAAAAAGTTTGTCTCCCATTCTTTTTAATTTTTTAACATTTACTTATTTTTGAGAGAGAGCACGAGTGGGGGAGAGACAGAGAAAGAGAGACACACAGAATCCAAAGCAGGCTCCAGGCTCTGAGCTGTCAGCACAGAGCCTGACACGGGGCTCGAACTCACGAACTGTGAGATCATAACCTGAGCCAAAGTCTGGCATTTAACCCACTGAGCCACCTAGGCACCCCTCCCATTCTTTTTTCAGAAGTTACCGGGTTGGGCGCCTGGGTGGCTCAGTCAGGCATCCAACTCTTGATTTCAGCTCAGTTCATGATCTCATAGTTCTTGGGATTGGGCCACCTGCTTGGGATTCTCTCTCCCTCTCTCTTTACCTCCCCACACCACCACAACCCCGACCACCACCACTCGCTTGCTCACGCACAGGCGCGTGTGCTCTCTCTCCCTCTCTCTCAAAATAAATAAATAAACATTTTTTAAAAAGCAGCAGCAGCAGCTACTGGGGAACAGCTTCAGCGAAATCAAGGAGCAAATCAAAAACAAAGAGTTCATGGAATTCAGAAAATCACAGATTTAGCCCAGGAAAGCAGTAAAACAGAAGTCCCAGGATAGTTGCTGCGCAGTAGGCTTAGAAAGCAATCAGTTCAGATGGAGAAAAGACAAAGGGTTCAGTGCCTGGGAAAAATAGGTTTTTTTTTTTTTTTTGTGCCTGAACAAGAGTTCAGGAAAGCAATGAGACTACACATATGACAAACTAAGCAAGGTAAAGTTGAGGAAACTATTCTCTCTGGGTAAAACATAAGGCTGTACAAGAAAGAAAATATAATTCTACTTAACTTTATAAAGTTATATAACTTTGTATATAAATACAGCAAATTTTATATTATTATAGTAACTAGTTAATTATAATGACTAAACACTTTGCTCACATAACTAAAAATACTGTTTTGTTTTGGGAAGATGAGGGAGGGGAGGAGGGTTAAAAGAACTAACTCCATATCTGTTCCAAGAGGAAGATGATAAATATGACTAAAATTGATAGTAAATAGCAGTATAAGCATATTACCAAACAATATGGCACTTACAGTGGAGGGGGAAGGGGGTCAATGCTTATGGAGTTAAAAGTGACTGTCTCTGGGACACAAGACTGAGAGTGGGGAAGGGTAAAATCAGGTGACTATTTTTCATTTAAAACCTATTTGTAGTATCTAAATTCTTTAACTATGATTAATTTATTTTAATTTAAACAATTATATAACTGGGAAATCAGAGAAATGGAGAAGGAGAGTCCAGATCAATCAGATATTTTAAAATAGTATCAGGTTACAATAAGTTAAATATTGGGACTAGAATAGAATAATGTCAGAGAATACAGAGATGGACCTATCTATGGAAATTAATAAGTGACAAAGGTGACATTTCTAATCAATGAGGAAACATTGGGATATTCAATAAATAGTGGGGGAAGAGCTGATTAGCCATCTAGAGAAAAACAAGTGACTATCTCACTTTATTCTTTATATCAAATTCAAAATAAAACAAAGTAAGTAACAAAAGTTTAATTTTCTTTAAATAATAAAATAAGGGGTGCCTAGCTGGCTCAGTTGATTAGGCCTCTGACTCTTGATCTCAGCTCAGATCTTGTTCTTGGGGTTGTGAGTTTAAACCCTGCACTGGGCTCCACACTGGGCGTGGAGCCTACTTTAAAAATATATAAATAAAAATAATAAAAATTTTTAAAAATCATAAAAGTTTAAAAACATGAAAAACAAAGAACATTTTATAACTTTAGATTGAGGAAAGCCTTTGTAGATTAGCCACTAAATCATGAAACAATTGAGAAAAGATTGACTTGGTAGATGTTGTTAATTATCTCCTTCATTTCCACAATCCTCTTCTTCCTTACTAGCAAGCCTTGATTTTGATAGTGGAAAGGAATGAACAATGTGCCCAGAAATCATAGTCTTCTTTCTAGATTCCCTTGTCCTCAGGGGAGCCATGTGACACGATTCTGACCAATGAGATATAAGCAGAAACAGTGATTTCTGGGAAAGCCTTTCTTTCCTGATATAAGCCCACCCTCTTTATTCTTTGCCCTTTTCACTCTGGAGTGGAGATGGGAGCGCTCCATCTCCATGGCAAGATGGGGTTGCCATCCAGCAACCAGGTGCTTTCCAACAGGGTGGTGAAGACTGCGTACAAAGGAGAGCAAAGCGGCAAAATGGAGAAAGGCTGGCTCCCTGATGGCATCATTGAGTCCCCCAACTGCCTACCTCCAGACTTCATGCTTGTTAAAAAAGAATTTTTTAAATAAGGTGAAACCATGACTCCCATACACTATAAAAATGAATACATTTTAAAGATTTTATTTAATGCACCAAAGAGGAAACAAAGAGGGATCCAAAGAACACATTTTTAGGTCAGGAATATTGAAATAAATGTAGGCATTTATTTCATAATACATAATAAAACAGAAGCAAACTGGTTTTTCCATTGGGTTGGGACAGTGGGAGAGAGTTGTTCCTCTTCTGGCCGTGTCTATTTGCATATCTATAGACTATAATTATTTGTCTTTGCTATCAGTTATCTAAAACTTAGATATTAGAATCAGATAACCCAGAAAAGTGTGCTGTAGACAATGCAGTTTTCCACTGAAGCACAAATTTTTCCCTGCGTGTTGCATGAAACAAATATTCTCCCATCTATTCAAGCCATTGTTAGTTGTTTTTTTATTTCCTGTAGTTGAATACAGTCCTAGCTGATACAACTGATAAGTCTGAGTACATAAAAAACCCTAAAATTTTACACAGCATAGAATAGCATAAAAAGAGCCCAAAGACAACAAACTGAGGGAATATTTCCCATGTGAATGACAAAGGACTAATTTCCTGAATATCTAAAAATCAAACCAGTAAGAAAAAGATTAACAACCCAATAGAAAATGGCAAGAGGCATTAACAGTTCACAGAAAATAAAAGGCAAATAATTGTAAACATAAAAAGATGTTCAATCGCACTCATAACTTTTTTAAAACGGAAATGAAGGGGCACCTGGGTGGTGGCTCAGCTTTGATTTCAGCTCAGGTCATGATCCTGGGGTCGTAAGAATGAGCCCTGCATCAGGCTCCATGTTGAGTGTGGAGCCTGCTTACGAGTCTCTCTCTCTCCCTCTGCCCCTCTTCCACATTTGTGCTCACTCTCTCTCCTAAAATACACACACACACACACACACACACACACACACACACACACATATATTAAAAGTATAATGGAATACTATATTTCACCTATCATATAGGCAAGAATGTAAAAGTTTATTGAGGGTGAGGGAAATAAGGTATTTTCATATATTCTTGTAGAGGGGTAAATTCATATAGCCCATGTGAAGAACACCTTGGCACTGTATCTACACTCCTAGGTTCACTGAAGCATTATTCACAGTAGCCAAGATATGGAAACAACCTAAATGCCCACCAACAGATGAATGGATGAAGAGAATATGGTATATATACAATGGAATATTATTAAGCCTTACAAAAGAAGGAAATCCTGCCATTTGCAACAACATGGATGAACCTAGAAGACATGCTAAGGGTAATAAGCCAGACACAGAAAGACAAATGCTGCGTGATCTCACTTAGATGTGTAATCTAAAATAGTCAAGCCCATAGAGGCAGAGATAGAATGGTGGTTGCCAGGGGGTGGGGAGAGGGTTAATGGGGTGCTATGGGTCAAAGGGCGCAAAGTTTCAGTTATGCAGGATGAATAAATCCTGGAGATCTAATGTACAGCATAGTAATATAGTTAACAATACTGTATTGTATGTGTGAAATTTGCTAAGGAGTGGATCTTAAGTACTCTCATCCGAGGGAGTGCAGAATACAAGACTCCAAAATATACCACTCAGCATATGGATTACTTTGAGCTGAAGGCCATCAAGACCAAGCACCCTCAAGAAAAACTTTCACCTTTCCCCTAACTACCTAAAAGATTTTAGATTTGGAGGCCTGGCTCTGAAAGAGAGCTATTACCTGAGATAACGTTTTACTTGAAGGGCCTAGCTGTGTAGAAGCACAATCAGACTATCAAACATCGGCCCTTCTTATCATCCTGTGAATGACCCTCCTTTCCTCTGAAGCTGCAGGCCCATCCAATTCCTTAGCTCAGGATGGCATATAAGCCTCAACTGCTGACTTGCCCTTAAATCTTATAATTTGAGGCCCCCGGACATATGAAATTATATCTGATTTTCTCCTGTTAATCTGTCTTCTGTCAATTTAGTTATCAGACCAGCAAAAGAACCTAGAAAGGAAGAAGGGAAAAATTATCAGCCCTTGCACACCAGAAAGACAAGGGAGGAGAAGGAGGAGGAGGAGGAAGAGGAGGAAGAAGAGGAAAGGGGAAATGGTAACTACCTGAGGTGATGGGAATGTTAATTAGCTTGATTGTGGTGATCATTTCATAACGTATACATATATTAAAACATTAAATTGTACACCTTAAATATATACAACGTTTATTTGTCCACTGTACCTTAATAAAGCTTTTTTTTTGGGGGGGGAAGCACTCAGTAGGAAATAGGTCAGTAAGAACCTCTGCAATATCAATATCACTCCAGCATCATTATTAATTTTTCCATGTTCACGAAGTGGTCAGGTATTTTTAGGCTATCAGCATACCCCATGTTTCCACACACCCTTCTGTCTCATAAGTGGACCCCCAAGCTGGACCCAGGCAATCAGAGGCTCCTCCCCCACTCCCTTGTCCTTGACATGTGCGTTCTACCTGCCTGCCCCACAGGGAGCTACAGGGAGCTCTTGAGAGAGCAGCATGTTGTTGAGACCGTCTGGACAGCTTACGTGACTGCACCCAGTTAAGGCCTCTGTATAAACTTTTAAGATTCTGTCTGGTAGATGTGGAGATCTGCTGGTCTCACAGCCATCCAAGACAAACCTCATATATACACAATGGAGGATCGTTCGGCAATCAAAAAGAATGAAATCTTGCCGTTTGCAACTATGTGTATGGAACTAGAGGGTATTATGCTAAGCGAAATTAGTCAGAGAAAGACAAAATCATATGACTTCACTCCTCTGAGGACTTTAAGACACAGAACAGATGAACATAAGGGAAGGGAAGCAAAATTATATAAAAACAGGGAGGGGGACAAAACATAAGAGACTCTTAAATATGAGGAACAAACAGAGGGTTACTGGAGGGGGTGTGGGAGGGGGGATGGGCTAAATGGGGAAGGGGCATTAAGGAATCTACTCCTGAAATCATTGTTGCACTATATGCTAACTAACTTGGATGGAAATTTAAAAATAAATAGATAATTTTAAGAAATAAAACAAAATAAGGGGGGGTGGGTAACAGGTGGGCAGAGCAGCAAGCCTCCTTTGAGAAGGCAAAAATACTAGTGAAACAGATTAAAGCTCTGGACATCCCTCAAGCAGGGCTATCATTTGAATCAGATGTATCTAGAATGTATGGGTTGGGCACTATAGAAGAGACAACAGAAAGAGAAAATACCTCTAGGATATTGGTCTTGGTTCTGGAAAGAGGCAAAAACCTGATATACCTCCGTAAAGCAACAGTTCCTAGCAATGTACACAGTACTCCTCCAGGTAGACTGTCTCATGAAGAAAAAGCATAGCATGTTAAGAGCTTCCCTTTCTATCAAGGGATGGATAGAGAACATGTCCCACTGACCCACTTCTGCCATGGCCCAGACTCCCACTTTGACTAAGGGCCTACGGCATATGCCTACAGACAACAAAGGGGTACCCTGCCCACCAGCCCACTGTCTCTAGAAATGTGGGTGCTACTAGACCGTATAGAACATATAGATCCTCCAAATGCCCCCACCCCTATTCCTGTGGCAACCCCTGCAGAGGGAATGAGGAAAAATCCTGCTGATGCCTGATAGATCTCCCACATGGACTGCAATGGCTATTCAGCCCAACACTGACATCATCTGGATGGAAACAGAAATGAACCACAGCAGCCAGTGGGCTGAACTCAGCTATTTAGCTGGGGATCACTGACTGATGAACCCTGGCTGTTAACCCTTCACACCGAAGAGATTAACCCTGTGGCTTAGACAATGAAAAGCAAAGGTATAGATGATCATAGATAAGTCCTTATGAGGTCAAGAAAGTTTACCTGCAAGAGCCTGAGGTAGTCCTCACTGTCTTCCACGTCCCAGTTCATAGGGCAATCAGGAAACTGATGCCCTAGCTTGGGTAAAAGCCCTAGCAACTAACTCTTCAGTAGATACAACACAGTGGGCAAATAGAAAGAGAGGCCACCATAACACCCAGATTGAATGGAATAATACCAAGGATGCCAGATTGCCCTTAAAATGCAGTGGCTTGGTTAATGCAGTAATAAATCCTGTATGTCCTCAACAACACTCAAGGCACCTGCCAAAGGAGTCTGGGACCATCCATCGGAGTCCCCAGATGGTGAAGGATTGGCAAACTGGTTATGTTCGCCCCCTCTGTCTGAGTGAGGATTCTAAATATGCCTTGGTTCATGTGGACACTATGTCTGGCCTCATCCAAGTTTGCCTCTATGGCTGTGAAAACCAGGTGTCCACCAACAGGGGATTATGGAAGCTGAGCACCATGTGCGGATGCCCTCAATGATCAGGGATCACGTTTCAAAGGTCATGATATCTAAGAGTGGACAAAAGATAATGACATTAAGTAGAAGCCCCACCTCCCCTGTAACCTGCAAGCCACAGGACTGATCAGAAAAAAAGAGACATTAAAGCAGCAGAATAAATTACTAACAACTAAAACCACCTGGCCAAGCAGACTAAGGTACTATCCCAGGCTTCAATACATTTCATTTTTTGTAATGTTTTTTATTTAGTTTTGAGAGAGAGAGAATGAGCAGGGGAGGGGCAGAGAGAGAAGGAGACACAGAATCTGTAACAGGCTCCAGACTCTGAACTGTCAGGGCCCAAAGCAGCGAGATCATGACCTGAGCCAAAGTCAGATGCTTAAAGGCTTTAATACATTTAAATGATCAATCAGTAGGGCCTATTACCCAATATGCCAAACTAGAAACCCCTGCCAAGGCATCCAGTACCATAAAGGTACAAAAGTTGAGGGAGACAGCCATTGCCCTGAGTCCCACCGTGGATCAATGTGCTACGATGCTGAGAACATCAAGCCCCATCAGGCCTGGCGAAGGCATTGTGTACTGGGATTCTCAGTAAGACATCCCAGGGAACTACTCAGTCTCTAATGGGATTCTATTATCCTGCTGCGAGCCAGACCTGTTGAAACACACTATACCCGGAACAGAACATGCACCACTGAAGGAGGGGAGAAGGTGAGGGTCCCCATCTGGCATATCCCACCCCCAGTCCTGCCTGCTGCCTTCCCCAGCCAACATGCATGGCATGCACAACCAGGTCAAATTTCTAAAGCTACAGCTACATTAACATCTAATGATCAGGTTGCAAGTGTAATTCTTACAGAAGGGGGAGACTTTCCCATACGAGTTCCTATTAAATAACTGTCTGGTCAGCCTTAGACATCTGCTGCCCCTATGGTGCCCAGTCATGACACAGACTCCTAATATAAATACCTCTCCACAGTGGGCCCACTTGTATGCCCAACAAACGATTTAAGCTGACCTTGGGTATATGAGCAGATGCCCCTTTCTAGCTCATCAGGATTATCACCACTCTGGGGAGTGGATTAAAAAGTTCTCAAGGCTCCTGGGTGGCTCAGTCAGTTAAGCGTCCAACTTCCGCTCAGGTCATGATCTCACCATTCGTGCGTTCGAGCCCTGCATCGGGCTCGGTGCAGACAGCTCAGAGCCTGGAGCCTGCTTCGGATTCTGTGTCTCCCTCTCTCTCTGCCCCTTCCCTTGCTCACTCTCTCTCTTTCTCTCTGTCTCAAAAATAAACATTTTTTAAAAAGTCCTAAAGCAGTGTATTAAAAAAGAACAAGCTAGGACTGGCATTCTTAATTCATCTGATATTACCAATACTACTCTAGAAAACTGGTCTCTGGCACACACTATCAGTAACACTGGACACGGGTATTCTTTTTCTGTCAATCAAACTACACAGGCAGCCCATCAAACTGATGACCAAAAGGGTCCTAAAAAATAATACCATCTGAGCCACGGGTGACTATGCACAGACCTGGGATATATTCACATGGTTCACCCTGGGTGATGGACATTTGAGCACTGGATTGCCAGGCACCCCTATGTTGGGAACAGAAAAATCACTGTGAACACAACCAACCCAGCTGTACCAGAAATGTGGGATGGAAGTCACTGTAACTATGCAGTCATTCTGTCACACTAAAGGATAGCAGCTAGTTTGACACTGACAGGTCACAACACCCACTTATTGGGAAGCCCTGAATGGAACCCAGTGGTTATGTAGCACAGACATTTGGCCGTGGATCCCACCTGGGTGATTGGGCCACTGCACCCTGGCTTTTCCCTGGGGACAAAGGAGAATCCGCCCCATAGTAATAGCAATTGCCAACCTCCTCCTCCTCAAGGCCAGATGAGCATGTTATGTTTTCCACTGGTATGCTCATCTGGCCACCATTTTCCTTCCATTGGCTTGGAAGCCACTGTAGCACACGAAGAAGCACTTACTAAGTCCACCTAGCAAGCCTTAAATGATAGCCAATAAGGAAAAAGCCTGCCCTTACTGAACACTAAAATATCTCTAATGAGAAAAGCTGGGGGCATCTGGGTGGTTCATTCAGTTAAGCATCCAGCTCTTGATCTCCACTCAGGTCATGATCTCACAGTTCCTGGGATCAAGCCCCATTTTGGGCTCTGTGCTGACAGTGTGGAACCTGCTTGGGATTCTCTCTCTCAATCTCTCTCTCTCTCTCTCTCTCTCTCTCTCTCTCTCTCTTTCTCTCTCAAAATAAATACACTTGAAAAAGAAAAAGAAACAAGTTGTCCTCCAGGATCACCTGAACATTATCACTGCCTCTCAAGGAGGCATCTATGCCATTATCTAAACAGAATGCTTGTGTTTATACCTGATAAATCTGCTCATTACCATCTTTATTAAATCACATAAAGAAACAAGTAAATATCCTGAGTTATCTGACCTCCAACCTAGAGGAGGTTAATAAATCAATGATTCAGATCACTGGGCTCTTAATTTTGAAAATTACTTATTTTGGAAGTCGTGATTTTAATCTGCTTTTTCTTGCATGTGCCTAAACTGTTGCTGTGACATCTGCCTCCAGTGCGGCCAGATAGTCACCAAACAAGCCACCTCTATGCCAGTGAAACCTTGCTGACTGCTCAGGGAACATTGCAAAAGAGCAGTACATATAGAATTATAAGAGCCAGTCATAAGAGGTGAAACACTGGAGAAGGTCATCGAGAGGATACGGATGCCATTTGACCCATGAGCTGGACCCAGGCGATTGAGGCTCTTCCCTGCCCTCCCTGTCAGTGAAATATGCATTCTGCCTGCCTTCCTGCCCTAAAAGCTGCCTCAAGGACACAGACTTGAGATAGTAATGTGCTGTTGAGACCATCTGGGTATAATGACTGGATGTGCCATCTGGTAGACATGACTGAACTCAGTTAGGGCGTCTATATAAACTTTTAAGGTTCTGACAGGCGGGTGTAAAGATCTGCTCACTTTGCAGCTGACTAAGCCAACCGTCATAAAAGCAAGTTCCCTTGCTTATTAAAACTGCCACCTACCAATCTGGAGGGGTCTGTCTCTTTTTCACTGTGCCCTTGCCCCCCCCCCCCCCCCACGTACAGGGACCAATTTCAGATTTCACCCAGGAAACTGTAACCCAAGGTTACAAATCAACAAGTTGCAAGAAGAGGTTGTTGCCAGGAGAAGCCACGGGCCACTGGGCGCTGCAGGTGGCCATGCACTGCAGGAGGTGGACACGGGGGAAGCTGTGTGCAGTGCAGGAATCTGGGTGCAGGAAGTGCTGCTCAGGCTGCAGAAGCCAGACCTGAAACCCACGCAAGCACCTGTGCTACAACAGGTTGCCAAGGGAGCCTTGAGAGCTTGCCAAGCAAGCACTAGAGAACCAGAAGCAAAACCCCTTTCCTCCTACAGTGTCTCTCTGGCACCCTCTGCTGACAAAGTTTAGCATTGTGCCAGCTGGCAAAGGAAACATTTAAAGGACCCAGATCCATTTCACAGTCTAGGCAGTGAAGGGAAACCTTGGTGCTGAGACCAGCTCAGCTGGTCTTCAGGGAGAGAATAAAGCTAAACAAAAAGCCATTACAAATCTGTAAGGAAAAGACCTACAATCCTAGAAAGGAAAAAAAAAAATACAGAGACGCACAGAGAAAAGCAGAAAGCAAAAGGTGAGAGACAGACAAGAGGTCTGATGACCTTGGCTGTTCTTCCCGTGGCCCCGCTACATCCCTGTCCTTTGATGGTAGGAGACTGCTCTTTCTCTTTCTAATGAACGCCTCCTTTTTTGTCAGCTTACACTTGCTTGGGCTGGCTTCCAGCCCTGCGACAAAGTCCTCCTAGTCAATAAGAAGTCACTGAATTAAAATCTCAGTTACTAATTTTATCATTTCCAAGTCCTTGGAAGAGGTTACAGTTGTTTGTACCTGTTGTAATTTTGTCCCATCGGGTTTGGGGAAGCACTCTTCCTTGGCCAAAAATTTCTGTAATTAAAAAAAGTTGAAATCCTTTCCCATTCTATTCACTGCTGCACTCTGAGTGGTACAGCTGGATTTCATCTGGGCCTCATTGTCCATTTTCCCTGGACTTTTCCTCAGATTCTTTATACTGTTAAGTTCTTGTAAAACCTGCCAATTGATATTTTAGAGCAAGACTATAAAGACTTCCTTGTTAGTCTTTACTTTTTTTTAGGTGGGGGAGAGGGGCCGGGAGAGAGGGAGAGAGAGAATCCCAAGCAGGCTCCGCGCTGTCAGCACAGAGCCCGATGCAGGGCTCGACCCCACAAACCATGAGATCATGACCTGAGTGGAAAACGAGAGTCGGACGCTTAACCGACTGCGCCACCCAGACACCTCTAATTTTTTCTAAGTCCTGTCATGCAGGGGATAAGTAAGATCCATCAGAAGCAATAATTCGGACAAGATTTCTACCATCTTTCTCAGAAGGCGTCTGCACAATGCCGTAACACATTCTCACTTTTTCCTGCCTAATCATTTGTATGACGCTTTGATGTGGGGCCATTTATGCTGCAGCTTGTTTTATTGGTTCTTATACATGGGCTGCTTCACGTTAGTCTTCCACTTGACTGAGTCAGCTTGTCAGCCCCATTCTTCCCCCAGTGTAGTTACCAGGTTATTTTGCCTTTAACCTCCTCGGTGGTAGGGAACATTCCACCCATGGGTGTTTTCTTCAGCTCCTTCAACAGCTCTGTTTTGTTCCCAGGTTGCTGGTAGGTGGTTTCCATTCTCTCGTGTCACATCTCTCATCTGATCATTTGTTTGGGTTTGGAGAAAGGTACTCTAGCTGTGTTTCAATGTGTGATTTTAACTGAACTTTCAATTTTCTCAGCATCTGATTTTTCTTTTCACCAAATTCCTTCTGTCTCAGGCACAATGCTCATCTCTTCTCCCGGTGTTTCTCATTACAGGACACTCTTGTCGTTCACATGGTCATAATCCATTTCCATCTTAAAGTACTCCTTACAAGCTTCATGGTTCATTTACGTCCCTCTATTCTGTTCTGGCTGAGGATCCCTTTTCATTGTCCGAGCAAGATCCTGTGTCTTGTTGGGACAGACCTTCCTTCCACATTTGTGAGAATGATAATGATAATCCCCTTAGTTGCAGGACAGGCATCACTCAACCCCCCCACACACACCCTCACTGTTCCCTGCCTCTTTCTCACTGGGCCTGAGACCACTGTAATAGGAGAGAGATGTATACAGAGACTATAGACTGGATCAGTGGTTCCCCAAGTGAAAGACTACATCAGAATTCTCCTGTGCTTGTTAAAAATGCAGATTCCTGGGTCCTGCCCAACCCAGTTAGTCTAATCTCTGGAATGGAGCTTACAATCTGCATCTTAACAATCTCTCCAGGTGATTTTTCTGTACCCTTAAAGTTGAACAGATATGAGCAGTATCCTGTTCTGAGAGTGGAAGGGGCTGGTCTGAAGTTAGGGATGACTTTCCACCAAGTTACTCCAGACCCGGATGCTTCCAGCAGGTGTTATCTGTGCCTGCAGAAATAAAGATCAAAAGTCCCCTTCCAAGGACCCCTGCCCTTAGGCATCATAACCATGTTTCAGAGTTCATCTCTGGAACTTAACCCTGGTTCCCATAAATAGTGTCCACTGTTGGGGAACAAGAATTCCTGTCCTCTTCAAAGGTCCTTCTAGCTGGACTAAGAATCAAACCGATATGAGACACATTAACAGGACAAAACCAAATTTAATACCACACATGACGGGAATCCACACATGCATGGAAACCCCAAAGATGATCAGGCAAAATGAGGTATATGTGTCATCCTGAACTAAGGATAAGGGGTAGGCGTCTGGGGCTTCAGTGGGAAGGAATGAACGATCTTCACAGGTGTGATAAGAAGAGGAGCTGATGTTTGGTAATTAGATGTTTGCCCTGCTGTAGAGATGGGTCACTCAGATAAAAGTGCTAATAACCCTTATTCTGGGAAAGACCCCCAATTTAGAAGCTTCTATGTAGTTAAGGGAGGGACAAAAGTTTCTCTTGAGCCCGTAGGGTCTTGATTGCCTTGAGCTCAGAATAATCTTCATGCCAATGCAGCCCATCTTGGGGCAGCCTGCCCTCAGCCCCTCCTCCACCATGGGAATACAGGTACAACACTGAAAGTTTGAGGGCAGATGTTTGAGTGGGCCATAGCCATGGCCTACCAAGTTCACATTTCAAATTCAAAGACCCACTGGAGTCACTGGAGCCAGCCAAGGGACCCCACCAGCCTTGCAAAAAGGCACCATGTCATCAGAACTAGCAATGAAACCAACATCCCACCTCATTCCCTACGAAATATAAGAGGACGGGCTCCATGAAGGAGGGAGAGCATTTGACTTGTCCATCTGTATCCCTCCAACACTGAGGGGCCTCCAACCACAGCCCCCAATGGTCATGGTAAGGCGATTGTCAACATTGCCAAGACCACCTGTCACTGTCTGGGTCTGGAGAAAGGAGAAGGTGGACACAGAGTGAAGAGATACAGCGTTATAGTGGATATGACCCCGAGCAGCAGACACTGCTACCTGCTGGCATAGGGATAAGGGAACATCTCGAGAGTTGAGCAGACACCAAGTTGGTAGTGGGGCTTGAAGCTCTTATATCATTAACTGAAGGCTGCAAGGTAGATGTCTTGGAGCAGGCGCTGAAGAAGGGGAGAAATGGATCCAGCCTCTGCCCCGTTTCCCATGGCAGGGCACTTGTGACAAAACAGCAGCATTTGCAAGCCTCCTGAGCAAAGGAACCAATGGAAGGTTGGTAGTAGAGAGGCAGAGAAAACCACCCTCCCTCTCCACTAATGTGGGCCTACCCACAAATGAGGGGTAAACTATAGCCAAGCAAAATAGGGACACGTGCATACGGCAGGTTTCCAGCTACAGAGGCATAACTGACTGATGGCTCCAAAAGTGCAACATTCTGAAATCTCTCTCTGTTCCATGGCTCACACTAAGGCCAGGTTTCTGACAGGCCACTGCCACCTGTGACTGGGTACAACAAGGATAGCAATTTGGGGCTCATTCTTATGATTGGTGGGACTCCCCTGGTGGGTGATCTTGGCCAGAGGGCTCTCAGTGGCCTTACTGAACTTCTCTTAGGACTGGACTGACGCCAAAGATGCCTCCACCCCACCTCGCTCCCTCCCATCCCTCCTCCCCTCGGGTCAGACCACACTGAAGTCTGATGGCTCTTCCAGTCTTCTCCAGTGCTCTGTGTTTCCTCTCACAGGGCTTTCCCCTGATACATTGCTTCTTCCTGTCCTGGTGTCTGCTTTGCCGAGTGCCCATGCTAACACCATGAGTTAGCTCTTCCAGGAGCAGTCCCAAAATAAGAGGTCTCTTCCCCACCCCAGCACTGGTGTCAAAGAGCAGAGGCAGGGGCATGCATGTGGGACAGATAAGCCACCTGTCAAAGAAGAACTGCACCAGAGTTCAACAGGCAAGGATGGCTTTATCCAAGACTATTGCAATAGGGGAGAGAGATTGAACTCCACTTCAAATAGAACAGGGACATGTGGGGATTTCTAGCCAATGGGCAGGGGGAAAGAATTGGATGGAAAATTACTAAGAAGAACTTTGTTAGGTAGCAAGGATCAGGCGACAGCAACATGATTGGATATCAAGAGCGGGGGATTCTCAATAAACCAATTTAACAGGATTCTTTGCTAAAACTGAGCTGGGCAGGCCTAGAACAGGCCAAGGATGGCATCTCATTGAAAAGAGGGCTCAGAGGAGCCACACCCTGAGCCAACACCCCTGGCCCACCCAGCCAGTCTATTCTGGAGGGCTGGCACGGGAGGGGGCTTTGGAGTGAATGTGAGTCGAAGTTTCAAACAAACAGGACTGAGTCTGAACCGAAATGAAACAGTTTGCATAACTGATAGCTGCTGCAGAGTTACAGAACTGGACTGTGATGGTTACCGGAGCCAGCTCTTTGCCCCAAAGAAGAAAGAAGGGCTGGTCAGAGCACAGCTGGTGGCACCACTGGACACCGCAGGCACTCAAAAAGGGAGATTGAAGGGCGCCTGGGTGGCCCAGGCGGTTAAGCATCTGACTCTTGATTTCAGCTCAGGTCATGATCTCACAGTTTATGAGTTCAAGTCCTGCATGGGGCTCTGAGCTGACAGCACAGAGCCTGCTTAGAAGTCTGTCTCTCCCTCTCTCTGCTCCTCGCCCTCTCTCTTAAAATAAATAAATTAAAAGAGAGAGAGAGAGAGAGAGAGATTGAAGGAAAACCTGAGTGTGGCCTGAGCAGGCTCCTCAGGAAAGCCTTTCCCTATGCGGCAGGAAGAATAACGGCCCCCAAGATGTTCAGGGGCTGCTATGAGCTGCCGGACACTGAGGTGGGGAGAACAGGTTTCTGGAGTCCTAAGAATGAGCCTTCACCTGGAGGTGCGCCCCATCTAGTGGAGGGAACACGTAAACACAGAACCCAGATGAAAGGTGAGCTTGCAGGGCCCTAGGAGGACCCTAGGTTTGGAGGGACGGTAACTGGCCCACCTGAATGTTGTGCCCCCTACAGCACTTTCCCACACAGGCACAAGATGTTCAACCTCCACAAAGGCTCTGGGGAATCAGGGATCCCCCAACTTCCAGGAAGAAGGCTTGAACCCAGGAAGCAGCCAAATCCTGCGGTGGAGACGGCAATGGGGTGTCTGTGTGAAAGATGTGTCTTCACCTGCAGCCATAGGGTCTCCACAGAAGCTAAACTCTGAGACCCAGGGCTCGGATGAGGCGCCACACGGCAAGGGCGTGACGACAGCAGCCCGGGAAGCGGCAGATGCGGATTCCAGGACAGCAGATGCGGACTCCAAGCCGGGCAGGGACACCAGAGAGCTGGAACATGCTCTCCCGGGTGCATCCCTGTGCGTCTAGAACCCCACAGTCCAAAACTTGCCTTCAGGTTGACGTCAGCACATCCATTAAATCTGCATCAAATTTAGATTCCAAACTGAAATTTGATTCTGATTCTGTAAGTGAAATGGGGATAATAATATGCCTGCCTGAACGGGTTGCCTGGATGTCTAAATGAGATCATACAGTCCATTCTGCTGCTGACACTTGTTTTGCAAATGGAAATTTGGTCCAATGCAATTGATAGATATATCATGGGGAAAATTCGAGTGTAACACAAACTTCACATTTGATTGCACAACTAACTCATCCATGAGAAATACTAGGTGAACCGAGAAAACCACGCCCAGCTGAATCAAGCTGCATGGGAACGCACAAATCACTCAGCACCCACCTCACAGCTGCCAGCTACCCTGGCGAACCATGTGTTGGGAGCCACACCCAGACACATCTGGTGTTCCCACTGTCGGTCCGACTGCAGAAAACTCTCATTCCGCCTCTCCACAATAACCCACACGCGGCGATCCTTCCAATGCCTGACTCCACAATCAAACTACTTCAGGTCTGTTTCAAAGTAAAAAGCTGTATTTATTGTAGTATTGATTTCTTAATCATTTAACATATGTAAAACTTTGCTACCATTTTCATCAACCTCCTTTTTATGTATCACTGACAAAGTGCTTGAGTGTTGGGTCCCTAGCCCCATTTTCCATAAGCCTTGTGCTTGCATAGTTTTTGCTTAGCCTTGTGATTTTTATTTTTTTAATGTTTATTTTTTTTTAAGGACCTCTCCAATCATCTTTTTTTTTTTTTTTTAATGTTTATTTTTGAAGAGACGGAGCGCAAGCTGGGAAGGAGCAGAGAGAGGGAGACAGAATCTGAAGCAGGCTCCAGGCCCAACACAGGGCTCAAACCCGTGAACTGCGAAATCACAACCTGGGCCAAAGTCGGACACTTAATCAACCTGAGCCACCCAGGTGCCCCAGCATTGTGATTTTTAGGAACTAGCAGTCATGTTATAGGACTGAATGCACACGTAAAACGCTCAGCTCACGGTAATCCTCCAGTGAGTCATCTACTGCTATTATAATAACAATTATTATTGAACCTCGTGCTTGAATAACACTTGCCATTTTTTTTTTAATTTTTTTTTTCAACGTTTATTTATTTTTGGGACAGAGAGAGACAGAGCATGAACGGGGGAGGGGCAGAGAGAGAGGGAGACACAGAATCCGAAACAGGCTCCAGGCTCTGAGCCGTCAGCCCAGAGCCTGACGCGGGGCTCGAACTCACGGACCGCGAGATCGTGACCTGGCTGAAGTCGGACGCTTAACCGACTGTGCCACCCAGGCGCCCCAACACTTGCCATTTTTTTCAAGGTTCTTTCCCCATTATGAATTGACTTCATGCTCATGCTTTGCTTGTGGGTTATTTTTCTGATTATACACAAAAGAAAATGCAAATGCAGAGAAGTCACTTGCCCAAGATCACACAACCAAGTCCCAGCAGATAAAAGGCCTGTTTCCTGCTTCAAATTTCTTAAGATACAAAAGATACAGATATTACTTCTAAACCTATATCCAAACACTGAGAGCAAAACGTACATAAGAGCATGGCCCTTTGGAAGTCAAAGGTGGAGAGGAGAGAGGGCATTTAATCATAAAGGAATCCTTGAAGAGGTAAATTGGGACTGTAGAAAAATAGTGAGCAGAAGGAAAAAAACTGCAGAATGGAGACAAATCAGTGGATAGCAGGGGTCTCAAACTCAGATGCCTACAGGGGCCGAGCAAACAACAGGGATGAATGGAACGTTCCAGGTGTAAACAATAGAGAATGGTGGGGACTGCAGGGCCTCAGGTCTCACCAAAGGGGTAGCCACTAAGGAGTGCAGACCAATTTTGTGGCACTGCTAGGAAGATCCAACAACTGGTTTTTATGAGAAGCAGAAAATTTACATTTTATATGAAATTTCTAGGTTGGGTTTTTTGTTTTCTCATTTTAATTGTGGTCTAAACATCAACTGTTTTCTAAACATTGGCAACGAATTCAAGTATTTTAAAAACACGTTTCAGGCCAAACTAATACATCTACAGGCCAGATGTGCCCCGCGGACTGCCAGTATTCAAGCTCTGATGAATGACGATGCTCAGGGCTCGGGGCCCCAAGCAAAGAAGTCTGAACAATGATGGACACAAAATATGTTATTTATTGTCAATTTCTGCAAAGACACATTTAAGCAACAAAATATACATTTGTCAACCTTTTAGAATTTGTTTTATACATTAACAAATACAATGTGCTACCATAGCAATAAATTAAATGTACATTATTTACATTACATAGGCAGTCGGGGTCTACGAATCACCTCCTCAAGAAGAGGAAAGAAAGAAAAGTCATCATCACATGGATCATCATTTCCAAGCTACACTTCTGAGGTTCTATCACACAAAGGAATCTCTTCACACTAGAACACCAGCAATCCCCGGGCTGGAGCGTAGAAGGGGAACGCCCATGACAGGGGAGAGTTGGCATACATGCTAAAGGAAGTGGGAAGGAGGAACTGACCGTTCCAAGTGGAAATATCACAAAATCAAAGATGATGGCATTTAAATTCCAGTCTTTCAGACAAACACCCTCTCTCCAGGGCTGGTAAGGCACAGGACAGAGCCACTGCCCCAACAGCCTCTCACTAGGCAGGGCTCCACTGTCCTTGGCCCTAGTGCGGGTGGTCTCCTTCCTCCCAAAGGAGCAGATGGGCCAGCTGAAAGGAAGGAGATGTGGGGTTGGGGTGGGCAAGGGGCTAGTGGTAAAAACAGATATCAGGGCTTATAGAATGCTCCTTCGCAGCCTTGGCAAACTCCACTGACCCACCCTCACTTTTGAGAAAGGGAGCTAGAGATCTTGGGAGAAGCCGTGGGGTCCCAAGCATGGCTGTACGTCTGGGTCCCTGCCAGCCACCTACTTGACCCCTGACTATCCCCCACGATGACCTGTCTCTGTTGACTCAGAATCAAATGAAGAAGGTAGTGTTTGCATTGGCACTTTAAACGGCCAGGGTAAGAAGTGACGGTGGCTCTCATCCCACCTCGTCACATGAGCCTACATTTTTATTAACCACCTTTGTTTAAGGGTCGGGGAGAATAGGAGAGTTTTCTTCTACCATTTTCCTTAACTTAAGGGGGGGAAACAGCGTTAGTTAACTCCATCTCTGCCCTGGCCCCCACCCCTACAGGGCAGTTGAAGAATGGACGTTACCCGGAAAAGCCCACTAAAATCTCTTGCCCTCCAGGTTTTCTCTGCTCAAGCTGCATCCAACACCCCAGGGCCCTCACTGAAAAACTGAGAGACTATCCCTCCTGATGAAAAGAACAGAGACTGAGGCCCCACCCTGACTGCTGACAGCTCCCAACCAGTGCCCAGGCATCAGCAAGGCTCCTCCAAAACTCAGGGCCCCGGCAAATGCAGCCACTTGTTGAAGGGACCATGTAGGTGGAGCAGGCGAAAGGGCCCTGGGTCGTGGGTTCTAATCCCAGCTTTGCCACTCACTGGTTGTGTGATCTCCACCGACTTACTTCCCCACGGGGGCTGAGGTTTCTCGGCTGGATGATGATCTGGATGGATTAGATGTCAAAAGGGGCCCGGAAGGCTGGGACATGGAGATGATGCCAACGAGGCTGAACCACAGAATGTTTTTCATTCATTTTTCATTCATTCATCATTTTCCCTTCATTAGAAACTCTAGCTAAGATCTTCTCTCTCAAGCTCTTTCTGCCTCTGCTTTTAAGCATCAACTGAGTGGAGGCAAATGGATACCCTACAGAGCCCGACAAATATCATTTCTCCCATGAGTCAGGCAGTTCCCAGAAGCAGAGAGGTGTCCAGGAAACACCTCTCCTGTGTCCAGATCACAAGCAGAGCACCTCAAATACCAGCACGAGCACCGTCAGAATTAGTCTGGTCACAGGGACCAATGAGACTTGAGCAAATCTTTGAGCCCCAAGACTGGGCGCAGCAATGAAAGGAAGTTTTGGGCCAAGCAGATGCAGGAGAATATGGGGGAAGGAGCCTCCAGGAACCCACGCTGCCTGCCCCACGGTCTACAGGGGTGAGGTTAAGACTGCCCACTCCCTGCTCTCCTCCTCCCCCTCAGCCCTAGGACCTCAGCGGGGCTGGTCATGTATACTCTAGAAGCCATAGGATGGGCTTTCTAGAGAAGGTAAGACAGGACCCAGAGGAAGGACATTTTGGATCCAGTCCGACGTACCCCTAGTAACATAAGAAGGCAGAGAACCACTTCCCAGGCCTGCTTCGTAGGGAGCACGCCTATGCCTCTGTTTCCCCGGACACGCCCCACCTTCCTGGCCACTGGCTCAGAGGCAGGGACAAAGCCCTCCCAGGCAGTGGGGGCTGCGGGTGCAGCAGCCAGAGCAGTGGAGGAAGGCGGGTATGAGGTTCCCAAGTAGGACAGGGTGGGGACAACCTGGAAACTCCAAAGGACCCCCAGACCACAACACAACACAGCATAACCACCAAGCAGCTGTAAATACCAGCTATCCAGAGAAGCAAACCAGAACCTGGAATCGTTTTTTTTTTTTTTAAAAATGCAGCTTGACCTTCCAAGATCCTTCAGAAACTCAGCCAACAAAATGCTGCCAGAATCCGCAGACCTCGTGCCAGCAGCGGGTGCCGCTACAGTGACTTTTAATAAAAGCTACACAGACATTTGTTGACCTTCTCACTAGAAGAAATTTTACCGGACTAGTACTTTAAGTAAACACGTTTCCCAGAGTGTGAGGGGAGAGGCCCGCCCAGCTTGCAAACAGGACCCGACAACATCCACACGAGTGAGAGACGAAGGGTCAAGGTTTTGCTCTGATGGCAAAAGCAACGGGAATTGTGGCATCGGTCAAAAACAAGTAGAACATTGACTTGGGGCTGCTTTGACTTGGGAATAGGCCCAGATCCCACCGCAAAGAAAACATCTGGTAGAAATCCTTGTCGTCTGCTCATTGAAGCAGGAAGCCATCCTGAGTCGCCCTGGCTGTCCTGTGTCCCAACGTGCACTTGAAGCCGTAGCACCTCCGAGGCTCTGCTCCTCAGACTCCATGTTTTACTCATTTTACTTCACACCCGCCTTAACCCCCAGCAGGGCCAGTCAGCGGAAACGACCTTTCGCACCGCAGACAGGGAAGGGCAAGAAGCACGAATATGGGGCCGCTCCTGAGAGTGGGCTGGCTCCGCCCGAGCGGGCAGGGGGCAGACAGCGTCTGAAGTGCACCCCGCCGGGGCCCAGGTGGTACAAATCTCACCAACGGGACCACTGCCTGCAGAGTCGTGACTGAAGAAGAAGATTGGGGGACCAAGCGCCAACATGGCCAGAGGGCACAGCAGCTGGGAAGAGCCCCCAAGGTAGCCCTGGGCCCCCCGCAGATGCCAGGAGGACAAGCTGCAGAAGGACGTCGCCCCTTCCCTCACACCTACATTCTGTGCCCACACCCGGGCCTGGCCAAGCCTAACAGCTCGTGCCCCATGTCGCCTCCCCGGCTCTGCCCCAGGCGGTGGGCTGAAGTAACTCTTCCACGAGCCTCTACAGCCAGCAGAGACCCAGCCCAGCCCGCGGCCCCAAGGTCCCCCGCAGCCGAGGCCCCAGAGCGCGACTTGCCAGCTTGCTCTCCCCGAATTCCTTCCCGCTCCGGGCTGCCTGCCCCTTCTTGGGGAAAACACCTGCCCCGAGCGGAGACATAGGCACGGGGCTTCTCCCACAGCAACGGCCACCGGGCTGCCGCTGAGGAAGAGCACAGCGCCACCTCACACACGCCCAGCTCAGTCTCGGTCAGCTGACAGCAGCAGGGACAGAGGCAGCGCCGGGCCTGATGTCAGCAAGTGGGCAAGGAAGAAGTTTCTAGCACAGAAGCACACGGTTGTGGGGGCAACACAGCTGGTTTCGATCAGGACACCTTGGAGGGCTGCTACAAATCTCTGTTCCCGGGAAAGTGGTCCCTCCACCACGACTACGTGTATTCACTGCACCTGTCACATCCAGTGCTGCCCCTCTCCGGGTGCGGCTTCCCACCGGTGGCCTCCGCCCCCCACCTCACCACCCTCTCTGCCTCTCCTGTCTGTGTGACCAAGTCCCTAGGACCCACATTCCCTCCCTTGCCCGACTCTTTCCTCTACGGACAAAACAAGATGACGAAGGACCCAGACACACATCACATGGGGCAGTCAGGCGCAGGGGGAGCCCGGAGGAACGAGGCCTTGTCCGGAGAAGGGGAAGTGCTTGCAGGGTGCCTCGGCAAGGGGACAGGCAGGACGGTGGCCAGATCGGGACACTGGGACAGCTAACTGGTCTGGTGGGCAGGTGGTCAGTGGGGCAGCAGGACTGTGACGGTCAGAGTAGTGGATGGCACCCCCAAACTGCTGGAACAGGAGCCTTCTCCAAGACAGAATCGGGGCTTCCCTGGAGGAGAGAAGGAGGGAGATGGTGACCAAACGGTGGGTAAGGAAGAGGAGAGCGTGCGCCCAAGGCTATAGCCCACTGATGTGCTTGTGACAGGATGGGCCAAACACAAGGGGACTGGAGGTTACGCAGCCTGAAAAGCTGGGAATAAACACGGACTTGATGAACAGAGGCATCGGATGTACACGACGGGGAGTAAAGGTGAGCATCAGAATTCCCACGGTCCCTTCTGCCTTTTCATAGATCAGGTTTATATAAAGTGAGAGGAGCTGTGCCCCCACCCCGCCTTGGTTCCAGCTGTGACTCACACCCCCTGTCCCCGGGAGCCCCAAGGCAGGAGAGGAATGGGCATTCAAATGGGTCTCCAGTAACTTTACCAGCAGGAGGTCAGGCCTCAGTGTTGTCAAACTGGACCCATGCCCCGCTCTGCTGAAAACCACACAGCTGGAACGGAAGTCCTCCCCGGGGTCATCCAGTACAGTGTTTAGGGGGCTAGGGCACCTCTGAACATGATGGGGGGACACATTTCAGCCCAGAGCCCTGGCCAAAGACACAAGGAGGGAAAGGCTGCCAAGAACAGGGAGGCAAGGGGGGCAAATTGCGGAATCCCCCGTCCAGGGCAGGGAGGCCCGCTCTGGGCTACGGGCCCCCTGCCTGCTGGAACCAGGCTCCTCCCAGGGCAGGGAGACCAACTGGGTGAGCCTGACCCAATCCTATCAGGAAACTCTCCCCAGCCACACCGGAGGCCACCTGCAATCCTCCGCATCCAGACCTGCGCCCCATCACAGAAGCTTCGGGGAAGAAGCGACCGGCCCTCTCCAGCTGTCAGGATCTCTTTGGCCATTCTCAGGTTATCAGGCCACTAGTTCCCTGGTCTTAGAGTGGACATACTTTGCCACATGGCCAAAGCAGGACAAACACTCGACCCACCTTTGACAAGCGAAGGAATCCTCTTTCACATTAGTGACCCTGTTTCAAGAGAAACCCATGTAAGAGTTTTAAATAACTAGACAACATAATCTACAGCTTCTGTGCACCCAGCTTTCAACTCCCTGGTGAGCTCAGGAAGGGGCATGAGGCCCCAGGAGCCAGCATTTCCCAGCTCACACCTGGTGTGTGTCCCAGGGTGTGACTCTAACACAGGAGGTGTGGCAGAGGTGGCTGGCACCCCCCAGGCTGATGCCTGCACCATGCGGGGACCGCAGCGTCACCCCTAGACCTGACCAGAGTTTTCCTCCTCCACCCCCTGTGATGTGTGAGGCACCCCCTTCCCCAGACCCCCAGAAAGGACAGCTGAGTTTTGGAGGAGGTTGGAATGCGGGATGCGGGAGGCTCCGCCCACTACCCTCACCCCCCTGGATTCTTACCGCACTAGAGCTGGCATGGCTGAGCTTATCAAAGCGGAATTTCAGGTTTGACCTCGGGGAGTTTCTGCTTTTGGTATCTAGGAAAAACAGAATCGTCCATGAAAAGACCTTGAGGCTGTAGAGGTCACCAGGGCTGTGTGTCTGGGGCGGGGGTGCCGCCCGGGGGGTGGGGGTGGGGGCAGGAGCAGGAGCAGGGCCTCCTCCCTCCCCGGAGCACTCCGGCTGACTTGCAGCAATTTGTCAAAGCCAACTCTTCATAAGTTTTCAGAAATGCAAGCTAGTTGGTAAACCCAGTCATTTTTTTTAAAATCAAACTATATAAGCTTACAATTCCATAAATTATATTCGTCAAAGGTACTAAATAGGGGCACCTGTTTAGTGACCGGGTGACTCAGTCGATTAAGCATCAGACTCTCGGTCTCGGCTCAGGTCATGATCTCACTTTCGTGAGCTCGAGCCTCATGTGAGGCTCTGCGCTGACAGCACGGGGCCTGCTTGGGATTCTGTGTCCCTCTCTCTCTGCCCCTCCCCCCCAAAAAATAAATAAACATTTTTTTACAAAAGGTAATAAACACTCAGAAGTCATCGCTTCCCAATTATTTCTCTGCATTTTATTACGATCTACTCTCCTCAGGCTATTTATGTCCACGGCGCCTGTCTGGTGCTCCTTCCCAACTCCACAGCTCACCGCTAGCCTGAGATCAGCCACATTTCTGAGCATTACACCTCAGGAATCAGCAAATGCTACAAAACCAGGGCTTGACTTATTGTTTTGTTGTCTAGGCTTCCCCTGAGAAAACGCGAAAAATATCAATTAAATGTGAAAATGCATTGTGTCTGTAGCCATTACATTATAAGCAGCGCCAAAAACCGAGTCCGTACCCTTCCAGTATCTGAAAACTGGTATCTGATTCAGCAAAGAGGTTGCACGTGTCACTGACAAAATATCAATCATCATTCATGTCAGAACTACACCTGTTGGTCATCAGCAACTTTTAGTTGCCTACAGATACCAAGGTTAGACAAATATCAGTAAGAATATGGGATTTATAATAAAGATTATTATTTATAAATTGTGTGCTTCAGATCCTCTGTATCAGTAAAGTTTATAGTAAACGTGTGTGTGTGTGTGTGTGTGTGTGTGTGTGTGTGTGTGTGTGTACAGCAGGAGAGCCAGTTGTTAAACATTTCCCAGCACGCTGCTGGCAGGAGGGCCACTTGGCTTTGTGGTTTTCCTCTGGCCCAGGGAATCGGCAAGTCAGTACCCTCCACTCAGAGGCTGCTGACTTATTTCTGGTGCTTCGAATCAAGGGGTCCCACCCAGCACCATGAGTACCTGTCACTATGACCTGCCAGTCCCCTCTCAGGGTCCCAGGGAGCCCAGGTGTGACATGACCAACGGTCGGGGCATCTGAGACTACAGAAGCCTGGAAGTCAGGTCCTCCGAGGGCACCTCCCTCCCCCTGGCCCCGTCTCTCCCAGGCGCAGCCAAACAGTTCAAAACAGTTTCCAGATCTCTGCAAACTGACCCTGCTCCTGCAGGTACCCAGCACAACTTCTGCGAGGCTGGGAGTAGGAAGTAGCCCTGGGGTTACATAATGCGCCAGGGAAGGGGGTTGACAGCAACATGCCATGTGGTACGATAAGAGGAGATGGAGTTACCAGGCCCATTCGAGGTCCCCTTCTGCCCTGGGTGACCTTCAGCAAGTGGCAGACACTCTCTAACCCTCCCATTACTCAAAACTTTATTTTGATATGTACCTAATACCAAGTAGGAGCCAAGCTTGGTTACAGATTGTTTCATTCATTCCTTCAATATTTCATTAAGCGTCATTTTTTGAAAATCAGAGTATCTGTATTACTACCCACTTTATAGATGAAGAAACTGAGGCTCAGAGAGATGGACCTATCCATGCCACAACCAGGATAAGAACCGGGCTCTGCAGTGGCCCGGCACAGGGGGCAGGACTAGAGCAAGCGCATGAACCAGCTCTTTCTGTGTTTCTATCACTTGACTAGAGTTTCTCCTCAGCTCATTGACATTTGGGGCCAGATAATTCTTTGCGGGGGGGGGGGGGGGGTGCTGCCCCTGCACTTTGTAGGATGTTTAGTAGTATCCCTGACCTCTACCCACTGGACGCTAGCAGCACACTCTCCTCCCACAATCCTGAAAATCAGAAATGTCTCAATATCGTTAAATATGCTCTGGGGAGGCAAGAGTGCCCCCCGGTTGAGAACCTCTCACTATTGTTTTATTCCTGTTATTTAACAAACATTGAGGTTAACAGTTCTTTTCTTTTTAATGGTTTTTTTGTTTTTTAAGTTTATTTATTTATTTCGAGACAGCAAGACAGCAAACACAAGGGGGGGCAGGGGCAGAGAGGGAGAGATAGAATCCCAAGCAGACTCTGCCATCAGCATCTTGAACCCACATCCTTCTCCCATTTCTCCAGACACCCCTGATCCACAGCCCAGCCACCCCTCACTGCCCACTGTGACCCCTTGCTGATCTCTCTCTCTCTGCGCCCACTCCCCATCAATCCTGTCTGCTCGGCCAGCTGCGGCCACCAAAACAGTCTTTCACTAGTCCAGAAGGCACTGCTCCACTTAAGACCCTCCAAGGCTCCCCTCGCCAGCAGGATGACACCCAGCTCCTTGCCAGGGTCTCCATGGGAGCCGCAGCCTGGCACCCTATGTGCTGTCTCCTCTCACACCTGTCCCCTAGATGAACCGCAGCCCAAGGAACCATGTGCGGTCCCCTCCGCCTGTCACACTCCTCCCGCTCCGTACCCTTGCACTGTCAAGGTCACCAGCGTGGCAGAGGCACCCGGCATCAGTAACGGGGGTGGGGCAAGAGAGCCTCGGCTTTCAAATCCCAACTTCTCTACCAAAAAAAATCACTGCACTTTCAGAGCCTCAGTTTCCCCACAAGTAAGGAGACAATAAGAACACAGGTGTCTTAAGGCTGATGAACAGATGAAGCGGGCTAGCAGAGCTCAAGGGCCTCACCCTTTGGGGCCGAAGCGGAAACCGCCTGACTGAGCGTGGCTGGGGCTCACGCCCACGAACAGTGGTCAGGACACAGCCCCTGCCCCCTCCCCCCGCCAGCCTCATGGTGCACATGCCCAGACGTCACTGACCTGTAGGACTCCGGCTCATGATGATGGGGGTGGCGGCCGCCCCCAGGCTGGGGCTTTCGCTGCTCGGGGACGGGCTGTACACAAACACCTCCTGCTTGAAGGGTGAGGTTGTGGACGGCTGGCTGCTCTGGGGAGAGAGGCTGGGTGAGCAGGGCCAGCTCCGTCCTCAGCGGCACCACAGGGTGACCCGCGCCATGGCAGGCCTGCCACAGGTCCCCAGCAAGCTCAGGGCGGTCACTGCCTCCCACTGGCACACTTGGACCTGCTCTTTCTGCCGCCCCTAACCCTGCCCCCAAAGTGCCCATGGTCTGGCCACACAGAGCACCGGCCCTCTCCTCTCCAGCCAGGAGCCCCATGGCACGGACACACACCATTCAGTGCAGCCTCCGGCCCCCTGCTGCCGCTCCGGTGCCACTCTGCGGAGACCCCCCCAAGCCACTGCTCCCAGAGAGCAGAGACGGCTGACTGGCCCACCTCTTGCTTCCCTACCTTCCCTTTTACCCACAGGGCCTGGGTGGGGCTCTTCCCACAGCAGTTAGTTTGATGCATACAGCAGGGGTCTGGCTGGGCCCAGGGCCCCCCACCCTGCTCCCCAGGGCGGGATGGAGGTACACCTACCCCGCTGTCACACTCCTCCATAGCCTCGCCCTCCCCCGCCGTGCTGCTGAAGCTGCTGGTGCTGGAGGAGGAGCGGGAGATGTTGGCTCGGCCGTTCTCCTTCAACTTTATGAAGGGCCTGTGGGAACAGGAGTGGGGCAGGCCCCGGTCACTCAGCGAGACCCCCTTCACTGGCAGGGCAGACCTGGCAGAGACTGAGCTGGCCCGCCAGTGCCTCCCCATGCCCCTGCCTGTTGCCTTTCACGTTTCCAGAGAATTCTCAAGGCTAAAATGCTGGCTGTCAGCAGAGAGCGTATTCCAGGGCTCCGAGTGGCTAAAGTCAGCCCTTCCCCCACCCTCACTCTCTTACTTCTCCTTGTTGGGGCAGATTTCCGGAGAGCTGGGATTGGATGAGGCCTCAGACTTTATCTCTTGAGAAGAGTGTGCACCATCCGGGGTCTTGGGGTTGCTGGATGCACTGTCACTAAGGAAACAGGAATGAAGAGGGGTGAGGCCATGGGACTGGCCCCTAAGCCTCCACCCCACCCCCACGCCTAGGACAGCCAACAGGCTCTCAGCCCCATAGGGCCTGAGGGGTCACAGCACGCCTACCAGCGCACAGCCGCCACTTCCCTGAGCCCCACTCAGACAGCAACGGAGAGTGGGGTTTTCTGCTGCATCAGGCTATTCTAGGCTCTTGGATGAGCCAAGCGCTATCAAGCAAGAGAACTCGCTGATGCTCCTGAGCCCAAGTCCACTCCCCACTTTTGCTGGCCATCCTACCTTGGCAGAGCTCTAAGTCAAGAACAGGCCACAGGCGGGATGGAGTGAGGTCTACAACATCCACTCCCACAGCAGGCAAATAACCCAGTGCACGTGGACTCCTTGGCAGTGTGGGCAGGGTCACCGTGCATAAGTCCAGGGGACACCCTTCACACAGACCACAATATGAGCTCCCTGGATCCGTGTGACAAGGTGGCCTTTTATGCTGGGAATGGCACCTTGGTAAATGGGCTACTCTCGGCCAAGGGCAGGAGGGCTTCCTTCTCCTGTAGTTTAACAAAGACCATGTACTGACACCCACGATTTCTACTGCGCCCCCTGTTGGGGACAAGCTGGCCTCGTCCTCAATGCACTTTTATTTTTACAGCAACCTTACTGAGATACCATCCACGTACAATACACCCACTCAAAGTGTGTAATTCAGTGGTTTTTAGCATATTCACAGAGTTGTACAACCATCACCACGATCTAAGTTGAGAACATTTGAGACCCTCATAAAGCAACTCCAGACCCACTCCTAATCACTCCCCATCCCCCCCACCCCCAGCCCCTGGCGACCAACTAATCTACTTTCTGTTTCTATGGATTTGCCTCTTCCAGACGTGTCATAGAGATGGAATCACACAACGTGTTGTGTTTTGTGACTGGCTTCTTTCCCTTAGCATAGTCTTTTCGAGGTTAACTAAGTTGTAGCACATATCAGTGGTTCAACTCCTTTTCATTGCGAAAAAAAGTATCCCATTGATGGATATACCACATTTTATTTATCCACCTTGAGCTATTACGAATAGCCAGGAACATCTGTGTGCTGGTTTTTATGTCGATATGTGTATTCTTTCTCTGGAGTCTCTACCTAGGAGTGGAACGGCCGAGTCAGATGATAACCCCAAGTTTAACTCTCTGAAGAGCTGCCAAGCTATTTTATAAAGCAGGTGCATTAGTTTACATCCCTACCAGCAATGCCTGGGGATTCTAGTTTCTCCATATCCTCTCCAATACTTCTTATTATGTGTCTCTTTGATTATAGCCACCCAAGAAGCATGAATGTCTCAATGCCCTTTTAATGAGGTTGCTAATGACCTCCTAATTGTCCACCCAAGCAAGGGTTCGGGTCACAGTGCAGGGCTTCTCTGCACACTGACACTGTGGACTCTCCCTCCTGGAATCCCTCCCCTCCGGGCTTTCTCTCCCTCATCTTCCCTCCCCTTCTCCCCTTGCCCTTAAATGCTGGTGTCCCCCAGGCATTCTATACACCCCCCTGAGTGGCCATATTCATTGATCCATCTTTGACTCCCTTCTGCAGTCAAGGCCTCTCTCCTAAGCTTAAGACTTTCATCCTGACCACTCAGAATTCTGCACTTCTCTGCTGGGCAGGCCACAAGGACTCTCACATGTACTGGTTCCAAACAGAGTTTTTCATCCCCCTCTGTAAACCCACCCCTCATCCTGCATGCCCAAGCTCGGGTCCTGGGGTCACCATTCGGGGTGACAGGCAGACAACCTAAATGCCTCCTTTTCCCTCACAAGACTGTAAGCTTCTGGAAGGCAGGTTTGTGCCTCCTGTAGCTCTTGCTGGAGCACTGACCCCAGCATGTAGCAAGCACTCAAGACATGTTACTTGCTGAATTAAAGGGCAAATGGGCTCACCATTAAAGGATCAGAAAGACAATGAGCAAGAACAGGTTAATACCATGCAGTATAAGAGCTGCTTTTAAAAGGACAGAAAACATTCTAGAAGCCTAAGGAAAGTTAATTAACTGTCTTGGCAGGGAAGCCTGCCATAAGAGGGAACATTTGAGTGAGCTTTGGAAAAGGAGGCAAAGAAAGAATCCAAGCAACATTTCTAGTTTGGGTCCAAATGCGACACGGACAATTCTGGAAGGTCCCACACAGAGACTGGCCAAATCTGCCTCAGTGGACACAGCAGAGTGAGACAGGTGCCTGAAGTGGGGACCAAGGTTAGAAGGAAGCCGTCTCCCGAAGCAGCACAAAGCCCTCCCTGAGGTTGGCCATCTGGCAGCTGCAGCAGTGGAAGGATCCACAAACCCCTCACTGGACAGTTACCATCGTGTCCGGCCGTCGCCTTGGCCTTCAGCGCCTGTGTGTAGACGGGGGAAGAGTCCCGACCGCCGCTTGATGGGGCTCCGCGACTGGTTTTTCACGGCTGCTGCCACCGCCACTGGAGGCTGCCGATGAAACCACCAAAATGAGTGTTCATGGCCCATCCCAGACCCCAGTCTCCTTCCCTTCACCCCCCACCCATCTCTGGTCTACAAATAGCTTGTGCAACCCCCAACCAGTCTGGAGGGGATCCCACAAAACAGCAAGACAGCTGGGAAGGCGAGGATCTATGTAACAGGAGCTGAGACCCCAAGACTCAAGCCATTTGCAGCCCATTTTCCTGTGTTCTTAAGCCAGACCTTGTGGCCCCAGGTAATAATCACCAAAGACCACAATTCTTGGAGGAACAAGGGGTCAGGGCCATGATAAGGAGAGCCCAGCACATTGAGAAGGTCAGGATGATTCATGGGGTCACAGACTGAGAACCAGGAAGCTGAGAGAGCCCGGGGAATGACCTGGTCCAACCGCTAGCTTTACCAGTGAGGAAGCTGAGGAGCCTAGGGGTGAGGGGACTGGCCTAGGGTCACACAGCAAATCACCATAAGGACAAGGACAAGAACCCACGGCTCTGACTCTCCATCCATTCCTCACAGTAATGGGGTCCAAGCTGAGTGTCTCAGTAACAAGACAGAATGAGAGCGGCAGACCCAGATCCACAGGCACCTACAGGCCAAGGGAACCGCCGAGAATGTGGCTCTGCTTCAGCTACATGCAGGGGGGAGGAGCAAGGGGTGGGAGACTGAGGAGCAGGGACTGCAGTCATCCTTTAGAGCCCTCCAGACCTCTAATCCAGGCCCCGACTTCTGCCATTTGTGTCCTATGCAACGTTGGGTGAGTAGCCAAACTCTCTGGGCCCCAGTCTCCTCACCCACAGAATGGGGATAATTGTCCTGCCCTGCTCATTTCACAGACCTTCTGGGTGGGACAAGACAATAGTATGAAATATTGGGTAAGTTAAATGAATTATGTAAGACCACTTACAATACTAGTCCTTAGTATCATGGTGGGTAACTATCTGGGAAAAAAAAATAAAGAAAAAGAAAAGGAAAGAAAAGAAAACCCTACTCTATCCAAATGCAAAGTCCCTTTGCTTTTTAAAAGGATCAACTATGTGGTTCCTTCGCCTGGCCAGTCCCTGGTGCAAACAGACCAGACCCAAACCCACAGACACACCAGGCTCTTTCCTTGGGAACTGCATACACAGTGATTAACAGCCAAGACTTTGGATCAGGGAGACACGCATTCAAACCCCAGCTTTTCAGCTTAACTAGGTGACCTGTGGCAGGTTACTAAACCCCTCTGGGCCTCCCTTCCTCAAATTCGAAATGGAGAACACATCAATTTCTACCTCTAAGAGCTGTTAGAGGGATCAGATGAGATAAGGTCTATGAATCACTTAGTTCAGTCCCTGGTGCACAGCAAGCCAAGGGTGACTACCGTCGTCATTAATAACAAAGCAAGGACACCCCTCCTGGGTCCCCAGCCTCTGGGCAGAGAAAAGCGCCCCAAAACTGAAACTGAAATGGAGGCTCCATTTCACAGGCAGGGCCTAGGGTCACCCCCAAACAGCCTCAATCTGACCCGTCCCTGCTCAGGCCACCTGGCCCAAGCCTGGGTGAATGCATCATCCTTCACAGGCCTGGGGTGGGGGGCCCTCCGCAGGAACCGCATGCTGCCCCAGGGGCCTGTGGCACTCACCGAGAAGGTGGTCTTGGTGACATCCATGCTGTTGTGGGAGATGCCCCCACTGAGGCTGCCAGGGATGCCCCCACTGTGCTGCTTCTTCTGGCTGCTCACCATGGTCTCCATGGAGTGGCTACGCACACGGATGGCTCTCTATGGGGAGAAGAGACAGGGACCTGAGAGTTGGAGCCCTGCCCACCGGACGCCCCTGCCCTCCCGGTGGGGTCTGTGGACAGAGCCCTCAGCCTGTGCACACTTGTGCACACTCAGGCCACTCAGGGCCACCAAAGAGCAAAGGGCACATTGGCAAACAGTGAAGGGTCCAGGAGGGGACACCCAGGATGATCAGGGGCTTGTCACAGCGTGGCACAGACAGGAACAGGTAAAATCAAGGCCGTTAAGCCTTTGACAGGGACGGGCCTGGGAGGTGACAATGCTCCCTCAGACCACTCGGCAGGTCTATGCTGTTCTGGAACCAGAACCAAGAGAAGTGGCCATAGTGAGGACCGCTGGTTAACACAGAGGGAGCACTCCCACAGGCCCTGGGTCTTTTAGTGTTGCCCTAATTTTAGGAACACGTCTTGTTTCCCTAGCCAACTTGGACACTTCTTAGAGGCAGAGGTCAGGTCTGACACTTCTCCGACTCCTCTCCTGTAATTCTCCTGGTTCTGGCACAGGGACGGGCACACAGGAAGCACACAAACAGAAGAGTTGCCATGTTTATTGGGGACTTATGACGCGCCAGGCTCTCTAAGAGCTTTAGATGTATCCTCCCGACAAGCCCACCGTGTGGATGCCCTCCATTCCATTTCACAGGTAAGGCTCAGAGAGGCTCAGTGACCCGACCAGGAGCACCCAGCTAATAGGTAGTAGGACGGAGGGCCTAGATATAAACCCCAACATACGCCAAGATACACAAATGGAGATATGATGAGTTATGCACATAAAAATGCCATCCCTAGCATATTCCTCAGTGCAGAGCCACTGTCTGGTCCAACTTCCCCTCTTCCTCCACGGGACAAGGGCGTATCATGATCAGTCTAAGGTGGTCACATAACCTATCCCCTTGCCAGTGGGGCATGAGGGGTGTCTGATGGGAGCTGTGGGGAAAGGTCTCCTCAAGGACTCCCAGCGGCGCCTGGGCGGCTCCATCGGTTAAGCGTCGGACTTCGGCTCAGGTCATGATCTCACAGTTTGTGAGTCCAAGCCCCGTGTCTGTGCTGACAGCCCAGAGACTGGAGCCTGCTTTGAATCCTGTGTCTCCCTCTCTCTCTGCCCCTCCCCTGCTCATGCTCTGCGTTTCTCTGTCTCTCAAAAATAAATAAACATTGAAAAAAAAAATTTTTTTAAAGGATTTCCAAAAGAGATGTGACATTCTGCACCTGAAACTGCCATAGCCACCTTGGGGCCATGAGAGACCAAGCCTGCGGGACGAAGCCAACAAGCCGGGATAACAGATGCCAAGGACCACACTGAGCCATGAGTCCCCGCAAGAGCCCTTGCTAAGTGGGCTCGTGGGTTTTCCTTACTGTGAGAGCAGGCTGAGGTCCTCAGAAACTTAGCTTCAGAAAACTGACTTAGAAGGACAAAGGCATGGATGCAGGAAGCCGATTCAGGAAAGACAGCCATTGGCAAACACGAATGCTCTGGAGACGAACCATTTCTGCAAATGAGGCACAGAGCCCACCAGACTCTCACCCCTGATGTCATCTAGCCTCTCCTGTGTGAGTCAAAGACACTGCCTGAGGGACATCATCTCTCTCTCTTTCTAGACCACAGAACAGAATCGCCTAGCAACTGTTTCCAGCCAGTACATTCTATTCATTCCATCGCCCAAAGACAACATTAAGTCACACACCCTCTGGAAAACCGAGGGCAGGAATGGTGTGGCACCACACTGAGGTGTCTCTGGATAAACAGCAAACCTCCCTAAGTGAGTCAAGTGCTCCATAAATCTCAGCATCATTACATCCCGCTGGGGCCCCTGTGGGTCTGCCGCCACCACCACCATCATCAACGACGATGTGTCAGCTAATCGTGTATGTTCTGATGCCCTCCTCACGGGTCTCTTTCCAAGAAAGATTTGATGTGGTTTGATGGGATCTGGTCTACTGGGCTTCGTGTACATGAACTCGCTGGATCCCTACAACTCTGAGATGCAGACAGGACAGGCACTGATAGGAAAGGTCCCAAAAGGCAAACGATCACCCAAGGTCGCTGCAGGTGGGAGATGGAGTGGGGACCCAAATCCAGGACCCTGGGCTCCAGATGAAAGGGTCCCGGTCTCCCAAAGAGCTGTCCATATTTAACACATAACGGAACTGGCTGATGGACTAACGGTGATCAGAAACCAAGGGCTTTCGACTCTCTTCAAAAAAAGTCTCCAAGGTCGATGTCAGGAAAGACGTTTTCTCCTCAAATGCCCTTGGTGCCGCTGTCTGAGTCCGCAAGATAAATCTCAGGAGACAATGGGCTGACAGGGAACCCCAGGGATGTGCAGGGTGGCCATCTGCTGCTTGAAGCTAACAGAAAGAGGTCTGAATCCTGGTCTTCCCAACACAGTGTATGAACCTCTCTGACACATGGCCTCCTCGACCGCACAACGTGGTGACGGTCCTGCGTGGGGAGGACGTGAGACCGTGGGTGCCCAATACCCGGTGTGCAACCTGCTCGCTCAGGCCCAGCTCTCCTTCCCCGCTCTTGGGGACGGAAGGTCAGAGACATGACGGTTGCCCCAAAACCTTAAAACAAAGCTGGATTTGGACAAAATCATCCAGTGACGTGGTCTGAAGTGTTTTACGTTTCAATCTGATGTGGAGCTGGAAGCACAGCCTTCCCAAACCGGGAGGAAGGAGAGCGAGGAAAGGGTAGAGAAGAGAAAAGACAGTCTCCCCCTCCGCCTGCATCCTCCCAGGGACAGGCTGCTCACTGCTTTCAGCACTGCCTACTCCAGTGGCGGACAGCCCGACCCTTGGAAAGGCCTTCTGTGCACCGAGCTGGCATCTTACTCGTGCTTCAATCTCAGACCAGTCTGTTCCATATTTCACACAACCATCCCTCAACTGTCTGAGGACACGAGTGCCCTCAGAGAGTGCTCTCCTCCCAGCTAACCACTGCCGGTTCCAGGGTCCCTCCTCACGGTCTCCCAGCCCTGAGCTCACCTCACGGCTTACTTTTGAACAAGCTCTCCCTTCGTGGGGGAGGGGAGGTGGTGGCACTTTCTCTCTATCTGCTTATGTCACTTCATTTAGGCAGGGGACTGAGCTACCAGTTAGTGTTATACACGGAGCAAGTCTCTTCTGGGCCAACCACAAGCCTTGCTTCCTTAGGGGTTTGTGCTTCCTCATGATTCTAAATGGGATTTGCGAGTTGTTTTGGTTCAACAAACTTAGGGGACACGAGGCAGAGACATGAGTGCTAAGGCAGACATGCCTAGCTGCACAAGGCAAGCAACAAAGGGAGGGGTGCTTGGAGAGAAAGATGCTAACCGCTTGCCTCCTGAGACACTCCTCATCAGGAGGTACACTGAGGACTGGAATGGGGTGTTCTGTCCTTCTAGCAGGGCAAATAAAGGATGCAGGTTGACAAGAGAAGGAAATACCCCTCCCCCCTCCATAGACCGGAGCTCCAATCCAGGAACACCCGGGCTACCCCTGCTTGCGGGTACTCTGCCTGGGAAATTGCAGCCTCCTGCCCTTCTCCTGCCACTAGGGGTCATACGTATCACACCAGTGCATTAACTATCACCACCTCTCAAAGGCTGGAGAAAGCAGCTGTCCCTGCTTGGGTGGTCCCCATTCTGCCACTGGACCCTCTCCTCTCTGGTCCTCCATTCTCCCTTCTGCACGACAAGGTTAATGGGTGGTTGGGCCAGCTCAATGTTTCTCAAAATGTGGCTTACGTGTATTTTGTGTACATATCACGTAGCTACATCAAGGAGTGCTACTTTTTCTTTTCTTTTTTTAAGTTTTATTTATTTTGAGAGGGGCACAGAGGGCCCCCAGGCGGGGCTCGCTCTCACGAACCGCGACACCGTGACCCGAGCCAAAATCAAGAGTTGGATGCTTAACCAACTGAGCCACCCAGGTGCCTCTGAGGAGCGTTACTTTTTCTTTTCATTTCATTACAGACCAATAATAACTTCATCAACAGCTGGCAGTGGCTGAGAATGGCATTTGGAAACAATGGTCCAGAGATCAATATTTTTGGAAGCTGAGTAATGTACAGCTCTTTCATTTTTATTCATTTTTAATGCTACTCTCTTTTTTTTTTAAGTTTATTTATTTTGAGAGAGAGAGCGCACGCATGAGCTGGGGAGGAGCAGAGAGAGAGGGAGAGAGAGAATCCGAAGCAGGCTCTGCATGGTCAGCACAGAGCCTAACATGGGGCTTGATCTAAGGAACCATGAGATCATGACATGAGCCGAAATCAAGAATTGGACACTTAACCCCCAGGCGTCCCACAGCTCTTTTATAAAGAAAAATATTCTTGCAAGACCCAGAATACATCCACAGACCCCCACAGCAGTGGTTCCACGGACCGCATATACAATATACTTTCTTATTCCACAGAAATATCTTTTAATTGAGAGTTTCGCTGCAAAAGTTTGGTCTCTATAATTGGAAATATGTATATTTTTAGGTTATCATCTAAGTGAAAATGCAAAATTTTTAAGTGTTTGTAGAACTGGCAGATTCCTGAGACTATCTCCCAGCACTCAGTTTGAGAAGCAGGTCTGGACATCCATAAACCAACTGTTCTGTTTCTCATGGAAGAAAAGCCTGAAGTACAGCCAGTGGGACCGAGGTAAGAAGAGAGAACTATTCTACGTGGTGTGAGGTGCCAGGCAGCATGACCTAGGGCAGCGATGGGTCTGCTTCCCTGCAGAGGGACAGAGGGCCACTGCTCTATAGGGGGGTGGAAGGGAGAATGGTCCCGAGAGGCAAGGGGATGGATGGTTGAGATTGCTTTCAGCCCTGAGAATTCTCAACTGTCTCCACACGAGATGAGACCTTTGACCAGAAGGAGATAAAACACACAACTTTTCTTTCTGGGATCATTTTGTGCACCACTTCTTTCCAGAGGCGCAGGTGAGGAACTCCATGAGGAATGCCAATAATTCTGATGCCACAGCACCACCCCAGGAGTGCATGAAGAAACAGCACAACGACGAGAGGCGGTTTCCCGAGCTGGGTCAGACCGTGGGCCTGGCCCAGACATCACAAACCTCCAGGCCGCTGGGCTCCGTGCTGCTCCTGGCTGGCCCCCAGCTCCAGCCTCCACAGCCTGGGAGATAAGAGGATAATGGTGGCAGGAACAGAGTAAAAGAGCTCCTGTTCCCAACTCAGGGTTTAAAAAAAGTTCATCATAATGGTCAGAGTTCTGAAGGCTCACTCTGTGTGACCGATCGTGATAACCCCTCCCATACCCCATAAGCGCGACCTCCGGGACAGGCATGGAAGCAGAATGCACAAGCAGATGTCTCCAGCCCACAGGTGGAAGGATTAAGGGTTGAAAAGAAAAAGATCCTGGACTACTCGATCAAAGGTGAGTAGTGGTTAAAATCTTGAAGCCTCCTCTCTGTGGGAAACCTCTTCAGTCAGCCCCACTAGAGTCGAACACAGATCAACTGCTACTCCTCCAGAGGCAGGTGACTGGGCAAGTGGCCTGGAGCCACCCACCCTCCTTTAGACCCACAACCTGCATGTAGCTGCTGGACCATTTTATCCAAAGGCACCGTGGGCAGTGTGCACAGTCTACAAGCTTTTCCAGGTAATAAAAACAGTTGAAACTTGAAAAACCCGACTGTGAGCTTCAAAATACAGAAAGAAACTTGCAAAACAAACGCTTCATTAAAATCTACAAAATATCACATTATGTTAGCTAGTCACCTGCAGCTTAAGCCATACACAAATTACATTTTACTGCGGGATGTGGGAGCATTGTGATGTGCTTGATACGATGAAGGGGCAGTGCTACAAAAATTTTCCTATTTCCTGGGTTTCACATTCCCCCTTCTCTTGCCGGGCTAGCCGACCTAGCTCCCTCTTTCCTCCCCTGCCCCCCTTCTCCCTCATGCCCCTTTGCTCTTGATCTCCAATTTCTCCTATTTCACCCTGGCTGCTGCTGTCCATCAGGCCTGAAACAGATGCCCCAGGAATCTCCCACCAGCCTGGACAAGCAGCTCGGCTCCCCCCCCCCCCCACCCCCGCTCCCGCCCCTGCGAGGAATCTCGGCAGCTGCCTCGACTAGGGCCAGCGGAGCCATGCCCTGCTCTCTGCGGTCCCGCCGGGCCGCCAGGGACAGACCCCAGGCTTGCCCAGGCCAGGCTGGCGTGGGTGGAATCCTAACCGAGTCTGGAACCAGAGGCAGCATCATGTAGAACACGGGCTCTGCGATCCAGCAGACTCAACTCAACACTCGGATTCGAATTACTTTGTCTCTTTGAGCCTTAATTTCCTCACACGAAAAATTACACCCACAATTAATAAAACTGGAAATGAGTTATTATCCCCATCATAACAGCCTTCCTCACAGGGCACAGAGGGCACTTGTGAGGCTTTAGATGGGTTGGCGCACAGTAAGTTTTCACCTTACGCAGCAATAATAGCTAACGCTTTCACCAAGCATTTACCGTGTTCCAGGCAACGCGCACTCTCCACGTATTATTTCAGTGAATTCCTCCAGCAACTCCAGAGGTCCGATTGATCATCCGTGTGTCGTTGAGAACACTGCAGCTCAGAGACTTTAAAGACTGTGCCCACGATCACACCGAGCTGGGATTCTAACGCAGGCAGGGCTCACCCTGACCCCACACATACTGCCCCCAAAACGGCAGCTCGACAAGTCATTCTGCAACGGGCAATCCGGCAGAATGTTAACCTAAGAACCAGAAAGGCTGAGTTTGTTTCTCTACCTCTAAGTAGGTGTAAGGTTTTGAGCAGTCCTGCGGCCCCTCTCGCCTGTGCCCTCATGTGTGAGTAGGAATAACAAGACTCGTTCTGTTGACTACACAGGAATACAGCCGGGGTCAAGCTAGATGCTGGATGTAAGAGCTGTGTGGACCAAAAACGCTCAGTAAACATGTGATGATAAGCCTCCTGTATCTCACACTAGCTCAGTGGCTGCCCGAGCTCTACTTGAATACTTCCAGGGACAGCGAGCTCACTACTTCTTTTAGCAGCTCGTTCTCGTTAGAAAGTTCTTCCTTTTGCAAAGTCCACAGAGATTTACTTGCCTGTAACTCCGTCCCACCGGCCCTGGCTGGGTCCTCCAACGCCCTGCCAGGTGGACCATCGCAGTACCACACACTGGCTGTTACAGACCCCTAAGGCTTGTCCTGGCTCTTATCATCCTGTCCTGGACTCCTCATCCTCAGCCACAGAAGGAGGAAGTTGAAGGCAGTAATGTTCCTGGTTTGTGCTGGCTCCTCTCCTGCTGCCTGCTGACAACTCTTTCCCTGTCCCTGTTTCTCAGACTCCTGGGCCAGGAGGAGACAAAATCCGAATCAAGGAAGGATGCAGAAGACGCCAGAGACACTGCTGGCTGCTCTGCCCGCTCACACTTCCCGATGCCCCTGCCCTCTACCAACACTGCAATCCTGGCACTTGGGCTCCGGGGTCAGGACCCCAAAGACCTTGGACCCCTTCCTTTGTTTGCCCCACCCTCACCTCCACCATACACAATCCCCAGCCGCTCCTGTGCCTGTACCTTAAAAGACTCCAAGAATCCCCCATGGCCCCCATTCTCAAACTTGTCCTCTTCTGGGCCCAGTCCCAGCATGGCCTGTGTGTGGGTGTGAAGCTCATCATGAAGGTTGTCCAGAAGGGCGGCCCTCGTCCGGTCCTGGAAGAAAAGAGGGTGGGGACGATGGAGCTGGCACCGAGGACAGAGATGCGCCCTCTCCCCAGGGCTCCAGACACCTGACCGCCAGAATCTCAGTTAACAGTGTGGACCTCGGGCCTGGCTAGGCTCCGTGCGCACAAGTACTGCAGTCAATACCAAAGCTCTGTGGCTGGCCTCTGCTCTCTTCCCCTGCCCCTTCTCCCCGAGCCATCCCACAGCTCTACCCTGCCGAGTCCCAGCTCAGATCTCTGCCCCCAGCTCCACAGCCGCGTACCCAACTGCCCTTCTCCATCCGGACCGTGCACCAGGGCCATGGATACAACCTCCAGGGGGCGCTGTGCACGCGTACCAGGACGAGCCCTTGGCAGCAACCCTTGCAGGTACTTCCAGGTCAGCAGGTCCTAAAAGACCTCATTCCAATGATCCCCAGGTAGGTGAAGAGCCCAGGCCAAAGGCCCAAGAGCCGCCCTGGAACTCCCCTTCATCCCACCCAAATACAGGACTCCATCAAGTCCTCCCAACCCTGCCCCCAAACCATTTCCTCCTGTGGCCAGTGCAAGCAAGCTGTCACCATGTGTCCTGGACTCCTGTAATAGCTGACTTGCCACCCTTCCTGCCCTCCTCCCTGGCAACCTGCCCTTCTTGTCACATCAGGGTCATCTTCTAATATGCAAAGCAAACCATCACTCTCCTAAGTATTGTATCACCTCTAAAGTGCAAAAGCCCTTCCTGACCTGACCCAACCAACCTCTCCAGCTGAGTATCCACCCCCACACGAGTCCTTCTCTCAGGCCATGTCAAACCCTCTGGGGCTCCCTCAAAAGTCATGCTCTGATCTGCCCGGCCTTTGCTCACGCTATTTCCCATGCCTAGAATAACCCTCCTCAAACTTTCCTCCTGGCAGAAGCCTTGTCAGATACCCAGATTCAGCAGGTCAAGGGCCACCTCCTCCAAGAAGCCTTCCCTGAACACGTCCCAGTTCTGCATGGGCAGAAGCAGTCACAGCCCCTGTGCTGGCCTCCATCACGGCCCAGTGTGGACACTATATCATACCTGTCTCTTAAGTAATGGCCCCTTCCCACCAGCCCAAAAGCTCCGTAAGGCAGAAACTATGTCTCACCCCTGTATCACGGGGAATAGAACAGAGCCTGCCACACAGTAGGTGCTCAATAAATGACTGGTGCATGGTTGGTTAGACCTGAAGTTTGCATGAAGTTTCCACAAGAGGAAAGAGTTCCTAAATCAACGCAGGACTGAAGGCTTAGAGGGGCAAACACAGTGCTCCGCAACTTGAGCAGCCCCCAGGAGAAGACCCCCAGGACAGGCTGGCTGAAAGCAGCCAGGAAGGCAGGAGGAAGACTTCCAGAAACAGTGCTCTCACCTCCAGTTTTGCAAACTTGTCCGACTTGCAGCAAGCGTTCTCTGCGTTGGTGAGCTTGGTGAGCAGAAACTCCCTGAACTCCGGGCCCTGGAACAGACATGAAGCTCTGGGATTCTCTCAGCCTCAGCTGTTGCTGAAAGGGCTTTCAGCCACAGCAACAGGTAAGCAGAACAGAGGGTCTGAGGAGAGTCCCTAAAAGGCCTCCTTCTGACATTCGGTCATTTTCTAGCCCAGGCCAGGCCCACCTAAGATGCCAATGTGGAAACCAGCTCTCCTGGTCCCAGGAAATCAACCCCTTGCCCCAGCATTTCCATGACTGAAAGCAATTCTTGTCCAAGGCTTCTGGGACTGAGGCATAGGTACAAAAATGTTTCTTCTAGCAGAAAGGCAAAGCCAGCGTCAAACACTGTGAGAAGAGGCACTGTACTAGGCCAGGCTGGCGGCACCAGGAGAGGAGGAGAGAGACCCCAAGTAAGGAGTTTCTCCCAAGCCTGCCTAAGGCGCTTCTAACGTCCCCAGCACAGATCCGGCCCCACTCCAGCCACGGCCACTCAGATGCTGAAACCTAGAGCCTGGAATAAGAGAAGAGCAGAAAGGGGTTTCTTACCTTCTGGAAAACAGGAGGGCTGGGCAGAGGTGGGCCAAAGGCGGGCACATCTTCCCGTGCGGTGACTGACACCTGAAACAGAGTCTCGGTGTGGGCCAGGAGGGAAGAGATCCAAGCTGAGGAGGATAATGCATTCCAAGCCCTGGCCCTAGGAAAGCCCACCACCCAGAGCAGTCCTCTGCCCTCCCCTCCCCAGAACTCAAATCCAACACTCCCATGAGCCATCACCAGCATGGCCCAAGTCGTCGTTCCTAGAAGTGGGGCCGGCTGCACAGAGCCATCCACATGCTCTCATCTACATTCCTGGAGGCCAGAAACAAGTTTGGCAAGATGACCAGACAGGACTGAGGAGTAGCCTGGGACTCTGCTTCTAACGCAGTACAAGTGCCCAGGAGGACTTATCTCGTTGCCTCATTTGAATGGATATTAATCCCACGGAGAAGACAAAGTGAGAACCGTTAACCCTGTCTTACTGATGGGGACACAGATGCCCAGAGACTGGGAGCCATCTCCCCTCAGGCACACAGGTGATTAGCCACAGAGATGACCAGGGAATCCAGACCTCCTGGTCCTGCTCTGTGGTCCTTTTCCCACAACACTGACTCCCAAACCTGAATCACTTCAAGTGTTTAAAAAATAAATACCGATTGCATGGGCTCCACCCCAAACTTACTGAATCACAAGCACTGGGGCGGAGCCAGGAATCCGCAACTGTTAAACACTCCACAAAGCTTTCGTGCGGTTGGTGGACTAGTGTTTGGGAGCCCTGGCCCCAACACAGGGTTAGACAGTCTGTCTGGGTGAGCCCTGAACCAACAGAGCGCTAGGGCCCAGGCTGGGAATTGTGGGTAGGGGGACATCACGGTGCTCTTGCACAGGGTGCCCCAGGCTCTGGGTGTGGTGTCCACTTCCGGCCAGCCTGGGGAGGCAGGAACTAGGAGTGAGAGCACCCAGGCGCTCTGCCTAGGGGTGTCCCAGCCTCAGGACAGGCCCAGCACATCCAGATGCCCTCCCTGCGTGGACGTGCCCTGGTTTCACCTGCTCTCAGCCCGAAGGCTGCAGGCCTCTCTAGAGACTCTGCCCTCTCCCTTTCCCAGACTGCCGCTGGCGTGAGCCTGGCCCTGGCGTGCTGCCAGCCTCCCTGGCCTATGAAGCAGGGCAGATGCAGAGAGTCTGCCAGACCGGGTGAGCAGGCAGCTTAGAGCCAGGCCAAGGGAAGGCCCTGCCAGGGTCTGGAAGGAAACAGCGGGAGAGAGCTGGTCAGTACTGCTTTCTCTCCCCAAGCTCAAGGCTGTCTGCGTGCCCAGAATTAGGAAATGGTGTGTGTTCAGCTGACATGATCTCTGGCTGGTTCCAGCTGCCAAACACAGTCCCCCACCACCACCCACTGTGCACAGGAACTGAGGTGGGGGGGGGAGGGCAGAGGTCAGGCCCTCCGTCCTCTTCCCACCCCTATGGCCCTCCTTCTCAGGCTTGCTCTAGAGTGGTCTGTGCTGACTGGGTAAGGCGCTTCAGACATGCTCTTCAACCTGCCGAGTCTCTTGGTCAGATAAGCCCACCACAGCAGCCATGTCAGAAAAGCAAGGGACAGGATCCTTCCGGGTGACGGCCATGCATCTTCTATCCCCACTGTGTTCCCTCTCCTGACCCCTTTTCCAACAAAGTGCCCGGGGCTTTGCTGTTCCCTCCTCTTGAGGACAGGTGGGTTGCTGGGCCGAAAGTAGAAGCCGCCAGAACACGGCCCCACCTTCTCAGTTTCTAAATTCAGTGCGGGCCTCCCAGCAGGGGGCAGGTCAGGGCTGAGAGAGAGGTGCAGGTACTGTGGGGAAGAGAATTTTCAAGGCTGGAAAGAGAAGGAGGCTTGGAGCGTGTGAGTTCAAGGATATACCAGGGAGGCGGGGAGCCTCCAAGGGCTCCCACCTTGACATGCACGGCCAAGTGTGGCCTGGAAGCCTTGGGGAACCGTGGAAGGCTGCCCAGGCACCAGATCCGCAGTGAGGGGAAGGGGGTATACAGGCAGCACCCCTCCCCAGTGGGGTGCTTCCCAAAGGATTCCTGAGACCTCTGCCGGGCTTCAGGAATCAGGGGCAGGGTGACCTGAGACAGGAAGAGGAGGAGGGAGTTCTAGTAACGGTTCAGCCGGAGTTCCCTTCCATCCGGGCAGGACAGGGACAAAATTCCCGTCTGAAAAATCATCTGACATCACCTTTCATGCACCCCTGAGTTTTGGAGCCAAGTTCCCACCTGCTCTGACGGCTCAGTGGTGAAGACCACTGGCAGACCTGGACACACTCCAGCTCCCCACCTCCAGGCTCTGTGGCCTCCAGCCTTAAGTGGCTTAGGCTCTCAGCCTCAATTTCCTTCCTGTAAAATAGGGCTAACAAGAGACCCTGCCTGACCAGGGGCTCATGAAGGTTCAAGGAGGCTGTGCTTCTAAGGGCCTAGCACAGTGCCTGGTGCAGAGCAAGCACCCAGTATGGGGTAACCTGTTACCTGGGGCTTTGTTTTTTTACTTCCCCTGCTGACCTGCACCTAAGAAAGGACACTTGAAATACTAGAGAGTTCCCCTCAACCATTTCCTTCTCTCTCCCTCCCTCCCTCCCTCTCCCTCTCTCTCTCTCTCTCTCTCTCTCTCTCTCTCTCTCTCTCTCTCACACACACACACACACACACACACACACACACACACACACCCCTCTTCCTCAACTCCCCCGACCCCTGACTCCGCTTCCCCTCCCGCGGCATGTCAGGGCTGGAAGGAACTCACAGCTGGTCTAGTCCAACTTCCTCATTTCACACAGATGGAAGCTGAGGTCCAGAGAGGGAAGGAACTGGCTCAAGGTCATGCAGCAGTCAGAGGCAGGGCCGGGACCAGAACCGTCAGCTCCTGAGCCTCTTGGTCTGGGAGGTTTTCCTGCACATTCCCACCCCTGTCCTTCCCTCTATTTCCTTTTCTTTCCTGTTCATCCTCCCCAGTGGAGGCCTCCTGGGACACTGTTCAGCCCCTGGGGATATCTCACCCTCCTTTGCCATAGCCCCTAAGTCTGCAGAGGTCAGTGAAAGTCCCATTTCACCCTGGACCCTCTGAGGAATCTGACCAGGTCCTCCAGGTCTTCTCATCACCTGGGGTGCTGCTGGGAATATGAATGGACAGAGCTCTGGGGAGCATGTTGGAAGGCTGGCCTCCCTCCCCCCGCCCTGCATCCCCAGCCCCATTCACAGGTCTGCCTTCCAGCCTGGATGTTTGCCCGGCAGGTGGACCACACAGTCCCAAAGCCTGGGGACAGAGCACAGCTCTCCCTGTGGGTCCTGCTTCTCTGCTTATTGCCACCCTCTCTGAGGACAGTGCTTCTCCCTGGACCATGGGCTTTGGCTGAGAAGCCTTGGTAAAGACTTCAGGCATCAAAGCTGGAGGTGGGGGGAGGGGAGTGGTGTTTTTTTGGATCTCTGCATTTTCCCACCCCACTAAGCTCTTGAGAAAGTGGAGAAGCCAGTTAGCTGAGTTCCATTTCCTATCAGGAGCTAAAAACAAATACTAAACCTCCACGAGAGGCCTCTTCTGCCAGCAGAGGCCCAGCAGACAAGCCACACGTTCGCACATGACTGCCTGGCAGCGTCTGGGAGCCCTCCTACCACACAGCTTTACCTCAAGGATCCTACCCAACGGCTCTCTGCCTCCACTGGCTGTGAAGAGAGTCAGTTGGCTGTCTGAGTGGCCCAGTGGCTGAACTGCACTCACTGGCCCTCTCCCCCTTCCCTGTAGGTCACTTCCACGTGTCCCACCCCCAGCACACAGGGGGCACTGAATGAATAAACTTGCTTCCATCAACAAATCAAACAGCTGTTTGAAGGGAATGCCCATTTTGGTGTTAAGAAGGTGATCCTCCAAGGAAATGCCCAAAACATGGCTTCTGCAACTTTTCAGCCGAAAAGCTGAAAGTGCTCAATGACGGAGGAGCATGGACATCAACATGAACATGGGGACAGAAGAGTCAGCTTTCCTCGTAGGAGAGAGTGTGGGGTTTTGTTTGTAGTCTCACATCTGCTTTTAAAGTTGATGTGCATTTTGCACTCAAATATGTGGGTTTCTACTGATGTAATAATTATATGACATCATTTTCCTTTCCAGAATCTTCAAGCAAAGTTGATACTTCATGAAGATGGCCATGAAACACTTGGGCTTTGTAAGCCCTAGGAACCAGCACTGGCCTAAGCTATTACACAGTTACTCCATTTTCAGATCATTCCAAGTTCCCATTGGCAATGACAGGCTCATTTCCCTCTCCCTTAGAACCCTGGTTCCTAACACTTCTGGGGAACGGGGAGCCCTCTGAGAATCTGACCTTTGATCTCTCTCCCCCTAATATGCAAAGAAGCACATGAACGCAACATCTTGCACATAAGCATTCTGCGTATATCCACAAGAGGTTCAAAGACTAACATCCACCTTAAAGACCCTGCCTCAGTCTATCTCCCTTGGAGCCTACAGCCCCCAGCACCGGTGAGATAGAAACTGTTGCCCAAGAGGTTAGAATTGTTTCTCACGGAGAAGGGGAGGGGAGCGGAGGGCTGGCGGCACAGCCATCGGCAACGGGCAGGGTGAGGGCTGCCAGGGCCTCCCTGCATCGGAGAGGACACGGAGCCAACCTGGAAGACCACTTATCGATCTGGAGGCTTAGATTCAGACTTAGACTCAGGTGCTTGCAACCCCCCCTTCCTGGGAGTCTTCAAATTAAGACCAATGGTTTATTCTAGAACAGCTAAACAAGAAGAGCCCACCCCATGGCCAGGGTCTGCCGGACCCCCTGCTCTCCACCGCTGTCACCATAAACATTTCTCCTTTCCTTTCTTCCCCTTGTTACCACCTTTCTTCCCTTCCCTTTCCTGATAGTCCTCCCCACCCTCCTCTCTTTTGTTCCTCTCCCCTGGCTCTGCCTTAGTCCAGCCAATGGCATTACCAGATTCCAAACAGAGGCACTGGGGGCTTCTCAACCCTTGAGTTGGATGCTATTGAACCTGGAAGCAGCCAGATGGAGGATATGACCTCATAAGGAAGGCCTCTTGGCTCCCAAATCCCAGAAACCTAGGATTTCTAGAAAACTGATCATACCAACACTAGGAGTACCATTTTGGAGAATGACCCGAGGAGCCACTGAGAACTAATGGTCCTTGATTTCACTAAATCCATAAGATGTGGTGAAGTGCCTGGGCCCACCAATTCCTCCAACGTTCTCCTCACCTTGTAGGATGGGGTCTCTGTGCCCGGATTCTCGACCTGCACAACAATGTAGGCATGTAAGAAGTTGGAGGCAATCATATCTGGGACAAACGGTGTGTTTTCTTCTTGGAAGATGATGGCCACAATGTCATTCCCAATGTGTCTCTTTCTCTGGAGCTAAACAGAAAAGTGTTCCATTGTTATAAGCCAGCAAGGAATATCCTGAAAACAGGATAGATCTATACAGGAAATTCCTCATTATTCTATCTTTATATATAAATCCTGAAACTCTGAGACCTACCTCTCCAGGGGCTTTTTTTTTCAATCTTTAGAAGCCACCAAAAAGAAAAACTGGGGGAGACACCTAAGATATTAGGTAGAGGCTAGCAAGCGTATCTTACTGAGCTCCAAAGCATGCAGAGCCCTGACTTGGGGCTCGTGGAGGATGGTTAAAAGGTGAGGGACAACTCCCCCTAAGGTCAGGAACAAGGCAGGGATGTCTACTCTCACCACTGTTATTCAGCATGGTATTGGAAGTCTTAGCCTCTGCAACCAGACAACACAAAGAAATAAAAGGCATCCAAATCGGCCAGGAGGAGGTCAAACTTTCACTCTTCACAGATGACATGATACTCTACATGGAAAACCCAAAAGATTCCACCAAAAAACTGCTGGAACTGATTCATAAATTCAGGAAAGTTGCAGAATATAAAATCAGTGCACAGAAATCAGCTGCATTTCTATACACCAACCATGAAGCGACAGAACGAGAAATCAAGGAATCGATCCCATTTACAGTTGCACCAAAAACCATAAAATACCTAGGAATAAATCTAACCAAAGAGGTAAAAAATCTATACACTGAAAACTATAGAAAGCTGATGAAAGAAATTGAAGAAGATACAAAGAAATGGAAGAAGATTCCATGCTCCTGGATGGGAAGAACAAATTTTACTAAAATGTCAATGGGGGCGCCTGGGTGGCGCAGTCGGTTAAGCGTCCGACTTCAGCCAGGTCACGATCTCGCGGTCTGTGAGTTCGAGCCCCGCGTCAGGCTCTGGGCTGATGGCTTGGAGCCTGGTTCTGTGTCTCCCTCTCTCTCTGCCCCTCCCCCGTTCATGCTCTGTCTCTCTCTGTCCCAAAAAATAAATAAATAAACGTTGAAAAAAAATAAAATAAAATGTCGATACTACCCAAAGCAATCTACATATTCAATGCGATCCTATCAAAGTAACACCAGCATTCTTCATAGAGCTAGAACAAGTAATCCTAAAATTTGTATGGAACCAGAAAAGCCCCCGAATAGCCAAAGCAATCTTGAAAAAGAAAACCAAAGCAGGAGGCATCACAATCCCAGACTTCAAGCTATACTAAAAAGCTGTAATCATCAAGACAGTATGGTACTGGCACAAGAACAGACGCTCAGATCAATGGAACAGAATAGAGAACCCAGAAATGGACCCACAAATGTATGGCCAACTCATCTTTGACAAAGCAGGAAAGAATATCCAATGGAATAAAGACAGTCTCTTCAGCAAGTGGTGCTGGGAAAACTGGACAGCAACATGCAGAAGAATGAACCTGGACCACTTTCTTACACCATACACAAAAATAAACTCAAAGTGGATGAAAGACCTCAATGTAAGACAGGAAGCCATCAAAATCCTCAAGGAGAAAGCAGGCAAAAACCTCTTTAATCTTGTCTGCAGCAATTTCTTACTCAACACGTCTCCAGAGACAAGGGAAACAAAAGCAAAAATGAACTACTGGGACCTCATCAAAATAAAAAGCTTCTGCACAGCAAAGGAAACAATCAGCAAAACTAAAAGGCAACCGATAGAATGGGAAAAGATATTTGCAAATGACATATCAGATAAAGGGTTATATCCAAAATCTACAAAGAACTTATCAAACTCAACAGCCAAAAAAACAAATAATCCAGTGAAGAAATGGGCAAAAGACATGAATTAGACACTTCTCCAAAGAAGACATCCAGATGGCCAACAGACACATGAAAAAATGCTCAATATCATTCATCATCAGGGAAATACAAATCAAAACCACAATGAGATACCACCTTACACCTGTCAGAATGGCTAACATTAACAACTCAGGCAACAACAGACGTTGGAGAGGATGTGGAGAAAGGGCAATACTTTTGCATTGTTGGTGGGAATGCGAACTGGTGCAACCACTCTGGAAAACAGTTTGGAGGTTCCTCAAAAAATTAAAAATAGAACTACCCTAGACCCAGCAATTGCACTACTAGGTATTTATCAAAGGGATACAGGTGTGCTGTTTTGAAGGGACACATGCACTCCCATGTTTATAGCAGCACTATTAACAATAGCCAAAGTATGGAAAGAGCCCAAATGTCCATTGATGGATGAATGGATAAAGAAAATGTGGTATACACACACACACACACACACACACACACACACACACACACACAATGGAGTATTACTCAGCAATCAAAAAGAATGAAATCTTGCCATTTGCAACTATGTGGATGGAACTGGAGGGTATTATGCTCAGTAAAATTAGTCAGAGAAAGACAAAAATCATATGACTTCACTCATATGAGGACTTTAAGAGACAAAGCAAATGAACACAGGGGAAGGGAAACAAAAATAATATAAAAACAGGGAGAGGGACAAAACAAAAGAGACTCATAAATATGGAGAACAAACTGAGGGTTGCTGGAGGGGTTGTGGGAGGGGGGATGGACTAAATGGGTAAGGGGCATTAAGGAATCTACTGAAATCATTGCTTCACTATATACTAATTTGGATATAAATTTTAAAAAATAAAAAATAAATCAAAAAGAAAAAAAAAAAGTGAGGGACGAGTTTTGCTGGTAAAGCCTGTAACTGATCCAGAAGACACACAAACTCAGATGAAGCTACCTGAGAACAGTAACAAAGGCACCAGCCAGCATGTGCTAAATCAGCTGCCACACACAAAGTGTCCAACATTATGGAGGCAGAGAGGAGAATAAAATCAGAGACCTTATGCTAATCTGAGAAGGCTTCCTGGAAGAGGAGGTGGGGGGGGGAAGACAGTGCTTGACAGAAATGTGGATGAGCAGGGATGAGTGGACAGATCATTCTATAGCAGAGGGAAGGAGAGCCATGCTCAGAGAAGGAGGGCAACCTGGCTCGGCAGAGGTCATGGGCAAACAACTCTGATTCAGAGTCCCAAACTGTGCCAGGTGCTTTCACAGGTGATCTCAATCACTGAGCACCTGTGTGTGAGGACCCATGCTGGGCTGTTCACACATGATTTCAACAGTTAGGGCCCTCCTGTACGCTAAGTTCTGGCTAGGCGCTTACCTACACATTTGTTCCTTTATTAAGCACTTACTGAATGCAGGCCCTATGTTCCACATTGAATTTCTCATTTACTATAAACTGAACCCGTGCTGGGTACTTTTACACAAATTGCCTCACGTATTCCACCCACTGCCTCCCATTTCTTGGGAAGAGAAAATTAATACTTATTTAGTCCTTGCAGAAGGCTCTGTGTACTTCCCACTGAATACAGGTGAGACTGAAAGAGAGCCCCAGGCTGGGGCAGGGCGTGAGGAGGCCATGAGGGAACAGAGACTAAGGTAAAAATGTGGAGAGAAAACCTACTTTGGATTCAAAAGGAATCCTGCTCCCATTTGTTTCTGGAACATTCAGTGGTTATTTTAGAGCCAAATCACAGTCTCGTTTGCCAATTTCCCTTTTTCCTAAGAAGCCAGGCACTATGTTTACAGTATTACATCTGTGCTCCCTCCTCAGCTCCCTGCTCAGAAAGGAATGGGTCAGGGTCTGGTGAAGAGCCTACCTCCCTTTCTGATTTTCCTGGAGACTGAAAAGGCATAAAGAGTGGAAAGGGGCAGATGGTGCAACGGCCAGGCCTCGGCTGCTGGTCTCAGGGCCCATCAGAAGCCACAAGTGAGAGAGAAGACGGGAAGACACTGGAGGCAGAAGTCTCACCCCGGTTCAGGTAAAGGCCGAATTCCTGCCCACAGGCAGGTGTGGTGAGAGACGAGGCCGTGAGACTAGAAAGGCTGGAAGGCGGGGGGGGGGGGGGGGGGGGGGGTCTCAGTCAATGAGCACCTTGCCATCCATCACTGGGGCAGGAAGAAGGACAAACAGCCCAGCGGCCTGCAGACTGGACAGCTGTCAGGAAGGTAGCCTGCCACAAGCCAGGCAGCATACTAAGCGCTACGCTCCGAACCTTCTGTGATGCCCGCAACAAGCCCCTGATTTAGGTGGTATCATCCCCATTTTACAGCTGAGGACCACGAGGTCACCAGGTTACCCAGCTTGCCTGGAATCACACACCCCTAAGCGGCAGGGCTGGCGTCAAGCTGCTATCTGCAAACTCCATCGGGTACTGTTCGCGAGCACCCTACTCGAGCAGGGCACTTGGGCTCTGCTCCCAGCTCCGCCCCTCATCAAGCAGGACATGGTCTTTTAACCACGCGGAGCTGCAGGTGCCCCACCGGTCAAAGTGGAACAACCGGGGGCCCCGTCCTCCCACAAGGCCTGCGGGAGATAACACGATGGAACAGACTTCCATGAGAACAGCTAAACAAGCCTCTGGATTAAGAAAATGGGGAAGGGACCGCAGTCCCTCACGTATCTAAGACCAGAAGCAGGCTTTCACCTCACATGCCCCATGCTCCCGAAGCCCTCTGGAACCAGGTTACCTGCTGGGCGTCTCCCTCAGTAAACGGCAGCTTTGTGGAGACGTGAAACATGATCTCCCTGTCCCGGAATATCGTGTATACCGATTCCACCCCCGTCTGTCCGTGGGTCACATCCAGGCCGCCTCGGAAACTGTCAGGAAAACAGGGCAAGAGCACAGGGTGAGGACAAGTGGGCTTCTTGGTACAACCTCCCCTGAGGATATGGGGGGGTAGGAGAATGAATGAGAAGACATGTGAGAGTGAGGGCACAGAGAGAATGATATGGGCATCGCAGGGAGCTCTGTGCTTCTGGGCAGACGAGTCCTAAAGTTTTAACCGTAAGTCAGTCTATTATTGAAAACAAAGGCAGTACATCCATATGGTCACATAGGAAGGGAGGCTGCCCATCCACAATCCCAAGACAAATGTCATCCAGGTGCCAGTGGCCCTCAAGGCTGTGCATAAGCCTTTCTTCCCTGCAAGGCATGTCCAAAGTCTTCAGCACAGAGCCAGGGCAACCAGCCATCCTATTGGAAGCATCCAGAGTGAGCCTGAAGAGATGACAGATGCTGGATTCCTACCCAGCCAGCCCCTGATGTGGGGACCCAGAAAAGCAGCACCCAACCTAGAGGTGTCCGAGGAGCCCCTCTGCTTATCTCCTCAAAGGCAGGAATGAAAAATACTAAGGAACTTATATCACCATATATTGTATGATTCCATTTATATAACAGCTTCCAGGAACTGCCCCTTCTTCCTTTACAGACATGTGGCTTCTAGCCATGGATCATACTCTTCAGCAAGGAGAGGAAGATGTAGGTTCCTTTAAGAAAATGAAATAAAACAGACCCTGGATGTCAGTCCCCACAAGCGCTGTAATACAAACCAGAAAATGTGCTCAGCCTGGCATGGAGGAAAGCTCACCAGGCCAGGAGTCCGGCTCGCCAGGTTCTAAACCTTCTTCGGCCACCAAGTCAGCACATGATCTTGGGCACACCACTTAACCTGTCTAGGTCTCAGTTTCCTTTCTCTGTACAATAAGGGGACAGAAGCACATGATCTCTAGGGTCCTTCCTGGCTTTAATACACTTTATTTCATCTATTCTAAAATGTTTTTGTAATGCTTGTTTATTTTTTAGACAGAGTGGGACAGAGCATGAGCGGGGGTGGGGCAGAAACAGAGAGGGAGACGCGGAACGCAAAGCAGGCTCCCGGCTCCAAGCTGTTAGCGCAGAGCCCGACGCGGGGCCTGAACCCACAAAGCACAGGATCATGACTTGAGCCGAAGTCGGACGCTTAATCGACTGAACCACCCAGGCACCCCTATTTCATCTATTCTAAAGCACACATTTTTTCATATTTTAACATCTCTGAAAATCAGGATGCATCTTGCAATGGTGGCATCTCAGAGTCAATGGAAGGTGGCATAAAAAGTGCTTCACACGCTGTTATCCATTCTAATCCCTTAACAACCTGGTGGGGTCAGTACTATCTTTATCTCCCTTTTACAGATGAGGAAACCGAGGCTTCTGGAGGTTATTAGCTTATTCAAAGTCACAGAGCCAATAAGTGGTGGAGGTGGGATTTTAACTCATGTGTGATTGACTCCAGATGGCAGTGATGACCTTGCAGGGGGAGTAAGACAGAGGAAGAGGGGCGAAAAGAAGATGGAAGAGGAGGAGAGAAGGGGGCGGAGGAAAAAAGTGATTGCTGAACACCTACTACACACCGGGCCCAGAGCTGGGTGCTTTCACACATGTTAGAGGAGATCCTGTTAATTTGGCTGCTGACGTGGGGAATTCTTGGGGCTCAGCCATGTGCCAGCCACGAAGCATAGAACAGGAGGGCCAGGCCTGAAGGCCCTTCTCAAACGTTGCCTTTGTCAAGGAAAATCAAGGGCCGGAGTTTTCCAAGCAATAGCCCCAGTATTCTTTCCGTCCACTTGCAGAACCAGAGACGGTTGCATGGAGTCTTGCCAGGGAGATTACCGTATTTCTACCAACTCTTAACTATCCAACCTTTTTAAACATTATCTGAAATGGGCCACTTCTCCCCAAATTACACAGGGCCCTCTTTCCTGAGGCTCATCAGGCCTCCAGAAGACCTGGCAGGTGAGTGACAGGGTAGGTGGATTCATTTCCCTCTTGGTCAGAGCCAAATGTAATTAGGAGGACAAATCTGAGGCTGGAGCTGTTTCATCATTTATCAGAAGGCCAATGTCAGTGCCTCTCAGACAACATGCCTTTCTGGATTATCCCCCACATCACCCGTTTCCTCAGGAATGCAGATGAGCGTTGATCACTCGCTGAAAAATAATCCCACGTTTCTAGTGTATGTTTTTACCTCTCACATACCCTCTGAGACTCAGCGGTCTCCCCTCTCCCTTCCTCTAAGGTGTCATCAGTGGAGACAGAGCCATCACTTGGCCGAAACCCACCCTTTGAAGTCCTGCAGTGTGATCGTGTCCCCCAGCAGGTCCAAGAACTCCTTGAAAGCTGGGCTCTCCTCATTGTTCCCAAATAGCTCCTCCTCCAGGGTCTGAAAGAGAAACAGAATCAGCTGTAAGAGTTTAGAAAAGGCCTTCTTGATACCTCTGATGCTTCTTGATGCCAAAGGACAGAATGTGGCTGTCCAGCTACCTGGTCCCTTTCTTCCTTCCTCCCCATCCCCCCACATTCGCCAACAAGTGGGTCTGCTTGACTGGAGGAAGGACAAATAAAGGCTCAATCAACAGAGCTGGATTCTCGGGGCTGGTGGTTGACGTCTCTCTATTTCAACAAATGCTGCTGGTCAGCATAAAAGGCAACGCCGAAGCAAAGAATTCTTAGAGTTGATACCAAAAGCCAATCCGTAAGTTAAAAATTAATGGTTGGACTTCTAACAAAGGACTAGTATCTAGAATATACAAAGAACTCTCAAAACTCAGCAGTAATCAAAGTTATAGTGGGATACCACTTCACACCCACTGGATGGCTCTCATCAAAAAGCAAGACAAGAAATGTTGGCGAGGATATAGAAAAATCAGAAGCCTCATACACTGCTGGTGGGAATGTAACATGGTGCTGTCTCTCTGGAAAACAGTCGGGCAGTTCTTCAAAAAGCTAAGCATAGAGTTACCATATGGCCCAGCAATTCTACTCCTAAGAATATATCCAAGAAAAATGAAAACATAAGTCCACACAAAAACTTGTACATGGATGTTAATAGCAGCATTCTTCGTAATAGCCCAAAAGTGGGAACAACCAAAATGTCCATGGGCAGACAAACGGATATACGAAATGTGGTATGTCCATACAATAACACATAATTCTGTCAAAGGAGCGCAGTACTGGATGCAAAACATGGATGAACTCTGAAAACATGTTAAGCAAAAGAAACTAGACATAAAAGGCCTCATGTTATGATTCCATTTACATGAAGTGTCCAGAACAGGCAAATCCCTCGAGGCAGAAAGGAGCTTCGTGGTGAGAGGAGCTGGAGAGAATGGGGAAGAGTGACTGCTAATGGGCATGGAGTTTCTCTGGGGATTAACGAAAATTTTCTGGAGTTAGATAGTGGTGATGGTTTCACAAGCATGTGAATATACTCAAAACCACTTTATTGAGAATTAATTCTCAAACCACTGTGAACGGTATTGTGAGTTATACCTCAGTAAAGCTGTTATAAAAAGTTTTTGAACAGTAAAATAATTAATAATAATAATAATAACAATAATAATCCAATCAGGAAATGGTCAAAAGAGGGATGCCTAGCTGGCTCAGTTGGTAGAGCATGAGACTCTTGATCTCAGGGTTGTGAGTTTGAGTCCCATGTTAGGTGTAAAGATTGCTCAAAAATAAAACCTTTATAGGGGCGCTTGGGTGGCTCAGTCATTTAAGCCTCCAACTTCGGCTCAGGACACGATCTTGTGGTTCGTGGGTTCAAGCCCCGCGTTGGGCTCTGTGCCGACAGCTCAGAGCCTGGAACCTGCTTCGGATTCTGTGTCTCCCTCTCTCTCTGCTCTTCCCTCGCATGTGCTCTGTCTCTCTCTCTCAAAAATAAACATTAAAAAAATTTTTTTAAATAAAACCTTTATGAAAAAAAAAAGAAGAAGAAAAAGAAAATGGTGAAAAGACATAAACAGTCATTTCGCCCAAAGAGATATACACAGATGGCAAATAAGCACATGAAAAGATGTTCAACACCATTAGCCGCCATTAGGGAAATGCAAATTAAAACCATTATGAGATATCACTACACATCTATCAGAATGGCTAAAATTAAAAAATAGTAACAACACCAAATGCTGGTAAGGAGGTAGAGGAAAGGGATGACTCATACATTGCTGGTAGGAATGCAGACTGGAACCACCACTCTAGAAAACAGTTTGGCAGCTTCTTACAAAACTGAATGTGTAATCACCATATAACCCAGCATATGCTCCTAAGCATTACCCCAGAGAAATGAAAAATTTATGTTCACACAAAAACCTGTATACAAATGTTCATAGCAGCTTTATCCATAATAGCCTCAAACTGGAAAGCACCCAGCTATCCCTCAAAGGGTGAACAGTTAAACAGACTGTGGTATATTTATACCATGGAATACTATTCGGCCATGAAAAGAAATAAACACTATTGATACACTTAAGGATTTGGATGAATCTCACTGAGGGAAAAAAAGCCAATCCCCAAAGGTTATATATTATATGATTCCATTTATATAACATTTGTGAAATGACAAAGTTTTAGAAATTGGAGAATAGATTAGTGGTTTCCAGGGGTTGAGGACTGGAGGTTGGAAGGGATCATGGAGGCGAAAGGGGGGCTGGCAGGGTTATGAAGGGGTCACACAGGAATCCTGTGTTGGTGGACTTCTCCTGTACCTTGACCGTGAAGCCTACACACATGATAAAATTATATACAACAGGGGCGCCTGGGTGGCTCAGGTGGTTAAGCATTCAACTTGGGCTCAGGTCATGATCTCACCTTCTGTGAGTTTGAATCCCGTGCCAGGCTCTATGCTGACAACTCAGAGCCTGGAGCCTGCTTCAGATTCTGTGTCTCCCTCTCTCTGCCCCTTCCCCACTTGCATGGTCTCTCTCTCTCTCTCTCTCTCTCTCTCTCAAAAATAAATAAACATTAAAAAAATTATATACAACAAAATACACACACACACACACACACACACACACACACACACACACACCTGACAGATGGTCACACGTAAAACTGTGGAAGTCTAGACAAGGTCTGAGGACTGTATCAATGTCAGTATCCTGGCTGTAATATTACACTACAGTTTTATGAGACATTACCTTTGGGGAAAACTGAGCAGAGATACACAAGGGCTCTCTGTATTATTTCTTAGAACTGCATGTCAATCTACATACAGCTAGAAATTAAAAGTTTAATGATTTTTAAAAAATAGAAAGCAAAGCTACAAACAGTAGTAAAGCCCTGTACTTATGACAGGCATAAGACACCACATGGCCCTGCCTGACCGACAGGCTCTGCCCACCGTGGCGGGATCGGCAAACAGCTGACGTTCTGCAAACGTCCACGGACAGCAATGAACAGCTGCAGAGGATACGAGGAAACTCTAGTACACACAACCACTTCAAGGAGAAAGTCTCTAATAGGTGATCCTTCCGCACCTCCTCAACACCTGCTTTATAACAAAAAAGAGCAGACCTCAGGTTCTATGCCCTCAATAAGCAACAGAATCTAGCTAGATTTTAATAACTCTGTTTTAACAATTCTGTATTTCTTTTTAGAACTACCTTCATTTCATGCAAGGGATACCGATTTTCTAATTAGAGTAGTGGCATATTTCCTTTAAACAAGAAAGACATTTAAGGTGAAAAAAAAAAACTTTTTAAAGAAAATGTTAAGTAGTTAATAGTATAGGCGTGAAAAAAGGATAATCGAGGCATATGGTAGACAATACGATCTTGAATGTCATTTATGAATGTCTGAAGCTGGGGAAATACCGCTCTCTAGCAGGGGTCAGCAAACTACGGCCTCTGGGCCATGTCCAGCTTGCTGCCTGTTTTTATAAATAAAGTTTTACTGGAACACAGCCAGGACAATTCATTTAGTTTTGTCGATGGTTGCTTTTGCACTACAAAGGCAGGACTGGGTAGTTGCAACAGAGATAGTATGGCTCATGAAGTCTAAAACATGAACTATCCGGCCCTTTACAGAAAGTGTGCTGACCCCTGATCTATATAGCATGCTGCCAAGGCATCAAACTCTGACTCAGCATGCTGTTTACCCCACATCCTGAGGCCAGAATGTGGGAGAAGAGCTGCTTCCAGGCAATAGACATCTCGTACTGGAAAACAATCCAGCTTATGTACTTGGGGGATGCACCTCTCTGTAGGATTTACAGGTAGCCTGGTATTAGCATTGTCTTCATTTTTACCCTGGCTGTGAGTTTGACCATGCACTCAGGGAGGGGGTGTTAGTCATCACCGTATCCCCCAATGCACTTAGCACAGTGCCAGACAGACGGGAGAATCAGATGGGACTTGCTTATATCCTAAGAACAGCACAGAGCTATCGTGCAACAAATGTTTGTACTAACTGCCCTGCAAATATAGGTTTGCAAAACAACTTTTTAAAAAGTCTTAAAAAAAAAAAAAGACTTTTATCTCCCCACATGCCTCCACCTTGGCTCAGCAGCATCAGGTAAATAAACAATATACAGACTCCTTCTCAGAGGTGGATGGTTAATGTTCAGTAATTATAATTTTGCTGGAACACTGGATTGTAATCACCCGATGAGATCTGCTATGGTAAATTTCACAAGTGAAGAACTTTAATTAGGGGGGGGGTGTATTAGCAGAGCTGTACAAAATAAATATGCAATATGGAAAAATAATTAGAGCAGCTACCTGAATAATCTCCTTCCAATTATAAGATTCATCCGTGTTGGCCTTTCAGCTCCTAAACTCTTTACTTAATTAGAATGTTTTTAAGCAAACACATGTCTCTCGTGGTCTAATAGCCTCACACAAGGAAGTCAGCTATCATCTAGGCAAGAAAGACATCATCACACACACACACACACACACACACACACACACACACACACCAAAAAAACCCCACAGATAATACTGAAAGATACTATCAATGTACCATAAGAGCATCAAAACTTTTGTCCATTATTTCACACAGCAAAAAAGTTATGAGTATTTCTATAAAATCACCATGCTAGGCCCTTAGATGATACCAAGATGAACCTTGGAACCTGTGGAACCTTCTTTCATACAACCTAGGTGAGGAAACACGGGTGTGTTCAAAGACCACTGCTCAGGATGTTAATAAATGTTCACGGTAGACAAGATGGGAAGTTTGTGGTCTTGTGGTCAGATAAGTATGGGAAACACTGAGTTCAACAAATTTATAAAAGCTCTTTACCTTGGGGGTTCTTAGAGCCTGTAAAATGTTCCCACACAACTGCCCCACCCCCACGAGTCATTTGTTCACAGAGTACCTCACCAGGCTAGTGTCTCACGGAACGTACTTTGAGAATCGCTCTGATCAACTAACCCCAAGGCAGCATATAAGTGCTACAAGAGACCGAGGGGCATGAGCAGTGGTGTACTGATATATTTTTCAATCACCACTTTTCCAGCGAGGGAAAACGGAAGCCCTGGTTTGCCGATTTCCACGGCGTAAATACTTCCACTGCGGTTGATCTCCAGCAACCAGCCTGACATGGCTGAACTCAGAGCGGGAAGAGAGGCACGCCATGCCCCAGCAATCTAAGGAAGTTCCGGGAGAAAAAGCTAACTCCCAGCTGGGAGAAGGACAAGCAAGGAGAAAGCAGCTCGTGTTGATCCGTACCCCCCGACCCAGTCTGATTTTTCTTGTGACAACACAGCCCCCAGTTGAGGGGAGCCACCAGGAAGAAGTCAAATTTACTGTATGGAAAACTATATTACCGTTTAAAGGATCTGCAGGCCTCCTTGTGAGAAGCAGCCTGCCTTGGTGATTCTGTCACCTCCAGCCTAATTCCTATGTGAAAGGTGGCTGCTGTATCTGGCACGTGTAAGACCCTGCCGCAGGGCTCCTGTGCTTGGGGGGAGGCGAAGCGTCCCCAGGGAGAATCGACGCCATATGGCGACCAGTACAGATGTGTGGTGCTTACCTGCCTGGCTTTTTGATAAATGACCCCAAATTTGAATGTGTTGTTGACATCGTGCTCATCATAGGACACAATCATTTGGGAGGCCTGGGAAAATGTGGGGAGAAAAAAATCAGATTGTTTATTAACTCGGACGCAAACAGATGGGGAAACACCCATTTTGGTGGAGAATACGCCCCCCAGTGTGAGACATCCGTGAATATGCAGGGAGACAAAGGGTGAAGCCAGAAGTTACACCTAGTTCCCAGACCCAGGCTTCCCCCAGCGCGGCCAAACTTCTGGATCACCATTCCATTCCCATCCAGATCTGCAGGCCAAGATCTGGGCACACGGGGAACCCAGCAGGACTCAAGGAATGGGACTTACTCCAGTGCCTTAGCTGTGGTATAAAAAGGGAAGCCAGGACCCCAAAAGTGGTCAGTGAGGAAGACGCTGGCTCTAATTACACCTCTGATCAGCAGTATGATTTTGAGCAAGGCCCTGCTTATGCCTAGACTTCAATCCCTCTTACCCATCAAATGAAAGGCCTCTAAGGAGGAACATACAGCCCTATTACAATCTGCAAAGAGTGGGGAAAAATTTTTTAAAAAGAACCCCAAGCATTGGTTCTATTTAATTTTCTGTTTTGCTTCAGAGTTGGTATCCAGGGCTCAGAAGCACAAAACTCTAGATCTTGAACCCGCTGCTTTTACCTGTATAGCCCTGAGCATGCCACTTTACTTCTCTGGGCCTCAGTTTCCTCATCCATTAAATGGAGACGTGTGGTTGTTAAGATTCAATCAGACCAAGCACATAAAGTGCTGAGCACAGAGCAGCTATCATCATCACCATCAACGTAATCCTCCAGAAAGATTAGAGCTGAACCAGCTTGTTAGGAAAGGGGAGATCTGGGTGTTACTGGGATAGTTACTGGGATAGTCCCTGCAGTAAAAAGGAGGGAACTGACCGTGTGTTATACAACAGGAAGAACAAGGCGTGACTGTCGGCTAGCATACGTGAGCCACTGAGGCTCTCAGCTGCCTGAGGAAATGGACACTTCACAGCTCCCCGTGGAACAGCACTGCTGCTGCCCAAGCCCAGAGGGGGACCCCACTCCCGCATGGAATGAGTCAAAGGTGAAGAGCAGCTGTCCTGCCAGAGAAGAGGCATCCAGCCATGGAGACCTTCCAAGGAACATTCTCAACCCTGTGGATTTTAAAACCTTGCACACATCTCGGCCAGATGAACACCGCAGCTGGACCAAGCAGCGCTTCAAATATAGAAAACACGAAAATACAGCGGCTCTTCCATGATCACCAGAGCTGGAGGCTTTCCAAGTTATAGAGAGACCCGTGCACATGAGCGTCGCTGGGTTCTCTCAGTGGATAGGATTCGACGACAAAAATTGCCAAACTTGTGGTTAAGCTAGGCCTTTAGGATGGGGCTTTAATGTGTGGTTAAACCTCACTAATTCAGCTTTAATTACAAGAGGGAGGGCACTCGGAGCGACAGAGTTCAGTGGAGGGCACTGGTAAGTGCCTGCAGATGCTCAGGCTAACAAGAGGTGTCTGAGAGAAGGGCTCTGGCACATTCTCTGGGCAGGAGAGGACCCTGTCATTAACTCAGCCACTGCACAGGGATAAATGGTGTCAAGCCCAACCGTGAACATTCAAGGCGTTTGTTCCAGGGCGTTCTGGAGGTCTCAGCCAGGACAGGGCCTCTCTTCCCCGCCAAACATCTCACCTCATGGTCCCTAGCTATCAGAAGTGGGACTTGGGGAATGGACTGAACCAGCCTCAGTAAGCCTCAGCTGCCCTGGTGTCAGCACTCACTGCACAGCTCTGTTTCCACTCCCGGGCCCTGCAGGCTCGTGAAGAGGCGCTCAGTACACTGGCTCTCTTCCTGTGGCCAATTTAAAGCAATTCACTGTGCGTGAGTGATTTAAGTCCTGTCATGCCATAATTGTTCTTGAGTGGATTTGTTGGTTTGTTAAGTTATTATTGCTCCTCTGCCCACTCCCACCCCCACATCATAACTGGGGTCAAGATCGGGCCAATCCTAAGGAAACTGATAACAGAGAACCAGCCAGTCTATTAACTAGGGCCGGGCAGGGGCTTGTAAGGCCTCAGAGCTGCAGTAACACTGGCAATGGGGAGCCATGATCTGGCCTTTTATTTCTCAGTGGGGTTCTGCCATCTGCCACCCTCAACCTCCATGATGGCAGACCAGACCTGTGCTAGCCCTCTAGCTATAGGTAGAATCACTCCCCACCTCAGTACTGGTCCCAAGGAAATAGGACCAGAGTAATGTGGAGAGGTCTACCACTCCACAATAGACGGGGACCAATTCAGGTGGGTCTTTACCTGGGCATGCCTGAGGACTGGTTCCCAGTGGACCAGTTTGCAAAGGAGTGAGCAGGGAGAGAGGGAGACATGGAGGTTTATTGGAAAACCCCCAACAAAACCCCACCAACACACAGAGAACATCCCACAGAGCCACAGGTGTGAAAGTCTGTTCCAAGCTCTAGAGCCCTGGGTAGGGGGAGGAGGTGAAGATCCTCACCTTGGGGTACAGGACAGCGTTGAATTTCAGCCCCACTGCATCATCACAGAAAGCCTAAGCAGGAAGAGAGAGACACACAGTTCAGGGGCCGCTTCCACTGAAAACATGTGGGTTCCTCCGCCCACCAAGAGGAAGAGCACAAGAGGGCAGGACCTGCAGGGTCAGAAGGCCTGGAGTTGAGTCCTGGTTCTGCTCCCTAACGTGTGGCCAGGAAACTTGACTAGCCTTCTTGAGATTTCCCAGTGAAGTGAGGCCACAGAAGGCATTCGGCACAATTCTGCCTGGCATTCCCACTCTCATCGGGTGGGTCCAACCCAACCCAACCCAACTGATCATCCTTCTCACTCCACTTCGCTGACTCAGTTCTCAAGTTCCCAGTATTCCAGAATAGTGACATGGGCCCCGCCACCAGCTGATTAACAGCTCCTTCCTTGAGGGGGTCCTCTATCTGGACCAATAGCCTGGCTATCCTCCAGCCCATCTCTCCTCTTCTGGGAAGGCTACCTGGCCACTCCACCCCTTCCTCCTCTCAAGTCCTACAGCACTCTCCATAGCCAGTCCTGTCTTCCCATTTCTCTGGTCCCCTGAACTGGCTGTGAACTTGGGGGCAGAGACCATGAGCAGCATCAGCTGTGAGGATGAGATGGGGAGGTTGCAGGGAAGATGAGGGCATCTGCCAACAAACTTCCCCACGCCATCCATGCAGTCAAGGGCCAAAGAGTGTAGTGGCCTTCCCCTAAGGGCAGAGCCCTCTCAGGACAAGCCTGCACCCCCACCCCAGCCCTGGGCTAAAAGAGGAAGCCACCTTCTCACAGGGATTGGTTTTTACCTTTGCAATCTGAGGGACGCTGGGCAACTTGCTCAGGCCAGCCAAGGGGATCCGCTCATGCACAGTCTTCACTTTGGACCTGCACATGTGAATGAGGGTGAGAAAAATGTGTCCACAAGAAAGGGCGTCCATTAGGAAAGGGGCTTGAGATGGTGCCTGAGATCACACCAGGCCACAAGGTACACTCGCTCGGTGTCTCCCTACAGTCAGACCTGCTGCATTTCACCCAACCCACGAGTTGGGTGCTACACCCAAATGGTGGGAAAATGGAATCTTGTCATTATCCTGGAGGAGGAGGACACTTAAAGAACCTGCCTGAGATATGGGAAATGCAAATAGTCGCCTTCAAATTCACCATGATTTTGGGGGTTGTTGTGGGGCTTGTGTTCTCCCAAAGAACCGGGCACAGCTTCTGGATACACGTGTGCTCTCACATGTGATAAAGCCTCTTATGAAAAGAAAATCTAAGATTTGAAAATCTGGATTTACTCAAAATATAAATGGGATGAAAGTTGCTTTATAAAGGGATTTACCGTAAGACTCTAAATTTAGCCTGTTCCCTGATTCATTTAGCACATTAAGAAAGTGTTGAATTTTACTGAATGCTTTTCTGCATCTGCTGAGACAGTCATATGGTTTTTAATCTGTTAACCCGGTAGATTATATTTCTGTTGAGCCATCTTTTCCTTCCATGGGTAAAACTCACTTGCTTATGATGCATTGTTTTTTTCATATCCTGCTGACTTTAATTTGCTAATATTTTATTGAGAGTTTCACATGAATAGCAACACTGGTTTTTGGTTTTTTTGTTTTTTTTACTTCCCTTCTCAGGTTTTGATATCAAGGGGTTATCCCAGCCTCGTAAATTGCTGAGGAGTTTCTGATCCTTTGAAATAGTTTGTATACCATAGGGATTTTCTCGTCCTTAAAGTTTTGCTAAAACTCATCTGTGAAATCTCTGGGCTTGCTGGGTTTTGGTAGGAGGATACTTTTGGCTACCAATTTTGTTATTTAACAGTGAATATTTAGGTTTTCCATTCCTGATTGAGTCGATTTTGACAATTTGTGTTTTTCTATATAATTACCCATCCAATGTGGGGTACTGGGTGACTCAGTTGGTTAAGCATCCAACTTCGGCTCAGGTCATGATCTTGTGGTTCGTGAGCTCAAGCCCCACATCAGGCTCTCTGCTGTCAGTGCAGAACCTGCTTCGGATCCTCAGCCCCTCTCCCTCGCTCTCCCTCTCTCTCTGTGCCCCTTCCCTTGCCCATGCTCTCTCCAAAATAAACACTTAAAAAATAAATTATCGGGGCGCCTGGGTGGCGCAGTCGGTTAAGCGTCCGACTTCAGCCAGGTCACGATCTCGCGGTCCGTGAGTTCGAGCCCCGCGTCGGGCTCTGGGCTGATGGCTCGGAGCCTGGAGCCTTGTTTCCGATTCTGTGTCTCCCTCTCTCTCTGCCCCTCCCCCGTTCATGCTGTGTCTCTCTCTGTCCCAAAAATAAATAAACGTTGAAAAAAAATTTTAATAAAAAATAAATTATCCATCCAATGCATTGATATACAGGGGGTTTTGGCATTCTCTTAGAACTTTATCTGTACTTAAAACTGCATCCCTTCCTTCACTGCCGTAACATTGTTTGTATCTTTTCACCCTTAATCAGCCCTTGATGGGGTATACCGATTTTATTAATCTTTTCAAAGAGACAACTTTGGGTTTTGTTGTCTCTATTCCTTTTTATTGTTGCTTTCTACTTCGCTGAACTTGTTCTTGTCTTTTTTATTTTCTGCCTCCTATTTTCTTGGGGTTTTTTTCCCTACTATTCTTTTTCTAACTTCCTGATTTGCATGCCTACAGTTAATCTTTCTTCTTTTTTCACAAATGCAGTTAAAACTATACATCTTTCTCTAAGTACCACTTGAACTGCATCCCGCACATTGATAGGTAGTATTTTCATTGTCATTCAGTTCTAAATATTTTGTCAGTTCTGTTGTGATTTCCTCTTTAGCCCATGAGTTATTTAAAGGATTTTCTTCTTTTTTTTTTAACTTTCTAAATGTATGATATTTTCCTTCAGTATTTTAATTGTTGATTTCTAACTTAATTTTCTTATATTCACGGAACATAATCTGTATGTTATTTTAAATTCGTTAACTTGATACACAGACGTTTTTCAGGTTCTACGTTGGGCTTAAAAACAGTGTTGTTTTTGCTGTTGTGGTTGAATTAGGGAATGTATGTTACAAAATCAGATTTGTTAACTGCATTGTTCAAATCTTCTATATCCTTACAATTGTTGTCTGCTTGGTCCATGGAAGTGTGGAAGATGTTACTGAAATTTCCCACTAGAGCTGAACATTTGTTGATTCCTTATATTCCCATCAGTTTTTGCCTTTCTAAATTCAAGACTATATTGCTAAGTACAACTTCATGACTGTTAGATCTTCTGGGTGGACTGTTCTCTTTATCATCATGGGAGCTGAGCCCTCCATGGGTCCAGGAACGGGCATATTTCTCTGCCCAGGTAATGAACAGATTCAGAAACAAAAAAATTAAGGGTAAGGCAACTGGAAGTCAAAATAACTCCTTTGTTACTGATAAAGGCCACCCGGCTTAGTGTAAAGATGAAATGAGTCTCCTAAATGACCCCCAGGATTATCCACCAGGTCACAGGCAGTGCTGGACAAGAGGCAAGCCTCCTCTGTAGGGGCCTGCCCAGGTGGGCCTTTCAGCACAGAGGGGCAGAGGGAGCACCCTGAGGGCAACTAGCTCTGAGCAGGAGAAAAAGGAAAAACCAGGGCTACATACTTCAAGTTCTTGTTCCCAAACTCATCTATCAGAGAAGGCAGAGAGAGCCAGGGATGTTACACAGAAATGTTCCCTCCACACAGCAGGAAACATCAGGACAAGTTACAAAGGAGTACACTCTCTTTATCCCTACCAATGCTTTTTTTTCTGAAACCCTATTTTGTCTGATTTTAATGTTGCTACATCACTTTTCTTGGTTAGTATTTTTCCAGCATATCTTTTTCCATTTCTTTATTTTAAATCTTTCAATATTGCTTTTCTTTAGGTATGTCTCTTATAAGAAAAATATAGCTTGGGGCACCTGGGTGGCTCAGTTGGTTAAGCGCCCAACTCTTGGTATTGGCTCAGATCATGAACTCACATTTTGTGAGGGTGACCCCATGTCCAGCTCTGCGATGACAGCACAGAGCCTGCTTCGGACTCTCTCTCTCTCCCTCTCACTTTACCCCTTCCCCATTTGCACATACTCTCTCCCTCTCCCTCAAAAATAAATAAATAAACTTTAAAAAAAAAAAAGGGGGGTGCACTTGGATGGCTCAGCTGGTTGGCAACCAACTATTGATTTTGGCTTAGGTCATGATCTCACCATCGTGAGACTGAGCCCCATGTCAGGCTCCATACCTGGAGCTTAAGATTCTCTCTCTCTCCCTGCTAAGCCTGCTTAAGATTCTCTCTCTCTCCCTCCCTCTGCCCTCCCCCACTCTCTCTCCCTCTAAAAATAATAACAATAAAAATTTTTTAAAGGAAAATATACCCACTACCCTACAATCCAGTAATCAATTGCATTACTGGGTTTTTACCCAAAAAATACAAAAACGCTAATTCAAAGGGATGCACCCTTATTTTACTGCAGCATTATTTACAACAGCCAAATTATGGAAGCAGCCCAAGTGTCCATCCATAGATGAATGGATAAAGAAGATGTGGCGCGCGCGCACACATGCACGCGCGCGTGCACACACACACACACAGAGGAATATTATTCAACTATAAAAAAAAATGGATTCTTGCCATTTGTAGTTAATATGGATGGAGCTGGAGAGTATAATGCTAAGTGAAATAAGTCAGAGGAAGACAAATACCATATGTTTCACTCACATATGGAATTTAAGAAATAAAACAATTGAGCAAAGAGGAAAAGAGAGAGCACGAGAGAGAAACCAAGAAAGAGACTCTTAACTATAGAGAACAAACTGATGATTACCAGAGGGAAGGTGGGTACAGGGATGAGTGAAATAGGTGATGGGGATTAAAAGTACATTTATCATGATGAGTACCGAGTAATGTATAGCATTATTGAATCACTGCATCATACACCTGAAACTAATAGAACACTGTATGTTAACAGTATTGGAATTAAAATTAAAAACTGAATTTAAAAAAAGATGGCACAGAGGAAAAAAAGAAATATAGCTGTATTTTTCATCCAATCTGATAGTCTAGTACATTCATATGCTAATTTAGTCTATTTATATTTATTGTGATCACTAGTGTACTTGGAATGATTTCTATTATTTTGTGTTTTCTATTACTCTGTGCTTTCTTTCCTTTTTAAAATTCCTCCTTTCCTGCCTTGAGTTTAATTTAAAAATTTTTAATTCTCTTTTTATCCCTCTGCTAATTTGAGCTACAGATTTTATTTCTATAACTTCCAATACAGACATGTATACATTTTCCCAACAAACTCTGCACTTCCTCACTATCTCTCTCCTGAGGAGGGAAAAGGAAACAGCAACTATTGAACTCTTCCCTCCCCATCGTCTTTCCTACTTTTGTTTATTAATTTAGTTCAAGCCTCTTTTTTCCCCATCGGTAATTAAATGTATCGACACAGTTTACCTATTTCTTGCCACTTTTTAGTTGCATCTTTTCTTTCAGTTTCTCTTTTCTTCTGGCTGAAGGACACCCTTTAGTCATTCTTTCGGGGGAATCTGAAAACAGTTTTATTTTGTCTTTGCAGATAGCTTTTCTCGATATAGAACTTTAGATTAAAGGATTCTTTCTTTCTTTCTTTCCTTTCTTTTTTTCCTCCAACGTTTTAAAGATACTGTCCTAGAGTCCCAGAGCTGATAGGAAGTCTGCTCACAACCTGGTTGTCACTACTTCATAGATGAGTGTCTTTATCCTTAGGCAGCTTAATTTTTTTTTCTTTCTCTCCGATGTTCCAATGTTCCACTTCAATGTGTCCAGTAGTACTGTTTTGTTTTAAAATCATACTCAGCACCACAGTGTGTGCTTTCTTCAATTCTGAAATATTCTCAGCCATTATTTCTTTGGATATCTCTTCTCCACTGGCTTCTCTATTCCTTCCTCTGAAACTCTAAGACAAATGCTGGGACCTATCAGTCTATTATCCACATAGCTTCCTTCTTTTTCATATATTCTATCCTAGAGCTGTGCTGCGCTCTGGACGAATTCTTCAAGACTATCTTCCAATTCATGGATTCACTCTTTGATTCTGAATACATTATATGAGACCAGATTTTATCCCATGTGTTGAGTTTTTTGTTTTGGGGGTTTACTTTTTGTTTGTTTCTCAGGGTTCATTTTGAGAGAGAGAGGGGGAGGGAACATGAGAGCGAGCAGGGGAGGGGCAGAGAGAGGGAGAGAGAGAATCCCAAGCTGTTAGCACAGAACCTGACACAGGGCTCAATCTCACAAACTGCAAGATCATGACCTGAGCCAAAATCAAGAGTCAGGTGCTGGGGCGCCTGGGTGGCTCAGTCGGTTGAGCGTCCGACTTCAGCTCAGGTCATGATCTCACGGTCTGTGAGTTCGAGCCCCGCGTCAGACTCTGTGCTGACAGCTCAGAGCCTGGAGCCTGCTTCGGATTCTGTGTCCCCCTCTCTCTCTGCCCCTCCCCCACTCATGCTCTGTCTCTCTCTGTCTCCGAAATAAATAAACATTAAAAAAAAAAAAAAGAGTCAGATGCTTAACCAACTTAGCCACCCAGGCTCTCCTGTATTAAGTTTTTTTTATTTCAACTATTTTTTTTCCAATAATTCCAATTGTTTTCTTTTTGTACCCATGTGTATCCACTCATGGACTATATCATAATTTATTATCCTGTTTATAGATGCTATTCATTCTTTACCTTTTTCAGATATAAGTCATTTTGAAAGTGTACCATTACTTGCATTTCATCAGCAGTAAATCCAGCTTTCATTTGTTGATGTGTTCAGCTGTCTTTCTTAATGTCAATTTCTCTGGGTGTTTTGGAACTTTCCACCCGTTTTCCTCTATCCTCAGTGCAAGTCACCCTGGTTCAGCTCCATCAGGTTGTTGGTTTGCACAGTACTGGAGGCAGCATTCACATTCTGCAACCAGGTGGCCTGTATAGTCACATGATAATCACCTGACTCATCACAGCACGCTCTTGATTCATCTTCCTGCTTCTAGCCTTGCCTTCCCTCCAAGACATTCCCTTAATCTAGCCAGTGACCACTCTACAATGCACATCATATCATGATACTCTCCTTTCAGGAGCTCTCCTTTGGCTCACAGAATAAAATCTAAGTTCCTAGACATAGTCCATACATGATTTAGCTTTTTCTTACCTCTCTAGCATGAGCCCTCAACCTTACACACCCTCACACACATATATACATTCAGACACACACTCCACATTCAAGCTCTTATAAACTTTTTTCAGTTCTGCCATACCATCTATCTTTGGATCTAAAACAATCCATAAGAAGATGAGTGAGAATAAAAACAAGAATAAGAATACCTAACATGTAGTGAATGTTTTCTGTAGCCAGGTAATAAGAGATGAGCTTATTCCTTACATTAGCCCTACCCCTGGAGAATGTCTGGCACATATTAAGCCTTGATTAAACAAGGCTTTATTTTTTATGAATAGGCAATAGCCCTTTTTGTCATACTGACTGCTTTTTTGCCTCAAATTCTACTTTTTCATATTAATATTGCAACTCTACCCTTTTGTATTTGTTATAACTTTTTCTCAACACTTTTCTTTTTAAATATACTGAATTACTTTCTTTAATAAAATAAAGATACACAGATTGATCCATTAGTGGGGGGGGGGGGCGGTGGAGGCATGACTCACACTGAGAATCTTTGCTGTTTAATAGTGAAATTTAACTCATTTATATTTATTATATATTACATGTATTCAGACTTCTATTATATTTATTCATATTCCTTTATGTTCTATCTTTTGCTAGACGTTAATGTTTAATCTTCCTTTATTTTGGAATGTTTTCATTCTAATAGTGATTTTATATCCATGGAATATTACATTTTCATCAAAATATGTCCAGCTATTAGTTTCCTTTCGTTGACTTCATCTGATATTGGGTGAGCCATTTTAATCTGCAGATTTAAATCTTCAATTAGCTTAAGAACATCAATTATCCACAAACTTAATTCCTGCTCACTATTCCCCACATTTATTATAATTTGCTCATCATTTTAGAGTTTCTGTGTTTTCCTCTGAATTATGTGAAAGCTTGCTCCATTAGTAACTGGGTTTTCCACAAAGTAGATTCTTCTCTTTACTGCTTCTAATATCATTTAAAATTCTTTTTAATTTTTGTTAAGTTTATTTATTTTGAGAGAGAGAAAGAGAGACAGAGCAAGCGGGGTAGGGAGGAGAGAAAGAGAGAAAGAGAGAGAGAATCCCAAGCAGGCTCTGCACTGTCAGCGCAGAGCCCAATGCGGGGCTTGAACTTATGAACCATGAGATCATGACCTGAGCTGAAGTCAGATGCTCAACCAGCTGAGCCACCCAGGTGAATTCTTTTTGGCAGGGGTGCCTGGGTGGCTCAGTCGGTTAAGCGTCCAACTTCGGCTCAGGTCATGATTTCACGGTTTGTGAGTTCAAGCCCCACGTCAGGCTCTGTGCTGACAGCTCAGAGCCTGGAGCCTGCTTTGGATTCTGTGTCTCCTTCTCTCTCTGCCCCTCCCTCACTTATGCTCTATCTCTCTCTATCAAAAATAAACAAATGTAGAAAATAAATTTAAAAAATTTTTGGCCATTTTTAGTTTTCTTATGTTCTTTCTTTAATTTACCAACAACTTTTTCATCTCATTCTGTCACCTTACTATATCTTTTGTATTTTTTTCATATGGTTTATTTTTTCTGGAAGTTTGCTGAAAATACAAAGTTAATAGATATCTAAATCTGGTTGGCTTTCTGTAGCAAATAATCCTTTCTAAAATTTAGTTAGTCCCTACCTTCTAAATGCTAGAGTATGCCTTTTTAGATGCAGAATCTTTCCTTTCACCAACCTGTGAGGCGTTTTTTTCCTCCCCTACTTCTTTACATCCAAACTTAAAAAAGAAGAAATTGACTCAGACTTGTTATTCATTTCCAATTGTGGATAGATTCTTCTTGGCTACCTTCATAGCACATACAGAAGCTGTCAGAATACACTTCTCAGATTTTAGGCTGGAGAGCTAGTTGTTTTAAGACATCAATTAAATAATCCAGAATCCTACAAAGAATGAGGAAGAAGCTGGGACAGGAGTCACTGCCAGCAGGGGAATGTCACCTCTGCATAATTTCTTCTTTGTGTCTGGTAAAGCTTCTAAAGCTGTAGGGCCAATTTTCTTATGTCTGGTTTTCAATTTGGCCTGGCCATCACTCCAAGTGAGATTAATGATTGTCCAACTTCCTAGCTGGTGTACGGCTTCTCCCTGCCACCCCAGGGTTTTCTATTTGGGAAAGCCACATTTGAGATTGCTGATGGGCTCCCCAGGGGATTGATTTCAAACGCTGCTGACCTACAACAACAAAAGTGGTTCCATGTGGAAAGACCCCTGACTGTTCCAAGGCTCCTGCTCACTTCTAAAGAGTATAGGACTCGGGATGCCTGGGTAGCTCAGGTGGTTAAGCGCCTGACTCTTGATTTCACCTCAGGTCATGATCACAGTTTGTGGGATTGAGCCCTGAGTCAGGCCCTGCACTGACAGCACAGAGCCTACTTGGGATTCTCTCTCTCTCTCTCTCTCTCTCCCTCTGCCCTCCCTCTGCTCATACTCTCTCTCTTGCTCTCAAAATCAATAAATAAACATTTAAAGAGTACAGGACTCCCCCAGAATTCCTAATTTCATATATCCCAATGCTACACTGCTCTGTAAGGAAGGTGAGCTGGGGCTCAACTCTCAATACCATCCACATTATAGTCCTAACTGCCCCATAGATTATTTTAAAAATAGTCAATGTAAAAAAAAATATTCAGGGGCGCCTGGGTGGCTCAGTCGGTTAAGCATCCGACTTCGGCTCAGGTCATGATCTCACGGTCCATGGGTTCGAGCCCTGCATCGGGCTCTGTGCTGACAGCTCAGAGCCTGGAGCCTGTTTCAGATTCTGTGTCTCCCTCTCTCTCTGACCCTCCCCCGTTCATGCTCTGTCTCTGTCTCAAAAATAAACATTAAAAAAAAAAAATATTCAATGTGTGTGGTGTGTTCCTGACATCTTTCTCATGTTTTCAGTTCTGAAGCAACATTTCAAATAAGATACAGTATTGGAGTATTGGAAAAAGGGTGTTAGATCCTTGTGTTCAATTGTCATCTTACTCAGAAATCCTATCCAGTTGAGGTCTGATTTCTATTTTTTTTATTAAACTTTTTTTTAACATTTATTTATTATTGACAGACAGAGCATGAGCAGAGGAGGGGCAGAGAGAGGAGGAGACACAGAATCCGAAGCAGGCTCCAGGCTCCAGGCTCCAAGCTGTCAGCACAGAGCCTGACGGCTCAAACTCACAAACCACGAGATCACGACCTGAGCTGAAGTCGGACACTTAAGCAACTGAGCCAGGCAGCCACCCCAAGGTCTGATTTTTATTAAGAAAGAAAATAATTTTCTTTATAGAGAGTCACCTAGTTCAAAATCCTATTTGGAGTTGGTGATCCACATATTACCCCCTCAAAAAATTTGCTCTAGCAATTTAGTTAACTTCTCCCTGCCTTGCAAATATGATTTCTAGCCAAGTGAACCTCCGTAAAGAAAACTGCTTCCTTCCTTAATAAAAAACCAAGACTGGATGGGTGCTGACAACTCCCTTGTACCACCCCCCCACACACCCCTCTCCCACAGCACGACTGTGTGCCCCTGCTCCCTCCCATATTTATCTCAAAATTTGGGCAGAAAAAAAAAAATGTTACTGCTTCTTTCAAATGCCATCAAGGACTTCCAATTAGATTCAACGAATATGGACTGGGAGCTTGACAGGTTCACAGCACTCTGCTAGGCACTAACACTTGGCCTTCTAGGCTTCTCCACCAGTCCACCAGGGGCAGAGATAAATAAGATACAGACTCTCTGTGCTCCCACAGCATCCTGTGCATAATACCTGTGACACATAGTAAAATCCTCTGCTTTTTTCTACTAGACCATAAGCCTTCAGAAAACAGACCACAACTCAGCCATCATTGCATCCCGGCACCTATCACACTCCCCAGTACAGAGGGGGTTTTACAAAACATGTTAGTTGAACAAAACAGAAACCAGTCCCAGATCCTGCCCCTGAAGAGAGAGGTACCATGGCTTAGCTGTAAATCAGTGCTCCCGCTGTGACCACTTTCCATCTCAGGGAACCCTGCACACACACACAGATGCTTTGGGATCTATCTTCCCGACTGGACGCACGCCACAAGCAGTGCTCTGGCAAACCCTCTCCCAGGGCGATTTGGAGTTGTATCTCAGCAGAAAGAGCCATCTCTATTTTCCCTTCCAAAATTCTTCAGAGCAACGGTCCCAGCCAGACAGAAAGGCAGGCGGGGGTATGGTCTAGGTGACCTTGAGACTAGGATACCACTCTGACTCCCACAGTTGGCCGGCTGGCATAAACACCTGGTCTCCTTGCTTAGCAACTCAACAGAGCCCCAGGATTCCAGCCAGTCTGTTCCCCACCACCCCCACACACACACACCCAGACCAGACTGGTCAGACTGGTATTTCTGGGTCCCTGCCACTAGAGGCGTGGCCTCCAACGGTGCAGCAGCCCCACCTGAGAATGATCCGAAGGTACTCAATGCCCTCTGCCTCCTCATACTTGACGGACAGGAGCAAGTTCCCCAAGCTGCTGCCAGTACAGTAAAAGTTTAGGTGATCCTAGAAAGAGAAATCAGGTATTAACAGAGTAGGAGACCTTCCAGACACGGCTCCCCCAAATCACCTTTTTTGCCCACAGCAACGAGGAAGAAAGGCAAGGATGTTGTGGCTGCTGTTGATGAGGAGGAGGAGGGGGAGGAGGAGGAGGAGGAGGAGAAAGAGAAAGATCACAGGAGGGGATTCCAACTGCACAGTCATCGGGATGTGCCAGGCACTAGACTAAGCACTTAACACCCACTGACTTCTTAAATCCTGACCACAACCTTATGGGAAGATGACATCATCATCCCCATTTCATAGATATGTAAACCGGTGTCCAGAGAGGCTAAGTAACTGCCCAGGGTCACACAACTAGTAAGGGACAGATCCAGTGTTCAAGCCCACCTTGAACGCTGGAGCTCAAGTTCCCCTCCACAGGACCCCACATCCACTTTCTTGCTCCCAGGAGGAAGCTCCTGCTGATTCCGACTATTTGTGGGAATAAAACTAGGAGGAACTCTGGCTCCTCCGCCCATGGGAAGCTGGGAGCTGCTCTGGACAGTGGGCCTCTCTCAGGCTCGGGGAGCCCACCCTAGATCTGCCATATCAGGGTGGGGTCCTGGAATCTGGATTTGAACAAGTTAGGATGGGGGTTCTGATGCAGCTCCCTCCTCCCTGTGAAACTCTGCAAAACTGCCTTAGACTGGAAACTTCCGGAATCTGCCCTTGGGACTTCCGAACCAAGCAAGTCTGAAGAGCAGAATATATTTAAAGAAATGTAACTTTGTCACTTTTAAACAATCAGAGGCTCACAGCACATCACCCTGGGGACCTGCTGGAGTGAGGACACGAGAGATTTGTACTATGTACACGGAAACAAAGACTTCCAAGGTGTGAGAACATATTTTCTCCTTCACCCCCAAACGCTCCCCATCCGGTCACCTCCGTGAACATTTGGTGGGGGTGGTGCCCCCAAGGACCCATCACACTGAGCCTTCCTGACTTCTGTACACCCCCTGTACCCTCGCCCAGGAGCAGAGCCAGTCGGACCTCCCCAGCCAGGACAGCAGGACAGTGGCAGGCCCTAGGAAGGGGGCAGGCCCAGGAAGGAGAAGAGACAGGGAGAAAGGGGCGCTGGACGAGGCTGGTCTAGGTGCATTTCCCTGCCTGCACCAGCAGCTATTTCCACCCAGGGGCCCTCAGCCTCACCTTCCCTAGGAAGTGCCTGCGGTAGGCCCTGGCTTCGCCCTTGCACTCGAGCTTATAGCCAAATGTGCTGGGGCTGAGACTGTCCTCTTCCTCCTCCTCACAGATGCTGCTGCCAAGGGAGGTCGGTGTCCCCACGTTCTCTGGGTCTTCGATCCAATAGCCCCCAAACTGGGGCAGGACAATCAGGGGGTACGGGCCTCCCTTCTCCACAACCTGGAAGCAGAGAGAAAGTCTTGCACTGTGGCCCGCCCTGGCTCTACAGGGGGAGCAAAGGAGTGGGGTGCCAGTGGTGGCACCCCCCCACCTCTGAACTGTTCCACGGTGGAGACTCCTGTATTTGAGGCCCGTGTTTACAGTAACACAAACCCCAAATTTAAGCCCAACAACCTCTCAGCTTTGCCGACCCTGGAGCACCGAAGTTGCAAGGCTGTGATCAGCACCCCAGTCTCAACGTGGCAAAACGGAGGTCACAAAGGTGAAGTTCCAGGCCTGAGGTTCTCTCCCACGTGGGACGGAGCAGGGGCCATCAGCCACCACCCCCCCCCCACCACCAGTCCCATCCCAGAGCTGAGACCCAGCGCAGGCTGCAGTGTGGCCAGGGGGCTCCTACCTCATCAATGCTGGGATATGGGATATAGTCATCCTGCAAGACAAACCAGACAAGGCGACCGTTAGCCCCAGCAGTGCCCGTGAAGTGTGATGGCTGTTTCCATTCCCCTCTCCCGGGTCAGGGGTGGGGGTTGCCTGGCAGGCTGCACGAGAGCTTTAAGAGCATCAAAGGGAACACCAGATGCAGAACGGCAGAGAGGGAGCTCTGGGAATCCGGCTTCCCTTGAGTGCTTCCCCAAAGTGACAGAACCTGAACGCAAACCTGGCTAGCTGAAGGTGCACTGCACAAAGGCTCTGAACTTCTCACCTTTCACCCCTTGGGAATGAGGGCAAAAACAGGAGGATGGCTCCTGATTTCACCCAGCCCCACCTTCGGGCAAGGGAGCTGACTTCCAAGTGACGAGCTTCCCTGGGCCTTGGGAAAGGAAACTGCAGCGGAGGAGCAGAGCCTGGAGCCCAGAGCCTGATACCCCTAAATGCCGTGTGCGGTTCTTTTGCAGGAGCAGGTACAGAAGATCAAGGCTGAGCCACAAGCCGTAGGTCTCGCTGAAGGCCTCCATCCCCACCCCCTAAAGCTGCCCTATAGGCATCAAGCTAAGGTCCCCTTACTATCCACCGTGCCCAGTCAACACAGGCGCAGCCACTTAAGTAGCTCTTGGTGGAAGTCAGGTGGACGATGGCAGACCCCAGCACGCCGGCTGTCCCCTCGTCGCGCCCACAGGGCTGCCGCCTCATCCACACAGCCCACCTTGTTCTTCTGGGGTCCCGGCTTCTGCTCTTCAAGCTTGATCCCCTATGGCAACACGGAAAAGAGGATTCATGAAAAAGCAAAGGTCACATAAAAGGGGCCAAATGGAGGGTTCGCTTGAGATTCGCAAGCCCCTGCCTTGATGGGGTTGGTAATAATAGCTACAGCTGATTGTGCCCGGTCCTTACACATCACACACCTTGTCACACTCAGTCCCCACAGCAGCTCCAAGTAAGGCAGTAGGGCAGGCAACTAAGAGCACAGGCTCGAGCTAGATCACCAGGGTTCAAATCCCAACACTGCCACTTAGGACCTTGGGCAAGTCACAAAACCTCTGTGGCACAGTGCTCCCTTCTGTAGAACCCAAACGGTAATAGCAGCTACCAGTGTGGTAAAGGTTAAATGTTGATGATGTTGGTTAAGCCCTTGAAAGAGTGACTGGTTTGGCTACAGATAATTATTACCATCATTCCCAGGGAGCAATATCGTGCCGGCACTGAAATCTCTCTGCCAAGGCTCTTAGGACCAGTAGGTACGGGGCAAGGATGGGAACCCACGTCCGAATGGTGTCAAAGTCAGCACTCTGGACCTGGTGCCCCCACAGCTGCCCTCCCTCCTTGGGGGGCAGACCCACAGGTGACAGGCAGGGGGCCTGGAGCTCATTCATTTCTGGGAAGCAGTGCCTTGTCCTGTGGTCCTATGGTCCAGATCTGACTTCACTGGGTTTTTTCAAGACAGGAGCACATAGTTAAATTAGACTGTTTGAATAAATTGAGTAAGGGAATGAGAAGGTGGGATAACTAGGACAAACAGGTCCCCTCTGGAGAGAAGACCATCCTAATCGTAACATAATGCATGGGGATTTTAAGCTTCCTCAGCCCCCTCCCACGGTTGTCTCCTTTGAAGCCCTCAGCATCTTTATGCCAAAGGGAAACTGAGGCACAGAGAGGCGGCTGCTTCTGCTGTTACACAGCTACTGAGTGGCAGGGCCTGGATTTGAAGCCAGGCTGTCTGTCTAAGCACACAATCATATCCCATAGGCCTTGGAGCCCAGGGCTCCCGCTCACTGGCTGGGTTTAGACTTCGGCTTCTCCGGACTTCTCTGGGCTGAGTCACCCTGCAGCATTGCTCAGGAGGGTGTGGGAGGACCCCTCCCACCGGACAGGTGCTCCTCTCCCCACACAGGGAGAAAACCACCTGGGTGGCCCTGCAGACCCTGTCCAGGGAGGCAAACTGGGCAGATGGGGAGGGGGGTGATGTCAGAAGTTTGTTTTGTTTGTCCTGCATTAGTCACCCCTACCTGGGAACAGCCCCTGGGCAGGAAAGCAAACCTCCTCCCCACTCCTCCCCTCCCCGATGACACAGAGCCATCACCCAGCTCTGGGCCCTCTCCTCTCCTTTCCATGGATCTGCCTTTGCAATCAGTATTATCATGAATCCCCCTTTTTCCTCACCATGAAGAAATCAAGGATCAGACAGGTAGAGTGACTTGACCAAGGACACTCAGCTACACAGTGCCAGGGTTAAAACTTGAACCCAGGACAAAATGGACCTCAGTCTCGGTTGCTTCATAGGAATTGTGCCCTTCTTCCAATTCCTCCACTGTCGGGGGATGGCAGGGGGTGGAGGGGAGGTCAGGAGTCCCAGATCTGAGTTCCAGCTCTCCATGACTCGCAGAGTGCCCTGGGCACTGACTGCTCTGAAAGTCAGTCTCCACAACCACAGCATGAGAAGAGGTGGCCCACGCCCAAGGACAGGATCTGGCCACACCACGCCACCTGCTTCACTCCCACTATTTCCCCATATATGAGTTTTGTACATACAGAAGAGCTGGAAAGTGTGGGCCTCTTGGAGGCCGGGGCCCAGTGGGCAGGGACCTAAACCCCAGGCAGTTGGATTTCAGCCCCTGGCCGTCTCAACGGAGATGGAACAGGCAAGCCCTCGGGTGTCTGCTGCCACAAACGTACAGAGCATAAAAACCAAACCCCTGCCCTCAGGAGGGTCCCAATCGAGTTGAGAAGTCAAGCCCCGCAGCCTGGACACAGAGAAGGCAGACCAGCAGGAGGCCAGTTAAGGAGGGCTGAATTATGTACTGGGAGAGCCCTTTGCAGGGGAGGCGGGGGTCTCCAGCTAGGGGTGAGGGAGGGATGGGTGGATTGTGGGACCAAACGAAGAGAAGGCAGGGGGAGCTGCAAATCCCCCGCCAGCTTCCCAGAGTGCCAGGATCTCATGGGCTCCGGTGAAAATCCCAGCTTTACGCCAGGCAGCAGAGCACGTAGCTGCGCACGGTCTCCCACCCCTCGCTGCCAAGGCACACACCACCCCTGTTTCCACAACCCAACTGTAAGTCCCTAAATGTATGTAAAATCGGTCTGCAGTCCACACACTGCTGGAGGATCTTAGTAACTTCTGGGTGATAATGACACAACCACTACAATACTTCTCCCTCAAATGGTCCCTCCCCTTCCCTATCATTAGGGAGACCTGGCTTTCCTGTGAGCACCTCAGTGTCTCCACCTGCATCACAGGACCGCAGTGGCACCCTAACTGCCTCTCCTCCAGAGCTTCCACACCATTACCATGGAATCTTTCCCTGAACCTGTAGCATCTACTCAGGGTAGAAAGCATCATAACATAATGGCTAAGCCTTCTGACTCTGAAGCTACTTACTACCCACAACCCTTGAGTGCTTTAAGTAAGATCTCTGTGCCTCAGTTTTCCCACCTGTGAAAAGAAAATAATGATAATAGTACAGCTGCTTCCTGCGGACTTTTCAGGAAGAAATGAGCTAAGACTTGTTACTGTCTGAGCCGAGAAAAGTGCTTAAAACACATGTGCTACCGGGGCGCTTGGGTGGCTCAGTTGGTTAAGCATCTGACTGTGGCTCAGGTCATGATCTCATGGCTCGTTTGTGAGTTCTAAGCCCCACATCAGACGCTTTGCTGTCAGCACAGAGCCCTCTTTGGATTCTCTGTTGCCCTCCCTGCCCCTCCCCCACTAGTGCTGGCTCTCAAAAATAAACTTTTTTTTTAATTTTAGGGGCCCCAGAGTGACTCAGTCGGTTAAGCGACCTACTTAGGCTCAGGTCATGATCTTGTGGTTCGTGGGTTCGAGCCCCACATCAGGCTCTGTGCTGACAGCTCAGAGCCTGGATCCTGTTTCTGATTCTGTGTCTCCCTCTCTCTCTGCCCCTTCCCTGTTCATGCTCTGTTCACGCTCTCTCTGTCTCTCAAAAATAAACATTAAAAATTTTTTTTTTTAATTTTTAAATACATGTGCTATTGTCAGCGTCTTCTTCCCACCCATATCAGTTAAGCCTTCTGGACGTCCCCCCAAACCCCCCAGGGCACCAGTTCTTACCTGTGAACCCTGGCCCCTTGGTGAGGAATAATTATAAAGTGCCCCCCAAATCCATTTTGAACACTGATTTTTATGCAATGCTTATCAAGTATTTACATACATTATTTCATTTCATCCCAACAACCGTGTGAGTGGGTATTTCTGTTATTATTTATAAGGGCTGCGGCATGATTTATAACAACAAATATTCTGGTCTTCACCCATTCCTGGCACAGAACTCCTACAGCCTGTTGAATCTCGTAAGTGACGAGAGCAATGGGAGCATTCAGGAGCATCTTTTGTTACAATATTTGGTCTTTTGTCCTTGGTTCCTGAAACAGCTCCAGAGCCAGAAAGGTGAAAGCAAGAAGGTTATTTATAAGTTTGTTAATGAGGTTGACTTTTGGGACACCCCTAAGGATGGAGCTGGTTGCCAGGGGAACCAACCACCACTAGAGGCTCCAAACCTTCAGTCCCACCTCCCCAACCTTGCAGGAGGGGAGAGGGGCTGGAGGCTGAATCAATCTCCAGTGGCCAATGGTTTAATCGATCATGCCTAAGTAATAAAGCCTCTATAAAAAACCCAAATGATGGGTTCGGGGAGCTTCCGGGTTGGTGAGTACATGGCCGCGCTGGGAGAGTGATACATCCAGAGGACACAGAAGCTCTTCCCGGCCTTCCCGCATACCTTGCCCTCCACAACTCTTCCATCAGGCTGTTCCTGAGTTATATCCCTTTATGAATCAATTGATAATCTAGTAAGTAAACTGTTCTGAGTTCTCTGAGCCACTCTAGCAAATGAATAGAACCTGAGCAGGGAATCATGGGACCCTCAAATTCATAGCCTGTTGGTCAGAAGCACAGGTGACAACAGACTCGTGGCCGGCATCTGAAGCGGGCAGGGGGCAGGCTTGCGGGGCAGAGCCCATACCCTGTGGGATCTGACGCTCTCTCTGGGAGACAGTGTCAGAATGGAGCTGAACTGCAGGACACCAAGCTGGTGTCACAGAATTGTTCGGTGGGGGGAAAACAACCACACATTTGGTGTCAGAGGGAGGTGAAAACAGTGCTGTGAACAGATAGAAAACAGGAGCCGGAAGGCTCAGAAAAAGGAAGGAACTTGTGCTAGCAAGTGTTAGGTGCAAGGTTTGACCTCGGGTGGGTCTCTCACCCGAAGCTCTGCCTCCCAGACTCAAGATGCGCCCCTAGGAAAGGGCTTTCTTTTTCCGACTTTCTTCCCAACCCATCCCAGGAACAACAGACCCTTTCAAGCCCTCTCCACATCTGTGAGGTTGTGTATCGCATCTGTTCTACCGGAGGAGATTTTTCTGGTTTTTTCCTTCGGGCAGGAGCTTCCCAGAATCCTCCTGCTGCTCAGCATGAAAATGGCCTTAGGTAGTTCAGGCTATGAGTTCTCTCTTCTCTTCCCTTCCCTCCAAGGCTCCCAAGTTCTGCCTGGTGTCGTATCCCCCAAGGTCACTACAGCACGCCCGCCACCCATGGCTCAGCTACCCCACTTTGGCGAGGCTCACCTGCATTTTCTCCAGCATCTCAAAGAACTCCGCAGACTGAAAGACACAAAGAAGATACATCAGTCAGGAGGTCTGCTGAGAAAGCCTCCTTACCAACTGTCTGCAAATTTAGCCCAGGGCTTCCCGGGGGATGAGAGTCATTTGGATCAAGAGAGAAGGTAATTTGATTTTGCCTTTGCAGGGCTGGAGGGCCAGAATGCCCCATACAACAAAAGAAAAAACGAAACATGCGCAGGCTGGCGAATGGCCCTGGGGAGAGCAGCCGCTCAGTCTCTGTCAAGAGAGAGGAGTCTATAGGGCCCCTGGGAAAAGCCAAGTTCCCTAAAGCACCTGTCAGCCCCAGGATGAAGCCTCCAGAAGGAGTCATGTTTGGAATATTTTCAACCCAACAGTGAGGCCAAGGAGTCCAACACAAGTAGCTTTCCAACTTTAGTAGCAACACAGCCCTCCAGGGACCCTGGCCAGGGCAGCCATGGGGGCTTGAGCTCCAAATGTGCCTGCCCCTGTCCCCTGCCCCCAGAGCACCTCTTTGGGACCCTGGAGCTTGTGAGCAAAGCCTGAAAACGACCGAACTGCAGCCTCCAGGGACCTGGAGAGATTTTTTTTTTAATCTCAAACTATGTAAATCCAAATCTTTAACCCACTTTGGTGCCAGCCTTTGTAAATTCCAGGTAAAGGCAAAAAGGAGAAACAGGAAGTGGAAAAGGGGGGCGGGGGGGTGGTGAGTGGCTAAAAGCTCTGCCCTAACAAAATGCATGCAGAGAGCTCTCAGCAGCTTCCCCTCCATAGAAACAGCTACACTGTCTGGTCACAACATCACTGCCCACATCGGGGCACTGGCAAGCCGTGAGTTAATGAGCACCCAGAACATAGTCCTCAGATGAACGGGAGAGAAGAGAAGAGAAGAGAAGAGAAGAGAAGAGAAGAGAAGACAAAACGAAAAGAAAAGAAAAGAAAACAAAAGAAAAGAAAAGAAAAGAAAAGAAAAGAAAAGAAAAGAAAAGCAGTGATAATGAAAAACGAGGATATCTTGTCACTCCTTTAAGCAGAGGTAGGGCATCCCTCCCTTCCTCCACAGGCACCAATGGGCCAGAATCACCAGGAGCCCCCCAGCCCTCAGAATTCCCAGAGAGAACCACCGCGGGAAGAACGCTTGAGGAGTCACCTGGCTTCAAATGACCTGTCCCAGACCAAAGCTGGCCTGTCAGAGGCAAGAGTCTCTGACCCACCAGCAGTTTGGGCTTAAGGGTCTGGAAACCCCACCTGTGAATATACAGAGTGGATGACAAGTTTCAGCACATCAGCACCCCTGACCAGAAGGAGCTGTCAAACACACAACTCCCAAATCTATCCTCCCCATTGATTCTGCGCATCCTTCTTAGCTCCAACCTCCAGGAGACCAAGATTCCTGGACAGAAAGAATTTATATAAATCAACAAGGGGAGAAAGATGAGCAGGAAGAGGACGAAAGGGCAGAAACCATCAACATTTGCACGCACAGACTTCTGACCCAGCAATTCCTCTTCTAAGAATCTGGGCTGTGAACACGCTTCCATGGGAACACGAGGATGAATGTTCACCGCACCATTGTTTGGGTTACGATGAGCTACGTTCAAATACCACAAATAGGTGTCGATACGTTAAATAACTTGGATGAAATGGACAATTCCAAGCAATACACAAACTACTGAAACTGACTCAAAGAAACGGCAAATCTAAATATATATATATATTTAGTCTGAGCTGATGAAAATATATATATATTTCATAAATAAAGAAATTGAATTAGTAATCAAAAAGCTACACAAAGAAAAGCCCAGGTCCAGATGGCTTCAGCTGTAAATCCTGCCATTAAAGAAGAAGTAATACTAATTCCTCAGAAACTCTTAAAATAGGAGAGGGAACACTTGCCAACTTATTCTAAAAGACTAGTATTACCCCGACACCAAAACCAAAGTCATCACAAGAAAACTACAGACCAATATAGTTCATGGATATAGACACAAAAATTCTCAAAAATATTAGCAAACTGAATCCGGCACCTTCTAAAAAGAATTATACACCATGACTGGGTGGGACTTATTACAGTCATGCAAAGTTGGTTTAACATCCAAAAATCAATGAATATAAAAACCAGAGGAATAAAAACAAAAACCGTATTATCAACTCAAAGACTAAAGAAAGCATTTGACAAAATTCAAAACCCTTTCTTGAGTAAAATTAAACACACACACACACACACACGCACACACACACACACACACCCCAAACTAGATAGAAGGGAAATTCCTCAACATGATAAAGGGCATTTACCCAAAAAAAAAAAAAAATCATAGGTAATAATATTCTTAATAATGGGAAACTAGATACTTTGTCCATAAAAGAAGGTGTAAGACCAGAATATCCACTGTCATCATTTCTGTTTATCATTGTGTTAGATATTCTAGCCCGAACAGTTGAGCAAAAGAAAAAACATACACACACACACACACACACACACACAAACTATATAAAAGGCATCCGAACTGGAAAGGAAGAACTGAAACTCTCTCTATTCACATAATCTTATACAGAGAAATAAGGAATTCACTAAGCAAAACTTACTAAAAATAATACAATAAATGAGTTCAGGATGCAAGACACAAGATCAACCTACAAAAAAAATTGTTTTGCTATATACTATCGATGGACAATGAAAATAAAATTAAGAATTCCAATTTTAATAGCATCAAAGAGAATAAAATACTTACATGTAGATTTAACAAAATAAATGAAAAACATATACTCTGAAAAGCACAAGACATTGATGACAGAAATTAAAGAAGTTATAAACAAATGGAGATAAATCCCATGATCACAACTAGAAGGGTTGGTATGATTAGGAGATCTACACCCTCCAAACTGATCTACAGATTCAACGCAATCTCTATCAAAATCCTAGCTGAATCCTTTGTAGAAATTAAAAAGTAATCCTAAAACTGACACTGAAATTCAAGGGGCCCAGAACGGCCAAAAGAACAAAGTTGGAGGACTCATACTTCCCAATTTCAAACTTACTGCAAAGCAAAACAATCAAGACAGTGTGGTACTGACACAGGATAGGCCTATAGGTCCATGGAATGAAAGTTACAGTTCAGAAACAAATCCATAGATCTATGGCAATCGGTCTTCAACAAGGGTGCCAAGACTATTCAACGGGGTCTTTTCAACAAATCATGTTGGGAAAACTAGATAGCCATGTGCAAAAGAATGAGGTTGGACCCTTAGATCACACCATCTACTGAAATGAACTGAAAATGAATCAACAACCTAGATATAAGAGCTAAAATTATAAAACTCTTAGAAGAAGGAACATATGGGTTGGCTCAGTCAGTTGAGTGTCTAACTTTGGCTCATGTCATGATCTCATGGTGCATGAGTTCAAGCCCCACGTCTGGCTCTGTGCTAACAGCTCAGAGCCTGGAGCCTGCTTCAGATTCTGTGTCTCCCTCTCTCTCTCTCTGCCCCTCCCCCACTCATGTTCTCTGTCTCTCTCTGTCTCAAAAGTAAACATTTAAAAAAATGTTTAAATAAAATAAATAAAACTCTTAGAATAAAACATAGGAGTAAGTCTTTGTGACACTGCATATGGAATGGATTCTTAGATATGACACCCAAAGCATAAGCAGCAAAAACAAAAAACAATAATTTAGATTTAATTTCACCGAAATTAAAAACTTTTGTACTTCAACAGACACTCTCAAGTGAAAAGACAACCTCACAAAATAGGAGAAATATTTGCAAATCATATATCTGCCCCTCTCCCCCACTCGCAGTCTCCAAAATAAAAGAAAATTTTAATAAAAGATTCAAGATGCACTGCTAAGTGAGACAAATGGAATTTAGGTGATCCCATTTTTTTTCAATTAGATATAAAAAACCTATTTGTGTGTGTGTATCCCCTATATGATATACACATAAAGATATCAATATACAGGTATAAAATACATAGATATGCATAGGTATGTAGGTATCGATACAGATAGATAGGTCTGACGTGCATACACACATCACTCATCCAGACAAAAAATACTAACTTGAAGGATAAATGTCAAAATAAGTTATAGGTTAAGGATATTTTTTTTCCTTTTTTCTTTTCATATTTTTTAAATTATCTGTAACAACTATAAATTATTTTTGGAGTAACTTGTTACCCAGCAATAGTTTTTAAGGCTTCGACACAGAGCAGAAGCTCTGGCATTCCTTTCTTTGCTTCCCTCAGCCCCTGCCCCAGGCCCTTCTCTCGTCTTCATTACCGGGTATCCAGGGACACAAGTACACTGCCTTTGGTGTCCACAGAAAGCCCCTGGATTCGGGCCAATTCATTCCCAGCTCTGACCGTGGCTCTGTGGATTACAGACTGAGGCTCTCCCAAATGACCCTCCTATCCAGTTTGCTCTCTGTTATCCATGAAAAGTGGCAATCAAAAGATCTTTTGTGGGGGAAAAATACGTATTTGTGTGTTCTTAGACAATGCCCTTGTATTGTCTGATCTGTTAACCCCAAATGATTAAGCACCTGCAAGGCACGGACTAGATACTGCAAGTGCCAGGCGAGGACTCCAGGGTATTTCATCTCAATTATTAGACAAAGCTGCTCAGCATTGTTACAGATGACCAGTGTCAGAGCGGTTCAGAGGAGGCATGAAGCACTTCTGGCTGGAAGGTCAAGTGTATGAGTTCTCTACTCCTGTGTGACAAATGACTCCAAAACTTAGTGACTCTAAATTTCTTTGGCTCAGGAATGCAGAAGTGGTTTCATTGTACGGTTCCAGCTCGGAGTTCCTCAGGTGGCTACAGTCAGGACATGAACGGGGGCTGCATCACCTGAAGACCTGGTTGGGGCTGAGGGATCTGCTCACAAAGCTGCTGCCAGGAGGCCCCATCCTCCATCACACACACCTCTCCAGAGGCTGCTTGAATGTCCTCAAAATACTGCAGCTGACTCCCCCCAGAGTGAGTGATCTGAGAGGCAAAGCTACAGCACCTCTTACGACCTCGTCTATGAAACTGCACACCATCCCTTCCCCCTTGTCCTATTCATTGGATGCGAGTGCCCACAACCACACAACCAGCTCACACTCAAGGCGGGGGGGGGGAATTAGCTTCCACCTCTTGAGGAGGGAAGTATCAAAAAATGTGTGGACACATTTTAACACCACCCCATCAAGGAAGGCTTCTGGCGAGAAGCGGGATCCCACTAGACCTTAAAGGATAAACAGAAATCACTTTGAAATCACTTTGCTAGGGAGGGGGAAGAGGCCATTACAGGCAGTGGTTACTGTGTGGACAGAGGTGGACAGATGAAGAAGCATGATGTGTGCTCAACGAACAGTGAGTCAATCAACAAGGCAGACAGGCCTTTCAAGGCTCACGTGAGGGCGAAGTGAGAACGTGGACAGGAAGTACCAGACGGGGCCTGGTCCAAGGCGAGCACGCAGTTCCTGCTGGTAGTTGCTATTTACTACTTAGAAAGCTTGCTCTGGGGGGCGCCTGCCGGCTCAGTCGGTTAAGCCTTGTTTAAGCATCCAACTTCGGCCCAGGTCATGATCTCACGGTTTGTAGGTTCAAGCCCCACATCGGGCTCTGGTGCCGACAGCTCAGAGCCTGGAGCCTGCTTCGGATTCTGTGTCTCCCTCTCTCTCTCTACCCTGCCCCGCTCACAGTCTCTCTGTGTCTCTCAAAAATAAACAAACATAGAAAAAAAAGTTAAAAAGAAAGCTTGCTCTGGAAGTGAGCTGTGTCCTTTTGAGAGATGGTCTGAAAGCTTTAGGACAGTTCCGGATTTAGAACACAGCTTTATCAGTCTTCCCAGAGGCAGTATGTTTAGATTACTGTTAAAAACGGGTTTGCGTTTCCCAAGTGAGGATGCTGGGGCTGGCACAGATGGGAGGCTGAGGGCTGAGATCCGGCCTCGGGCCTGAGTAATGCACTGGGCAGCGACTCCTGCGTGGACAGCGCCCAAGAGCAGAGAACAGTGGCAACTTGGCCTCAGCTGTGCCGGCCCCACTTCTCGGTGACTCATTGAACTTTCCTATGGGACAGTCCAGCCATGGCAAAGAGCAAGTCTCTTTTTCCACCCAGAAGCAGGGTGACTCAGGCCAGCCCGGAACAGCAGCTCCGGCCACTCACACCTACCGCCGTCCACACCCCCGAGATTGCGTCACACAGCCAAGAGCACACAGAACGCACTCAATAAATGCTTACTGACTCACTAGCACTGTCCCGTAGGCCCTTCAAGACAGAATGAAGTCCCGCCCGAGGCATCCTTAGGAAGGGAATTCCCCCTCCATCAGGAAGCCAGCATTGGATTGTCACAGAGAAATGTAATTCAGCCTCCTCATCAATAGCATCCGCTCAGCTGTCCCATTTATTATTAGCAACAACGGTTGCCACCCAAATCCCAGCCACAGCCAGCGTGTCCCCTTGGGCTCCCCTTTAACAGCCAGTCAAGTAAGCCATGAGATAATCACAGAGAGCCAGCGCTCAACCAAGGAAGTCACAGATTGGGCCCCAGGCTTTTGTTTGGATTCCACCCCTGTCCTCTCCACCTCCCAATATAGAAAACATCAGGCCTTCCTCTACAAGGGCAAAGCGAGTCCTTGGGGGTGAACGCAGGAGGAGGTCTAAGGCAGCAGGAGCAGAAGAGAACAGAACCTGCAAGGTCAGCCTCAAGAAATCCTCCAGATGCCCCTCCTTGTTCACTTGGGTGTCAGCCCCTGCCCAGGCAACGGAGAAGCAGCCATGAAGGAGCACAGTGTGGGAGGCCACAGACCTCCATCTCGCTGCCCTGCGCCCTATCTCCATCTGGTCCACAGCAGCCCTACATCTGGATGCGGCCTTTCCCTGCAGACAAGCAGCCACCTATTCTTTCCTTCTTGCTATATCTCAGCTGGGGAGGTCTCCACCAGCACTGCCCCCTCTCCCTCATCCACCCCCCGACCCTACTTGGAGAAGGGACACTCACTGCCACCCACCTGCTGCCCATAGGGTCCCTGCTAGGCAACCTGCCCTAGCTCTGAGCTCCTTTCTTCCCCTCCTGGAGACAGGATGTGTTTATATGTGAACGGCCTTTCTACAACCCCTGCCCAGGAGGTACCACACGCCCGCTGCTCACAGCACAGGATGGTGTCGTCTGAGCACCTGCGCCTTGGAGTGGGGCTGCGGTGGGGTAACGTGAGCCAGTCTGCAGAGCCTGGCAGAGCACCCAACACAGCATGCTCGTGCACGGTAGCAATTGTCTCCTTGTCCCTGCCTATCTGAATCTAGGACACACCAAAGAGGCAAAGGTGTGTCGACGGCAACAAGAGACATGGAAACAAGACAAGGATGGAGGAGAAGGTGCTCCCAGGAAAATGGGATGGAGAGACATGGGCTGGGTGGTGCTGGGGGAAGAGGGAAACAGAGCAAGCTTCTTGTCCCCATAGGCAAGGAAGACACTGCAAAAGAAAAGGATTTCTGGAGAGTTTTGTAAAGAGATTTTTGGAAGGTTGGGAGAGCTAAGGAACACAGAGCACACCCCCCATGGGGAGCCAGACAGGATATGTCCCATGGCTGCCTAGCCAGAGCGCAAGTCTCACTGCTCTAACTCTGCTGCTGGCCTAGAGGTCCCCCTCCACAGCGCGGGCAGAGTGAGGGGGCCAGCTGGCCACCAGCCTAGCTGCCAAAGCCTGCGGAAAACGCTGGGGATGTTCCCCACAAGAAGACAAAGGGTAGGTTCACTAGAATAGGAGATCCTCATAGGCAGGCCCTTGATTTCGTTCACTGCTATGTCCTTGGGCCTAGAATTGCCTGGCACATGGGAGATGCTCCAGGAACACGTGCTGAATGAGAGACTGATTACTCTGCCAAGCAAGCCAAGAACGAAGCAGGCGGTGGAGGCTGAGTCTTCGGCTTAGGAGCCTGGGCTAAAGAGGCCAGTGCTGATGCCAGTAAGTACTGTCTGCTCTTTGGCCACAGACTGTACCCCTCATCCTGGACAGCCAACCCTACCCCCAACTGGCACCTCCAGTAAGTTGCATCCAGGCACAGGGAGTGCTCCATGCAAGCCTCCCTCCCCTTCTCTCTTATGCTACCTTCTTGCTCCTCTTTCCCTTCTTTGGGCTCCAATCCCACCAATTCACATTGAGCACAGCTCCTCGGCTGCTGGCGCCTGGAGACACTACTTCAGCTGTGTCATCTTGGGCCAGGAGCCTCCAGGGGTCTTTATTTACTATGACAACCGTGATGCAACAGAATTGCCTGAAGGGCTCGTTGAAAAACAGGTTTCGAGCCACCTCCCCCCCCCCCCCCCCACCGCAAGCTTCTAATTCCTGGCCAGAAAAGCTCCATTTATAACAAGTTGCCAGGTGATACTGATACTCCTGGTCTAGAGACCACACTGAGAACCACTAACTTGTGGAATTCATTGTACTTAATGAAGGTGATGTGTGACGGGGACCAACCTGGCCAGACCAGAGGTGGAACAGCATCAGGAAGAATGGGAAGATGGCTGGGTTCTTATGGAACATCTTAAAAATTAGGCAGAATTCTATTTAAATCTCCAAGGATTCGAAAATGCAAATGACTACAGGTACCAAGCAAGCAGCCTAAGAGTGAAGGGCTAAGTGAAAAGATTGATTCAATAATCAAAAAACTTCCCAAAAAGAAAAGTCCAGGATCAGATGGCAACATGGTAAATTCTAACAAACATTTCAAGAAGAATTACCACCTGGGCTCCATGCTGGGCTTAGAGCCTACTTAAAAAAAAAAAAAAAGGAGGGGGAGGGGGAGGATGGGGGAGAAGAAGTGGGGAAGAAGGAGAGGAGGAGGAAGTAGAAGAATTACCACCAATCCTTCATAAACTCTTCCAGAATATATAAGAGGAGGGAACACTTCCTAACTCATTATCAAAACCATACAAAAAAACTACAAGGGTAGGAAACTACAGACCAGTATCCCTGCTGGATACAGACGCAAAAATCCTCAACAAAACAGTAGCAAACCAAATTGAACAGCGTGCCATATGCCATGACCACATGGGATTTATCCCAGGAATGCAAGGTTGGTCCAACATGAGAAAATCAATGTAATACATCATATTAATAGAATGGGGGGGGGGGAGGGACACATGATCATCTCAACTAATACAGAAAGAGCACTTGACAAAATCCAATAATAAAAATACTCAGAAAACTAAAAATAGAAAGAAACCTCCTCAATATGATAAAGGACTTTTTTTTTTATAAACCCAAGTCATGCTCAATGACACTGAAAGCATACTGAAAACTTATCCATAAGACCAGGAACCAAATAAGGATACCCACTCTCACCACTACTATTCAGTGTACTAAAAATTCTAGCCAAAGCAATTAGGTAAGAGAAAGAAATAAAAGGCATCCAAATTGGAAAGGAAGAAACAAAACAATCTCCATTTATAGATGACATGAACCAATATGGAAAAATCCAAAGAATACACACACACACACACACACACACACACACACACACACGCACGCACACGTTACTAAAGCTAATAAAGGACAGTTAAAACCGTTTGTTACAAGCTCAACAAACAAAATTCAGTTGTTTTTATATATGAGCAATGAGAAATCTGAAAAGAAAATTAAGAAAACCATTCCATTTACAATAGCATTTTTAAAAATCTACTATAGGGGCGCCTGGGTGGCTCAGTCGGTTAAGCGTCCGACTTCGGCTCAGGTCATGATGTCGCGGTTCGTGAGTTCAAGCCCCGTGTCAGGCTCTGTGCTGACAGCCCAGAGCCTGGAGCCTGTTTCAGATTCTGTGTCTCCCTCTCTCTCTGCCCCTCCCCCGTTCATGCTCTGTCTCTCTCTGTCTCAAAAATAAATAAATGTTTAAAAAAAAATCTACTATAATTTTACCAAGGGGGTGAAATATTTGTACCCTGAAAACTACAAAACAGTGACGAAAGAAATTTAAAAAGACATAAATAAATGGTACGACATCCCTTGCTCATGGGTTGGAAGATAATATTCTTAAAATAGCAATACTACCCAAAGCAATCTAGAATGCAACCTCTATGAGAATCCCACTTGGATTCTTTGTAGAAATTGAAAAGCTGATCCTACAGCTGATCTGGAAACTCAAGGGAAAACATTCTGCCAAAACATTTTTTTTTGTAGTACAATTGAGTTACATTAGTTTCAGGTGTACCACAGTGATTTGACTAGTTTGCACATTTTGCTATGTTCACCAACAAGAGTAGCTACCACCTGTCCTGATACCTCACTATTACTACAATGTCACTGACTGTATTCTTTATGCTGTTGTCCTTTATCCCCATGAGCTACTCATTCCACAACTAGAAGCCTGTATCTCCCACTCCCCTTCACCCATTTTGCCCAATCCTCCAAACCCCTCCCAAAACTGATGGCAACCATTAGTTTGCTCTATGTATTCATTAGTCCGATTCTGTCCTTTGTTTACTCATTTGGGATTTTTCAGATTCCACTTATGAGTAAAATCATATATATTTGTCTTTCTCAGTCTGACATTTCACTTAGCACAATACCCTCTAGGTCCATCCATGTTGTCTCAAATGGCACAATCTCATCCTTATGGCTACATGATATTCCACTGAATACATATATACCACATCTTCCTTATCCATTTGTTAACAGACATGCCCTTTTCACATCTTGGCTATATTGTAACTAATGTGGCAATAAACACAGGGGTGCATGTATCTTTTCAAGTTAGTGTTTTCGTATTCTTTTTCATAGTGGATTTACTGGATCATATGGTAATTCTATTTTTAATTTTTTGAGGAACTTCCACTGTTTTCCACAGTGGCCTCACCAATTTACATTCACACTACCAGTATATGAGGATTCATCTTTCCCCACATCCTTGCCAACACTTAATATTTCTAGCCATTCTGGCATGTGTAAAGTGACATCTCATTGTGGTTTTAATTTGCATCTTCCTGATGATGAGTGAAGTTGAGCATCTTTTCATGTGTCTGCTGACCATCTGTATATGTTCTTTGGAGAAATATCTGTTCAGGTTCTCTGCCTGTTTTTTAACCAGACTGTTGGATATGAGTGGTTGGTTTGTTTGTCTGTTTGTTTTTTTATTTGAGAGGCTGGGGTGGGGGAAGCATGACTAGGGGAGAGGGACAGGGAGAGAGAATCCCGAGCAAGCTCCACGCTCAGCACAGGCCAGACATGGGGTTCGATCCCACAACCCTGGGATCATGACCTGAACTGAAATCAAGAGCCAGACACTCAACTGACTGAACCACTGGTGGGTTTTTTTAATTTTTGGTGTTGAGTTGTGTAAGTTCTTTTGGATATTAACCCCTTATCAGATAATATCATTTGAAAATATCTTCTCTCATTCACTAAACTGTCTTTCTGTTTTGTTGATGGTTTCCTTTGCTGTGCAAAAGATTTTTTATTTTGATGTCATCCCAATAGCTTATTTTTGCTTTTGTTTCCCTTGCCATAGGAGACATGTCTAGAAAAATGTTGCTATGGCCAATGTCAGAGAAATTACTGCCCGTGTACTCTTCTAGGCTTTTTATGGTTGCAGGTCTCACAGTAGGTCTTTAATCCATTTTGAGTTTATTTTTGTGTATTCTGTAAGAAAGTGGTCCAGTTTCATTCTTTTACATATAGCTGTCCAATTTTCCCAACACTATTAAAGAGACGGTCTTTTCTCCATTGTGTATTCTTGCCTCCTTTATCATAGATTAATTGACCATGTAAGTGTGGGTTTATTTCTGGACTCTCTTCTCTTCCATTGATCTATGTGTCAATTTTTGTGCCAGTACCATACTGTTTTGATTACTACAGCTCTGTAGTATATCTTGAAATCTGGAATTGTGATACCTCTAGTTACGTTCTTCTTTTTCAAGATTGCTTTGGCTATTTGGAGTCTTTTGTGGTTGCATACAAATTTTAGAATTATTTGTTCTAGCTTTGTGAAGAATGTCGTTGGTATTTTGGTAGGGATTGAATTTAATCTGCAGATTCCTTTGGGTAATAAGGACATCTTAACAATATTAATTCTTCCAATCCATAAGCATGGAATATCTTTCCATTTGTTTGTGTCATCTTTAATTTCTTTCACCAATGTTTTATAGTTTTTGGAGGACTTTCACCTCCTTGGTTAAGTTTATTCCTAGGTATTTCATTCTTTTGGCTCAATTGTAAATGGGATTGTTTACTTAAATTCTCTACTACTTTGCGGGGCGCCTGGGTGGCGCAGTCGGTTAAGCGTCCGACTTCAGCCAGGTCACGATCTCGCGGTCCGTGAGTTCGAGCCCCGCGTCAGGCTCTGGGCTGATGGCTCAGAGCCTGGAGCCTGTTTCAGATTCTGTGTCTCCCTCTCTCTCTGCCCCTCCCCCGTTCATGCTCTGTCTCTCTCTGTCCCAAAAATAAATAAACGTTGAAAAAAAAAATGTTATAAAAAAAAAATTCTCTGCTACTTTGTTATTATAGAAATGCTATCAATTTCTGGGTATTAATTTTGTATCCTGTGACTTTACTGAATTCATTTATTACTTCTAGTAGTTTTTTGGTGAAGTCTTTAGAATTTTCTTTGTATAATATGTCATCTGCAAATAGTGACAATTTAACTTCTTTACCACTCTGTATACTTTTTTTTTTGTCTGATTGCTATGGCTAGAACTTCCAGTACTATGTCAAATAAAAGTGTCAAGATAGGACATCCTTGTCTTATTCCTGATTGTAAAGGAAAACCTCTCAGTTTTCCACGACTGAGCATGATGTCAGCTGTGGGTTTTCATATTTCTCTATTATGTTGAGGGATTTTTATCCTTCTTTTTGTTGATGTGGTTTATCACACTGACTGATTTGCGATTATTGAACTATCCTTGCATCTCCAGAATAAATCCCACTTGATTGCGGCGAATGATCTTTTTAATGTATTGCTGTATGCAGTTTGCTAATATTTTGCTGAGGATTTTTGAATCTATGTTTACCGGGGGTACTGGCTTATGGATTTCTTGTGGTGTCTCTGGCTGGTCTTGACATCAGGATAATGCTGGCCTTGTACAATGTATTTGGAAGCTTTCCTTCCTCTTCTACTTTTTGGAATAGTTTGAGGAATACAGGTATTAACTCTGATTTGGCGAAATCAGCCCACAAGACATAAGTTCCAAGCTCTGCCCTGTACAATAGGAAGCCAATAGGAATGTCCCTGAGCTGGAAAATGGGATGATGTAGGCAAAATTTTAGCAAGCCCCAAGGTGTCCTCTGTTGGGCACCCATGATGCACCAGGCACTGAACCAAGCACTTCACAAATGCCACGACAGAAGCCTCACAAGTGCTCAGGGAGTGGGTGAGAGGGTGGGAGGGTCAGAGCAGTTAAGCGACCTGCCCAGAGTAAACACCCAGTAAAGGCAGAACCCAGATTCAAGTCCAGATCTATCTGGGTTTGCCAACTCCACATCTCACGCACATGTCTGATGGGCATCTCAGACTTCACAAGCCCCAACGGAACTCCCGTTAATGTTCTTCCTCGAAAGCCTTCCTCCACCCATCCTGAAGCTCAGGACAAATCTCCAGGGTCATCACTGGATTCTTTATCCCTCATCCCTCACCCCCGATCTGACTGCAAGTCCACTGTCAAAATACATCCCAAGTCTGAGCACTTCTCCGCATCCACCCTGCCTCCACCAGGTCTCACTGTCCCTCAGCAGGACCATGCAGCAGCCTCCACACCAGAGCCTCCCTAATCAGCTCCCCATGTGATAGCCACATGGTCTTTCTGAAAGATAAAGCAGACGACACTGGTCCCCAGCTTAAAACCCTCCAATAGGGGTGCCTGGGTCAACTGTCAACTCTTGGTTTGGGCTCAGGTCATGATCTCACGGTTCATGAGACCAAGCCCCACATTCTGCTCTGTGCTGACAGAGTGAAGCCTGCTTGGGATTCTCTCTCTCTCTCTCTCTCTCTCTCTCTCTCTCTCTCTCTGTCTCTCTCTCTCTCTCTCTCAAAATAAATAAATAAACTTAAAAACTCCAACATACCACTCCACACCCCTGCCAAGGTGCAGGGGGTTCAGGCCATTTCTGTTTAGTAACAGGGTCACCAGGCTCACCCCCTGTCCTGGAGCTAGCAGTGGCACAGCCTCAGACTTGGGGGACGCCTTAGCCCTACCCCCAAACAAGCATCCTGTCACTGCCCACACTCATCCCTAAACTGTCACCCTCAGCTCTCCTAGAGAAAGGAGGGTAACACGGCCCACTCCAGCCCACAGCAGACAGATCTGTGAGTGAGGAAGAGCCCAGCAGTCCCGCTCTCACCCAGTCAATCTAGGACCCCCATGTTCCCTAGGACGGTACAAAGGTCCTGGCACAGCAGAAACAAGGGATCCACGGAGCCTTCAAGGACAATCTGGCTTTGGCAGGAGAGGACCTTGACTCCTCACGCCAGCCAGGAACATTGCACACACGCCACTACCTAGTGCACACTGACTGCACGGCTCAGGGGCTCCGTGACAGGATGCAGAGCCCCTGCCAGGGCCATCCGGGGCACCACAGCACGAAGGGGAGAGGGGGCTGGACCTACAGGGCAGGCCTGGCCAGCTCCGAGTGTGCACAGCCAGGCAGAAGCCCAGCAAGAGAGTCCCTCCTCCCTCCCTCACCTGGGCACCCGACCTGCAGCCGGCCGTGGGGCCCCTCAGGCTCCGGCACAGCACCTACAAGCCTTGTCAGACTTGCGCAGAGATGAGTCCCGCCCGGTCCCCTGCCGGGACCCCATCTCAGATCTCCAGGCCAGGGAGGAAAGGCTCTTGTCCCCAACTCCGTCCCGCGGCCTCCCACAACTCCCTCCACACACATAGTCCCCACTGTCCCTGATCTTTGTCCCTCCTTCCCCTGAGTGACAGGTGGCTTCCATGCCCCATGGTAGGCCAAGAGCCACCAGGGGCTCCCTGCCAGGCAAAAGGAGAAGGGGGTCTGGCTGCTCGGGCAGCAGGGCCTGGCCAGGCACTCCTCCACAGCCTGGGACACTCACCAAAAGATTCTTCAAGAAATCCATCATCTTCTACCCGTGCCTTCCCCTGCAAGTTGGAGGGGCCCTGTCTGTCTGCCTGAGCACCACTGTGGCTGTTGCTGCCACAACCCCAGCAGCTGGGCTGCTGACGTTGGACAACTTCCTTAAGATCAAACAAGGAACTGCAGGATTTGGGTGTCCGCCCGGAGCTGTTACTCCACATTGGCTAGCCCTGACCTTTGACCCCTCCTCTGCCAGTGCCGTTTTCCTGGGAACCCAGGGCTGGTGGTCATGTGTCATAAGAGCAAGGGGTGCCTCCCAAGGGATGCATCCTGCCAGCAGGTTGTAAGAGGAGGCCCACTTGGGGGCCTGGGGATGGAAGGCAGGACCCCCCCATGCACGGGGCCTCAATGTTCTCATCTGTGAACTGGGAAGCCCTATATATAAGGAGAGTAAGAACAAAGTAAAAGAAAGACAGCAGGTGTCTGCGACTTTAAAGGCATTCTCGTGAACCCCACAGACCCTGAAACGTCGTCCTACTCAAAGGTTTGAAGCCACACCTGAAAAAGTAAGTGGCTCCTTTCCAGATGGGGCTTGTACGAGGAGGGCAGAAGCACAGCAAACTGCTTTCTTTCAAAAAGAGCCTGAGGGGTTGGTTTGTTTTTTTTTTTTTTTTTTAGAATCATTACATGCATTTCTTCGGTTAAAAAACAAAAATTTTAATGTGCTTTCAAAAAGAGAGCAGTCCTCATGACCTACGGTTATCCCATAAGAAAAATTAAAAACAAATAAAGCAAATGGCTTGGACAGATACACTTGGCCTCCACAGCTCAGGGCCCAGAGGCGCCAGAGTGCTGTGCCATTAATAAGAACGCAAGTGTGGGGAGCGAGGAGCCAGGCCCCGGAGCTCAGCCCAGGGCTCACCTGGGTCTCAGAGTCTCTTTCTAATACTAATAAACATATTACATTTAATATCCACCCACAACCCCCGGTCCCATTCCAGCTTTGGGCAGAAAGCAATGTCCCTGGCTCAGAAGGAGAAGAATGAATTTTTTTAATCCCTCCAAAAAAGGCGGTGTGGTGTGGGGTAGCTCCGGACTTGGTGTGTGGCAGACAAGGTCCTAACTCGTGGCTCTGCTGCTATAAGCTGTCACTCACCTTCTGAGCCTTAGTGTCCATATCTGTAAAATGGACAGATCTGACCCACTTGGCAAGGTGTTTTAGAACAGGATTGGGGTGTATATACTCTGTCCCATGGAGGACGAAACACAAAGACCTTCAGCCTTTTAGTTGATAGCATGAAAAGTACCCCAGCACCTGCTCAGCCCCACCCAAGAAGCTGATCTGGTCCCTGCCTTCCCTCCCCTGACCCAGCCCACCACCAGGCACAAGACCCATCTCCTTTCCCCAGCCCAGCCCCACCATGCTCCTGCTTGAGCTTCAGGAAATGTCCCCAGGGGCTGGAGGAGGGCACAGCTCAGTTGCGGTCAGAGAAGGCCTTGGCATGGGTCCATCCCTGGGGGCTTCAAGTGACACTGGAAGTCATAAGGGGTGGGGGGAGAAGGGCAGAGTTCTAGGATGTGCACACAGTTGTAGGAGGCATGAGCTAGGGAGAGCCCTGGCTGCAGAGAAGGCTGCCAATGTCCCTTCCAACTCTTAAGACTTTGATAGATAACCAATCTCCCTGCCCCTGGGGAAAGGTACCCAGAGTAAGGCTCCTGCCTCTTCAACATCCTCCCTGCTCCCTCCTGCACCTGCTTCCGGCTCATCTGCATTCCTGCTCGAGCCAATGAGTCATTTAGCTGAGCCCTCACCCCGCCCTGCCACACCCGCTCCTGCAGGCCAGCTCCCCAGGACACCCTCCCCAGAATACTTCTGCAACCCCCCTGCCACAGCACCCCAGCACCCAGGGAGCCTCGTGGTCCAATCCCCTGCCTCTGCACAGGAATGCACTCAGAGGCAGCAGCAGTGAGGAAGGAGACAGGGAACTAACTGATCCCCTCTGAGCCAAGCACTGGCTTCAGGCAGGGCACCCAGTGAAGATCAGCCTCAGTCCCTTCTCTTACCTGCTCCCCTCTATTTGGTTGACTCCTACTTGCCCTTGAAGCCTTAGCTTGCAAATCACCTCTTCTAGGAAGCCTTCCTGGCTTCTACCCCTCCCCCAGATGGTACACCCACAGCATCCTGCATATGCCCTATGGAATCACTTCTTGCTCTGTATTTTAATTTGTTTGTCGCCATCACCCCCCCCACCCACCGAATTTATCTGTAATCTCAGCACCTGGCACACAGGTGCTCAACAAATACTTGCTGAATGAATAGTCAAATAAAAGAACTGAGTTCCATCTAGTGACTAAGAGAACCACCTAAGTAAATAATCAAAACCCAATAAAAGAGGGGCAGTAATGGGGATAAGCCAATGCCTGCATGGATGCACAGAGGAGTGGGCAACAGCTATGCTACAAAGGAAGGACTTTCCAGAAAGGAGTTACTCTCCCCATTTCGCAGTAAGACCACAGCGATACAAGAAAATCAAGTCCTGAACCTAAGGATGCACAGTGGTAGAGCAGGAGTCAAGATCCAGGCCTAGGATTCGTTCCCACTACCTCCCATTTGATAATCTTCCCTTACGATAATCTAGTTGGGGAGGAGGTGGAAAATGAAGCTCAGAGAGGTTAACTGACCTGCTTAGGGTCACACAGCATGTGAGGAGCAGAGCCAAGTGTACCAGGTGAAAGAGGGGATAAGGTGGGAGAGAATGGAGAGGAAGAAGGGGAAAGGGTGGGGGGAAAGGTGTCTGCCTTTGCTAAACTCGAGAGGGCAGGAAAGAGGCTGTGGGCAAGGAGGCCCACAGCGCCTGGCAGGATCATGAGCAGCGGTGGCAACAGGACCACACCCTGGTGGCCTCTCCAGAGGGACAGGCAGGGCCAAGACAATGAGTCCTGAGGACAGCAAAGCACAGAAGAAGGAACGAGGGCCAGGGAGACAAACAGCCATGCTGGTGGAACAAAACTACCCACTGACCATGGGGAGGTCGGCGGGGGGGGGGGGGGGGGTGTGCAGATTAAGGTCTGAGCAAAACTCCCCTCTGTCATATTAGCCCCCTGTATCTTTGAAATGGGACCTCTCTTCCTTCTACACCAGAAAATCCACTATTAAGGATGCCCAACGGGGGCACCTAGGTGGCTCAGTCAGTTAAGCTTCCAACTTCAGTTCAGGTCATGATCTCATGGTTCGTGGGTTCAAGCCCACATCGGGCTCTGTGCTGAAAGCTCAGAGCCTGGAGCCTGCTTCAGATTCTTTGTCTCCCCTCTCTCTGTGCAACTCCCCCACTCATTCTCTCTGTCTCTCTGTCTCTCTCTCTGTCTCTCTCTCTCAAAATAAATAAACATTTTTAAAAAATTTTTAAAGGATGTCCAATGGTAATAATTTGATTACGAAATATCCTGCCTGTAGCAAGTTCACCTGGACCAGCACACTTTCCTTCCCTACCTGGAATTTTTCAATAGCAGCTGTGGTCCCAGAGAAAGAGCACCAGGGTGGGAGTCAGACAGACCAGCATCCAAATCCTAGCGTAGCCATTGGCCAGCTATGTGACCTTGAGCCCCATTTTCTTCATTTGTAAAACTGGAATGATGATCCCCACCTTCCCGGGTGCTTCTGATGAAATGAGATGACAAACGTACATGCGCCTAACACAAGGACAGCAACTGATCAACAACATCTGCCAACTCTGAATCTGTCGAGTTTATAGACTACCTTCGTGATGGGAGCAGTTGACATTTGCGGGGCTCTTGTTTTATGTGCCAGGTCCTGGACTCCAATCCTCATGACCACCTCGGAGGCCGTCACTATTATTATCCCCACTCTACACGTGTGGAAACTGAGGCTGAGAGAAGAAATAACTAGGTCAACAGCCAGCATCGGCGAGACAAATACAGTCAGCCTCCAGAGTCCAAGTTCTGAACCAGCACTCTAACAGGGCCCGGGGGCATTGTTGGGATCAGCTGGTGGGTATACACGCAGCAGAAGGCTCGGGGTCCAAATCCCACCTGTCCTTCCCTAAAATCTTTCTGAAAGCCCTCGGCCAGAATTCCCATAGCACTTGACTTGATTTGGGTACATACCATATCCTGTTTCCTCCTAATGGCTAGGTGACTAGCTGATCTTTCCTCTCAATTAAAAACTCCTGGCAGGCAGAAGCTATGTCTATATACACCAGATTTCATCAAACCCAAAAATGACCTCCATTGTAAGATACACATTATTTTATGTATCACTAACAAAGCAAAAACACCACCGGCCACAAACTCTGGCATGCATTGGTAGTGAGATGCAGCCTGGTTTCACAGACGTGAAATGGGGGGTTTGTAGGGGAGTGTATCTTAGAAGCGATGAAATACAGTAGTAGCTGCACAGTAATTATTTGTACTCAGTAATTATTTCTTGGGGTAGCAGAAAGAATACTAAACTTGAAATCACAAGCCTCAAGTTAGTGTCTTACCAGCTGGCTAAGGGGAGTGCCACATGTACCTCTCTAAAATTCAATTTTCTCATCTATGAAGTCGGGGAAAGAATTCTTCCCTTCCGGGGTAGTTGTGAGAACCAGAAGCGTTCAAGAAAATGCTTCATAAACTGTAAAGCACTGTCCCAGCTAAAGTATAAGCAGGATGTACAGTGGATGATGAACACCATCAGTGGTTACAACCAGGCGGGGAGGCCCTGTGGGTGTTTGCAAGGGGCACTGCCTTGGGGCAATCCAGGCCCATTTTCCAGGAAACAACTGAGGCTCCTGCTTCCAAGATGTCCCTACCTTGGAACAAGGGCATGGCACTTGTTCCCAGGCCTGCACCGGTTGAGGAATTGTGAAGTCTACACAGTAGAGGCTCTCCAAGCCAGCCTTTGGGGTGCCGGTCTAGTCTGCGGCCTGAAACTCTGAGGCTTCCGAACAAAGGTGGGCTCAGGTTCAGGTCCAAGGCTCCCAGTGGGGGACTGGGCAAACAGCTGTGTAAATCTCATCGGGTTATCAAGTTATAGGCCTGCAAAGGGTGAGCCGGGCTGTCAGGCAGCAGCCTACACGCAGGAAAGTGAGGGAGTCAGCCTGGCTGTGGTCTCACCGGTGGCCACACTGTGGCCCTCTGTTTCTGTCTATCCTGAGGAATAGGAAATATAGCAGCCCTGAGGCTGAGAGGGTGGGAGCAAAGGGCAGCACTGGCCTCCAGGAAAACCTCTGCTTCCCCCCAAGTCTTCTTGTCCCTGAAATGCAAAGTGTCCTGAGCTCCGTGGCATTTCTCTCTCCCAATTGCCACTGGTGGGTGGGTGTCTGGCTGGGTTTCAGAGACGTGGCTCCCCCCTCCATCACTCTTTGGTGGTCTTTGTTCCCAGGCAAGGTACCTGCACAAACCAGGGCACCTTCCATCTCACCCTTCCCCGTACGCTTCCTTCCCCTCTCCCTCTCCTCCCCTCTCCCTCTCTCCCCTCTCCCTCCTGCCACTTTCCTGCTGGCTCTCTGAGAGCAGAAACTGCAGCCGTGCTGTCCAGCACACCTGGACTCTGGGTTTGTAGAGAGGATGGCGGAAGCCTTCTGTACCCTGCCTCTCCCCCTCGCCCTCCACTGAGTAAGTTTTAAGAACCAGGCACTCCTGACCTGGTGCCACGGGCAGCCTCCCCCGGTCCTGGCCTTGACCTGTACCTGCGAGAAAGGAGAGGCTGCAGAGGCTGCCACTGGGCTCACCCATTCAGAGAGAAGCCAGCCCAGCCCCGACACGGGACCTGCGCCCTCCCCAGCAGACCCTGCTCCCCTTCGCTTATCTCAGGAGCTGTCCCCTGCCCTCCCGTGAGAGTGTCCCTGCCCTCCTGGCAGGCTAGCACTACCTCGGGGAACCATGAACACACCCAGCTACCACCAGGGAGAGTGTCCTCATCCTGCCGGTCTCTTGGCTGTGACCAGAGCTCAGCTCACTTATCTCCAAATAAAGACTCCTCCTGGTCTCATTCCCTAAGTCACTCTGAAGCTTGAGGCAAGACCGAGTTGAGGGACACCAACTTCACACCATTTCTAAAGTAGGAGGCACCGTCCACCACGACATATACCACACACCAACCAGCCTTCTCAACAGGCCTCTCCTAGCTCTGTGCCTCAGTTTCCACTCTCACTCAGAGTGTACAGGAGCCACCCTCCCCGCCACTGGGGCCAAGCGGTCACCCCAGAGGCACCTGGCTGCTCCCAGAGCCCTCGTCCCTGGGAGGTGCTTCCAGCTGTACAACCGCTGCTCTGAGACCAAGAAGAAAAAGAAGCTCTCCACCCCCATGCCCACACCAGCAGTGTTACTAAGTGGCAAGAGCGAGGTTTAGAGATTATCTAAGTCAGAATTGCAATTATCCAGGGCTCTTCCTGTTAACACTGCCCTCCATCCAGGCAACAGATCCTGGGATTTGGCTGAAGTCAGTCCCTTGCCTAGCACAGAGCAGGTTCTCATCAGATGCACTGGACTGAAAACGGAATAAATCAATACGTGTGTTTGTGCCGCTGGGTTTGGCTAAGCGAAGGGCAGTATCAGAAAAGAAGTCATAGGAGATGGGTAACTTTGGGGGCTTGTGCTCCCAGTATGCCTGAGAGATGCCATCTGAGTCATCTCACCTCAGCCCTGGTGGCCCCTAAAAGGCCCAACTGTCTCCTCCCCGGAGGGAGAAGGCAGAAGGAAGTCTGGGGGGCTCCACCCCCCTCCTTGCTGAGGGTTTCGTTTCAGGCTAACCTGCAAGAAGGCGACATCTGCAAATTGCATGTTCTTTCCCTTCCCCATCTTCCAATTAATGATTACCTAAATAAATGCTTCGGTCCCGAGCGACTCGAACAGCCCCAGAGCTCCAACAGCCTAATTATACACACACAACCACGTGGGGACGTTGACACTGAACAGCTCTTTCCCATAAACCATATGTCAAGTTACACGATTGTCCCGCCTGCTTTTGCCAGCTGAGGCTGATGAACGGGTACTGGGGCAAATGCAGGCCCTTGTAAGATTGGGGCGGGGCCGCTGGGCTGCCCACCTCAGGCCCAGCTGTCCCGGCTGGGGGGCAGCAGCGGGCTACAAAGACACCACACCCACATGGGGTCCTGCAGCATCCACCTCCCACACAGACGCCCCAAACAAAGGAACTACAACAAAGAACAACCCAAATGTTCACATCCGCCATACACCCACCCCCCAACACACACACACACACACACACACCACACGGTACACACTCACTCATGCAAACACACACAGGTTGGTCCTCTGGGGTTTGTGGGCCCCCAAGGTGAGGACCATTAGCCAGCTGCACACACCCTCCTGCAATAAACAGTTGTATCTGTTGCTGTTTCTAATTTGCCTGCCCAGTGGTCCCCTCCTCAAAAGCAGACAAACAAAGGAGGCACGCAGAGTGAAGGAGGACCAAGTCGAAGACCTCAGCCTCTTCTCACAATCCAATTCCTTTTCTACCAAAAGATCTGTGTATCCAGTGGATACGCTGAAGCAGGTGTGGGCGCCTGGCTCAGAGGGCTAGTGCCACCTTCCAGACCTCACTGAGGCTGCACGCAGGGCAGGACTGACACAGCAGATGAGCGGGCCACGCAGGGAACGTGGGACGCGGTAGCAGATGCACCCATTCTGACTGAGGGGCCGCCGCCGTCCCCACTTAGGCACGGTCTCCCTAAGGATGTCTCCAGGAGCACCTGAGTTGGGGAGGTAGGCAGTGGACATGGTGGTGGGGCCCTAGCGTCTGGCAGCCTGACCCCCTGGGTCTGCCCAGCTGATTTTGCAGCTGGTGGCTTGTCACTTGCTCCCCAGCCCCCAGTAGCCCCAGCCCCGGCCACTCGCTAGTGTTGATGGTACTGGCCACAAGGGGGGTTGAGCCATATGGGGAGTCCAGACCCCACTGGGCTCCAAGTCACTCCCTGTGATGAAGGGGATGAAGTGGAGACAGGTGATGCCAGAGGTCTATCTAAAGAGGGGCTGACCTTTTACAGACTCGGACACACTTCCAGGACCTCTTCAGGTCCCCAACGGGCAGGTGATGTGCCCTAGCCCCAAGGCACAGCCCCACTGTCACTAAATTGGGAGTTCCTTTTGGCCACGAGGCTTGGGCTGGAAGGCTTGCACTCACCCATATGACCTCTCCTAGCACCACCAGGCAGCCTGGATTTGTCCCGCCTGGGAAACAGTGTGCCCTGAATGCAAAAAGGGGCCCACTGCCTTCTCAGGGCTGGGCAGTCATGGGGTCTTAGCTACCAGGATAGTCTGGCCATGCATAAGAGACCCCACCTCCAGCTCAGCTATGCTTGGCCAATCTGGTCCGTTCTGGGGAATTCTGTACACCTTAGGTGACACAATCTTCCTGTCCCCATGGCTAATCAATCTGGCCCCATAGCTCCCCTGAACTGCTCTTTTCAAGGTCACCAATGACCCCCATGTTGCCAAATCCAAGAACTTTTGCCCTTATCATCATCTCTCAGCACCACTCCCCCTGCTTCTAAATTAGCATTTCCAAATACATATTTGTTTTCCCACTTCGTTGCCTCATGAATATCCAAACACAGAACCTTCAAATTGGGCCCTTGATATTCCCCCCAGAACCTTTCCAAGCCTTTCCATCTCAAAAAATGGGTCCAAAACACCCACTGCTCAAGTCCCATCTAGGACAACTAGACATCTAGCTCCCGCCCCCGTCCAGCCCAACAGCACCCCTCTTCACTCAACCTCTTCAATATAAGCAAATCCATCCATTTCTCCTCATCTGCACCACGAACCCACCCCCAGTCTCAATCCCCCTCAACTTTTTGCCCAGACTAAAGCAGCAGCCCCAATCTGATCTCCCTCCTTCCACTTTTGCTGATCTACAGTCCATGGGGCCCATGCCCACCATAGAGCTCTCTGTGAAGTTGAAGGCACAATCTGGACGCACAGCCCCAGAGCCCTGAACCAGGCCGGGCGACCAGCTCCTGCGCTCGAAGCCCCATCCAGCTGAGGAGTCCAGGCTAGCCCCAGGGTCTCTCAAGAGTCTAGCCCAGGTGACCGGGTGATGTCCTCCTGGGGCTGAGGCCGAAAGTCCCCCGCCCCCTCCGTGTCCCTGACACAGCTGATAGCCAATTCCCAGAAGAGACCATCTGGGTCTCGGTGCACAGCACCCCCCACGCTCGTGCATCAAGGAGATTTAGAGATTATCAGTGAGCTGGAAGGCCCTGCCGGGGTGTTTGCACGCCCTGTGATATTGCGTTTTAAACATGTGTGTCTGTTTACTCTCCCTGCCAGGGCTTTGCTGTCCCGCCCCGTAGCAGGCACACTATCTGACCTGGGGGACCGTGAGGGGGACTTTCTGTGCCAGCAGGTCCCTGGGGAGGGTTATAAGTGCAGCCATCTCAGCATAATGAGCTCCTGTCTCCGCTCCCACACCTTGCCTTCCCTCACCCTCAGATGATCCCGGGCCACAGGCCCACAGGTCCACAGCAGACCACTCTGATGAGAAGAAGTAAAGTAATGGGAGGAAGAGGACAGTGTGTGGTAAGAGGCCAGGCAACGGCACCTCCTTTCAAGAAAAGATGGACAGCTCCAAATCAGGGCTGGAGTGAAGCTCACATAAGTCACTTTTCTGCCCTCAAGGCAGGGTAATATATTTCCACCTGGATGGGGGAATCAGCAAATTGCTGACCCGAGGTAACAGAATTGAGGTCACATCTCAGCTCTCAACAGTATGAGTGCTGTGTGGCCTTTGCTCTGTGGAAAAGCTTAGGGACAAATGACGTGCCTACCCTCAAAACCCAAGAGTGAGGAAGGACATTTGAACTCACATAACTGGTCATGGGCTCACAAAGCAATGAAGTCAGGCAGACAGACAATCAGCCACCGAGCATGGAACCTCAAAAGAGGAAGACCTACTGTGTGTTGGCTTCTCGGATTTCCTTAGAAAGTAGGGAAAAGTCCTCCAACTTACAGATGAGAAGCTCAAGTCTAACAAAGCCCAGTGTCTCCCACTGAACCGTGGAGGTGGCCTGACCTTGCCACAGCTGAATAATAAGACCCTCCAAAAGATGCTCTTGTCCTGACCCTCAGAACCTGTGAATATATGAGGCGAATATAAGGGGAATTGGGTTACGGATGGAATTAAAGCCGCTAAGTCGGCTGACCCTAAGATGTTTAGAGGTCCTAGACCATACAGGTGTGCCCGATGTAATCAAGAGTCCTGATAATCAGGAGGCCAGACGGAGAGAAGCAGGGAGACGGCAAAATGGGAGGACTTAGCCCAACGTCGCTGCTCCGAATGGAAGGGAGGAGCCCCGTCAACACCTTGTTTAGCTCAGTGAGACCCACCTCAGACTTCTCACCTCCAAACATGATGAAAAACCTGTGTTATCTTAAGCCGCTAAGTTTGTGGTCGTTAGTTTCAGCAGCCACAAGAAGCCAGTACTGACCTCTTGACAGGAACCATCCAAGAAGATTTTATGGAAGGGAGGAGCACCATGCCTCTCACTGGGTAACCTCTCCTAGCTCCTCAAAACTGAAATGCTCTGCGGCCTGGGGTGAACTTTTACTTTGGTATTTTGATATCCGCCTTGAAGCCCTTTGCCGACCTTCCAAGAAACCAGGTGTGGACTCCTGACCGCCACTGGGCCTGGGACTCATGCAGCAAGAAGAAAGGCTGCCCGAGCAGGTGGCAGAGAACCCAGACATGCAAAGAAGACTTGGGGCCCTGCCTGTCCACGGCAACGCAGGCTGGTCTGATGAGCCGGGATGCCTGGGCCTCCTGGCTCCCACCTATGCTGCCGGCACTAACCTCGGGGGCCTTGGGCTCTGGGTCCTGGCATCAGCCCTGCTCTCTAGGCGACCTGGCCCAACCCTGACACTTACTAGACCCTTCCAGCGCTGGAAGACCCACCTTCCTGCTCCCCAGATCTGACCGTGGTTCCTAAGCTACTTTCTGCTTTACTATTCTGGTGTTTGAAGGATTTGCTCTGGGGTTCCCAGACCCCCAGGATCCATCCCCTCATGGGGAAGTTACAGAGAGAGCATCATGCAAGGATTTCCTGCCTTTGTGAGTTTACCCAGGCTGCCCTTGTCTTCACACCCAAGCAGGGACCACTGGACCCCTTAGTGGAGGTCATGTCTCATCTTGGGTCACTCTCAGGGGTAGTTTCTGGAGCTTTTGCCTCCTTGCAGCCATCACACCCTCAAAGACTAGAGATCGTATCTTCCTAGTTCAACAAAAGGTCACCAAGTATGAGGAGACAGAGAAAAATAAGTCACAGCTCCTGCCTCCTGCTTCACATGGCCTGACTCTCCTGACCACAGAATGACCACCCCAAAAGGACACTCAGATGCTGTCCCAAACTCTATCTGGACATCCAAGGGGAGGCTAGGAGGGAGGCAGGGAGTGGTGGGGATCCAACTGGATTCTCAGAATCATCCTGATCCCCAATACATCTCTGGGGTGAGATGCAATTCGGGTCTCCTGAGCCCGGGCCACCCACCAGGACTAGCCCCTGAGAGGGAGAACCCTAGAAAAAGCAGGTGAACGTCTGGCAGAGGTCTTAAACCCAGCCACTTTCAGGAGCTGGGGAGGATATGAAGAGCATGTCCCCCCCAATAATACTGAAAGGAATCTTCCAACATCATGTTGGTCAAAGGAAGCCTATGTGAGGACTAACTGGGTGGGGCCAAGCCCACCAGCCCTCCACCTCACCTCTCCCACCCCCTTCCACCCTTTCTCCCACCTTCTCGCCCTCCACCCTCTCCTTGCCTCTTCTCCCCTCCCCACCCCCTTTCCCTTCTCACCAGTCTCCCTTTCCTCTTCTGCTGCACATGACGCCACCCGGTCATCCACCCCTCACTCCTGGCTTTGCATTTAGAGCTAACCAGCCATCATATTAACATCTGACATTTCAGAAACTTCTCTATCCTGCTGCCAAATCAAATCAGCTCAGGGGCACCTGGGTAGCTCAGTCGGTTGGGCGTCCGACTTCGGCTCAGGTCATGATCTCACTGCTCGTGGGTTTGAGCCCGCGTCAGGCTCTGTGCTGACAGCTCCGAGCCTGGAGCCTGCTTCAGGTTCTGTGTCTCCTCCTCTTCTCTGCCCCTGCCATGCCCGTGCTCTGTCTCTCTATGTCTCTCAATAATGAATAAATGTTAAAAAAAATTTGAAAAAAAAAAATCAAATCAGTTCAGCCTACATCATTTGCTAACAAACCCAATTCACTCCCAAAACGGGCTCCATTTCCACGTGTAACTAAGCCAGGGGGGCTCCAAGGGCTCCCTCCACAGACACCCTGCCAGGCCAGCCTCCGGCTCCTTAGCAGGGCTGCTCCCATCCAAAAGAGTGTGTCATGCCCGCTGAGGGGCCAAGTTCACAGACTTGAGTCGCCTCCTCCCCTCCAAAGAGCCAACCTCTATGTTATAAAGTTGAAATAATTTAGCAAAATAATAATAATGTCTCTACCCACAAAGATCTGTCATTGTTTGTTTGCTTGTTTGTTTTAATCTTTTATTTCATCTTTAGAGGACTCTTCCAGAAATTAGGATCTTCTACAGAGAGGAAACATTTACCTAAACTTCAGCAAATCCTTCTGAGCTGCTTCTGTTTTTTTCCTCAGTGGTTAAATGCAAATAAAATCAAATTTAACTCTTTTTATTACAAAGGAGCACAAACGGTGAGATCCCATTTACTTATGCCTCTGTCTGGGTGTACAATGCCGAGATGTCTGTACCCTTAGCAAATGGTAGGAAGGAACACGTCTGGATGGTAGGATTATTATTAGGACTTTTTTCCTACTTTCTTTGCACTTTACAATCGCTCAGTTTTTTAAATAAGAGACATGTATCATTTTATTAAAAATAGTTTGGTTTTTGTTGGGTTTTTCACTTGCAAAAAAGTCTTATGAAAATTCTCCTCCAAGAAAATACTAAGCTTTTTTGTTCAATGCCACATTCTTAAGGCTGGATCGGTCAATGAAGACTCATAACTATCTGTTATGAATATTTTTTTAATGTTTATTTATTCTTGAGAGAGAGACAGAGAGACAGAGCATGAGCCAGGGTGGGGCAGAGAGAGGGAGACACAGAATCCGAAGCGCGTTCCAGGCTCTGGGCTATCAGCACAGAGCCCAACACGGGGCTCAAACCCACCAACCGCAAGATCATGACCTGGGCCAGAGTCAGATGCTCTTGCCTGTCATGTAGCCCCAGGCCGAAGGAACGTGTGGAACTACCAGAAACTGGAAAAAGCAAGCAAGGATTCTCCTCCCCTAGTGCCTCTGGAGGGAGCACAATCCTACCGACGCCTTGGTTTCAGACTCCTGGCCTCCAGAACTGCGAAAGAATAAATTTCTGTCATTTTAAGCCACCAAGTTTGTGGCTTTTTGTTACAGCAGCCCCAGGTAAGGAATATATACTCCAAGACCTGAAACTCCATTTCCACACTCATCTAGGAGCAGAGAATCTGCCAGGGGCCGGGGTGGGGGAGCCAATGGGAGAGACACACACAGGAGGTACTTACTTGGGCTCATAACTGTGGGAGTGCTACCTCTTTAGGAACAAAAAAAGAACCCACCATCCACTGACTCCCAAAGTACCAGACACACTAGGCAAGTGTCAGGTAAATGACACACATGCATGGGAGTGGGGGAGAAAGGCAAGGCATGGAATCTGGGAGGGCCCCCTCCCGAGCCACTCTCTTCGAGTAAGTGTCTATGGCAGCTGGAAGAGAAGAAGAGTGGGATCATCAATGAAACCACCCCACAAGCATTCAGCTCACTGCCCACAATAATAACCACTGGCATCCATTACATACCAACACGTAACATGAGCATGTGCTTTGCGAAGCCCTCATTCACCCACTGCCTTCTGTAATCCTCGCAGCAACCCTGTGGGGTGGGCTCAGTCTACAAATGAAGGGACTGAGATTCACGGATCACTGAACTGCACAATGTCACATACTTACTAAATTCCAGGCCCAAGGCTCTGTCCCACACATTCATCACAGGAGGCAGGACCCAAAATAAGCAGGGATGTCAGAGTTGGGGTTAGGACAGCTGGTCAAGCCTTCAAAGGCAGGTGGCATGACTAGGGCTGGAGCAGTGAAGGAAGCATCCCTTGGGAGACTCCCAAAATGCCAACTGCTCTATTAGGGCACAAGACCTGTCTAGAAGCATAGACTCATTTTAGTATTAGCCGCAGGCAATAGGAATTAGGAAGGACACTCCTAACGGGGATAAACAGATCGTGAAATGCATTCCAAGGCCAACCATGGTCTCTCCAAGGCCCTGAACTGCCCGGGTCTACACTCAGTCCAATCCCAAAATCCTTTATGCAGATGCTGGCCTTGCAGGTCCTTTCTGTCACCATGGGGACCAGCCTCGCCTGTAACCCCTGACTGGCTCTGGGCAGCCCAACCAAAAGGGATGGAAACATGATCCAGAGAATAATCCCTCCCCGAAGACCCCTTCCCCAAGTCTGAGTTTGCTGGGCAGGACCCTTTGTTTGGGTCTTTTTCCAAGACCCTCACTGTCACCCACATTTATCAGGAAGGGTTTGGGGTCTAATACACAGGGCTCAGGTGGGGCCAATCACACAAAATGCAATTTCAGTTTTGTTCATTGGACAGGGAGAGGCACCTCAACCATGCTCGCCAGGTAGAGCAAGAAATCAGGAGAAACTGAGAAGAAACTATATTAACAGAAAAATCAGTATACTTCCTTCTAGACTTTCCCTCTAAGCATTGCTGTTCTCTGAAGGAATCATAATGACTAACGTTTCTGGAGAACATGCTAAGTGTCTCTGTTCTAAGTGATAAGCATACATCATGTCAATTCATCTCCACCACAACCACACGAAGCAGGTTCTCTTATGTCTCTATTCTACCAATGAGGAAACTGAGGCACAGAGAAGTTACACAGCTAGGAAGTGGTAAAACCCTAAGCCCAGGCAGACTGGCTCCAGAAACTGTGTTCTTAACTACTACTCAATATTGCTTCACATCTTTGAGAAAGAACCTCAAAGGGGCCCAAGTCCAGGTCAAAGGAATGAGATTAGCCTTCACGGTGGGGGAGACCATGCGGCCTGTCAGAAGGAAAGGGGGATGGGCTAGAGACTCAAAGGACAGGGGAAGAGGGTTCCCAGAGAAAGGATTCTGGAAGACTAGCCATTCCCCCCACATAAGGGAGAGAAGGAACAAGGCCCAAGTGGCCCACGTGGCTAGTCCAAGTCCTGTGGTCTAGACTCCAATTAGCAATGTCTAGGAAGCAGGGTTCCTCTCTGATGCCTCCAGTTCAAAGGCCAGGATCCCAACGCTACAGGGGAACAGGCCACGGACTCTCATGTGCTGGTGGCTCCCCGTTCCCTAGAGAGAAGCCCTGACTATATGTTTCTCAAGGGCAAGAACCACATCATTGCCATCGTAGTTGTTATCATCATCACCATCACCATCACCATCATCAGTGCCTGACTGGCTCAGTTCATGGAGCATACGACTCTTCATCTCAGGGTTGTGGGTTCAAGCCCCATGGTGAGTATAGAAATTACTGAAAATCTTTTTAAAAATTACCATCATTATCATCACAACCAATTATTGACCATCTACTATGTGTTAGGCACTCTACTAGCTACCTCATGGATTACCTCATTACTTCTCACACCCTCTCCTCCAGGTCAGATGGCCATTGTCCCTCCACTACAGGAGAAGAAATTACAGGTTAGGGAGATTAAGTAACACACTCAAATGATTCACACAAAGGAGTCTGGAATAGCGTTTAAGACAGCACCGGCTCCAGAGTCACACAGACAGACCTGAGTCCGTATCCTGGCTCTGCACTCACCAGCTATGGGACCTTGAGCAAATAACTTAACCTCCTCTGACAATTTCAATCAGAGATGCCAGAAGTAATTCATCTCAAATGTCAACTCCAATGACTGGTGGCAGCTGCCTGCAGTGCTTTGATGGAGAGGATTCTGAGACGGCATCCAAACTCATGGGAAAGAGTACTGTGATCAATTACTAACATCCACTGTGGGCCAGGAGGGTGGAGTGACAGCACCAGTGTCAGGGATTTGCCATTCCACGCCTAGAGAAGCACCACGGCTTGGAGAAACAACCATACAAATACACTTATATGACCAGCGGACCTTTGACTAAAGCACCAGAGCAACTGAAAAGTCTTTCCATGTATATATGGGAATACATGTACCTAGACTCCATATCATGCCATACACAATTAAATTGCGATGGGTCTGAGACCTACAGCTAAAACCATAAAGCTCCTAGAAGGAATCTTTGTGATATGCACTGAGCATGCACTTCTTAGGACACTGAAAGCAACAGATATAAAATGAAAAATCAGACATCACCAAAATTAAAACTTCTGCTCATCAAAGGCACTGTTAAGAACAGGTACGAACTAGGGCGCGTGCCTGGCTCAGTAAGCGGAGTGTGTGACTCCTGATCTCAGCATTGTGAGTTTGAGACCCATACTGGGTGTAGAGATTACTTAAAAACAAAATCTTTAAAAAAAAAAAAAGTAATGAACTTGTATCCCTACTAAGTAAAGAATGGCTACAAGAAGACAACCCGACTTTAAGGGGGAACACAGGGCAAAAGGAACTATGAGACAGTCCACAACCATGTGAAAAAATGTTCAGCATCACTAGTCATCGGGAAAACGCAAACTAAAACCACAATGAGATGCCCCTACATGCCCACTCAAGTGGCTAAAATTAAATAGACTGACAATGGCAAATGTTGGCGAGGATGTGGAGCAATCGAAATTCTCATAACGTCGCCAGTGGGAATGTAAAACGGTACAACCATTTGGCAATTGGCAGGCACGTATAAGGTTAACCATTCACCTACCTGTTGACCCAGCAATTTCACTCTAGATATTTACCTGAGAGAAATGAAAACACATCTCCGAAAAACAAAAACAACAAAACAAAACAAAGCAAATCAGAATGTGCATAGCATTTGGCTATTCGTTACCGCCAAAACTTAGAAATAACCCAAATGTCCCTCAACAGGAGAATGAACAAATTGTGGCACATTCATACAACGGCAATAAAAAGGAACAAACTACCAACACACTGGCAGCTCGAGCAGACCTCACAGACCTTAGGCGGAGCTGGACACAAAGGAATACATAATACAGGATTCCTTTCAAATGAGCTCTAGAACAGGCAAAATAAACTGATAGTGGAAAAATCAGAGCCCTGGTTGCTTCTGCGGCAGGGGCAAGTCGCGGGGTGGGGAGGAAGATGACTAGAAAGGGACACAGTAGAACATTCTGGGGACACAGAAATTTCCTATCTCTGAATCTGGTATAGGTCACATGAACATATTAATAAAAGTGTAAAGTTAAGATTTATGCATTTCAACGTAAGTAAATTTTTTAAAAAGCAGTTACACCTAAAGTGATGTGCAAGAAGTGTAAGTTAGTTGGCCTTAAAGCATGAACAAAAGCAGGACAACATGCGTGTGTGCACATATGCACACATGAGGCATGGCTCTCTGCAGGTGGTGCACACAGAGACACCTCCACGTTCTTAAAGCCTCTGGGGTGCATCCCCGCAGACACAGATGCAGGCAAGCCCTTTCTCATGGCCACACTGTCCTTGGGCTCCTGGGAAGTAGCTCCCAAGGGGATGATATCTGAACAGGTGACATAAATGGGGTCTGTGTGGGGACCAGAGACAGCCCTCCCAGGGCCCAGAGCATCACCGAGAACCTCTGCCGCAGTAGTAATGAGAGAACAAATATGTCTCCTAATTCTCACATGCCCCTCCAGGGCTTGAAAGGGAGAAACCAAACCTTCCTGCTATGTCCTTGAGCCCTTGTGCCCCAAGAAGGTCCCCAATATCCTTCCCACAAATGCTTCTGTACCTCATCCATACAAAATTGGTAGATCTCAGCAGGGGGCTGACACCCCCTCACCCAACCCTAATGGAGGTGGGGAGCAGTCTCCCTTCCAAGCGTGGACAGAAGAGAGGAGGCAGGAACCAGGAACAAACTAAAGGGCTGGAGTTGGGCCTGGGGCCTGGGGCCAGCTACGAGCCAGCTACAAGTCCAAGAGGAAAGCTCAGCCCTGCCCCCATGGGGAGTGAATGGCTGATGGGAGCCTTTGTGCCAGTCTGAGGGAAGTTCCTCTCACACCTTCTCCAGCCCCCTTTGTGCCAGTCTGAGGGCAGTCCCTCTCACACCTTAAAGCATGAGCCTGGGAGGGTGTGAGGAGGAACCTGCACAGCTCTACCCAAAGGGGATGAAAAGGGTACAGAGAAGAAGGCTCCTAGGACTCTATTTTCTTCCCTGGCATCTGGAAACTAATACCCTCCTGACCTACCCTTGAAGGTTTTGAGAGCATTAATGAGTCATAGAGAGCAGAGTACCACAGGAGCAATGTAGGAACGAGACTTCCTGTTCATCTCCACAGGAGAAACCCCAGGCCCCCATTGTCATCTTCTAGAAGAGAGAAGGTCTGAGAGGGACTGCCCTCAGACTGGCACAAAGGGGGCTGGAGAAAGTGTGAGAGGGGGGCTGCCCTCAGACTCGCACAAACGGGACTGGAGAAGGTGTGAGGGAGGTGGGGGGCTGCCCTGATATTTGCACAAAGGGGGCTGAAGAAGGTGGGGAAGGGGCTGCCCTCAGACTCACTCAAGGGAGGATGGAGGAGACTGAGCAAAGGTCACCTCCCAGCTTCCCAGGCCACTCCAGGCCTAGTGGAGACCCAGAGACAAGTACAACAGTTCAGATCAAGGTCAGAAGAAGTCCCAGCAATGTCACCTTCAACGAAACGCCCAGCACATTTACTGTGAGCTGGGAGAGAATTGGGAGGGTCCACCCCAACCCTTCACTTCATGAAGCCCAGAAAGGTTGTCGTCTCCGGTCAGTCCCAGGGGGTTAGCCCAACCCCACACTTGCCATCAGGGCCCTTCTGCCTCCCCCACCCCGCCTCCCCAAGAAGCCACCCTCACTCCTCTCCACCCCACTGAGGAGCCACATGACACATTTGAGCTTGTCACATGCTGAGCCATATGGTTTCTTCTGCTCAGTTAAGGACCCCTGTAGACAGCAGGTTCTTTGAGGGGTGAGGACTGTGGCCTCGGTTTGACCCCACAGAGCCCAGCGTAGCGCTGGGCACACACAGCGGGCCGTCTCCAAACGCCTATTGATCCATTGGGCACGGAAATCAGATCAAAAAACTGTGGACCTGGAAGCAATCCACAGCATTCCCAGGGAGACAGCCCCAAACCCCTCTCCCAGCCCACCCTGCACCATCCACAGTGTGAGTTCGGGCTGGAACTGGGCTCTCGTTCAGCCCATCTGCTTAGCATCTCTTTGGTTGCTTTTTCTCAGTTTCATATTAGAAAAAAAAGAAAAAGAAAAAAAACCCTGAAAAACACAAACAGCAAAGGGGCGGGGGAGGGGGAGTGAAGACCAGTTGCATCAGGCACCCAGCGGGGGCAGAGGCCTGGCCTGGGGAGGCTGGAGGCTTCCTCTGTCCCGGAAGTCCCCTTCTGGTGGGAGGACAGACCAGACCAGCGGCTGTCCTGGCTGTGAGGAGCCGGACGCGGGGAGCGCTTTCCCAAAACTGGTTTGGGTCCTGGAATTTGGACCACAGGAGAAACACAACTATCTTCAGGGGGAGTGTAATTTCCCACCCAATTTACCTACAAAAGAAATGAATCATCATCCATCCCTGACATTCTGTGACTCCCAAGCTAATCCACCAAAAGGATGTGCCTGCCACCCCTGCCCCAGGCCTGTGGGGCCAAGGGAACCAGGGGAGACCCGCCCCCGCTGCCCAGATGCCGGGAGTGGGGCAGGGGCAGTGCCGCAGAGCCCCCAGGGCCGGAGACCCTGGAGAGAATCCGGCCCCACCCTGAATGTCTCAGAGCTCAGTGTGCAATAAATAACCTAGAGATGTCGGAAAGTATTAGCAAAGCGGAGGCCCGATCCCCCCCTGGACATGGACATCACAAGCACCAACCCAATCCGTGCAGGTGAGACCCCACCTAAGACTGACGAGGAAGGAGGGAACCTCGGGCCGCATCTTTAAGAACACATGTGCAAGGGCTTAATTTAGAAAAGCATTACCTAGAGACAAAGAGTCTGCTGGGATGTAACATTCAAGCGAAACCAGAGAAGCAGCAGATGAAACACAGGCTCTTCCGACCTGGATGTCCCGTACAGCCCACAAGGCATAAACATCCACCAGGCACCACCCCAGCCAGGGGACTCAGAGAACAGGACGGTCGCAGCCCTCAAGGAGTTCCATGCAGGGAGGTGTCAGGATGACCAGCAACATGACTCGGTAAGTGCAGTCACAAAAGGGATGCTCCCTTCGCGATGAGCAGGCTGGCGTGAGGCTTGTGGTTGTGACCACATGAGTCAGTCTGCTTTGCCAAAGGACAAAAAATATCCTTGCCACAGCCAGCCTCCTACCCGCGGCCACAGGCTAAGTCCTTGCCACAGAATAAATCCAAGTAACAGTCATAAAGAGACCTTTAAGTCCAGGTACACCACACGCGCGTGCGCACACACACACACACACACACACACTGACACCAACCACAGAAGGGCCTTGACACCACTGTGAGTCCTCGGGGTGACCCCCGACATCTTCCTCTGAGTCCTCAGCTCTAACCTTGGCCTTGGGGCTTTGGACAGTACAGTCGCCCCATAGGTTGCTGCTCTGCTCTGAGGCTGTCTGAGGTCCCGATCAGGCCAGCCCTCCTTTACCCCCTGCCAGCCTGCTGGGCCCTGTGCTGGCCAGAACAGAGCAGGGTCAGGTACCCAGAGTACAGTCACAAGCAATTTTTTGAATGAATCACTACGTTCACTAATAAACTCTTCCTTGTGCTCCAGATTCGTGATCAGCCCCTTCCCTCCTATATCCACGCGTCCTCCTGGTTCCCCTCTTTCAACATTTCCACTCACTCCTCAACACACCCCTGCCTGCTGTCCAGTCCTCCCTCCCCGGAACTGTTCTGAGTTACAGCAGCAATGCCACCAGGCCACTGCACGCTCCACATCACGCCTGGCCTCTGCAGCAGCTCACACAGCTGCCCATTCCTCCTTTGTTAAATGCTCCTCCTACCCGGTCTCCAGCCTCCTCCACGATAGCCTTTGCCTGGGGGAGCCCCTCAAGGGGCCGCCCCAGGAATCTCTCCTCTTCTCACCACACCCTCTCCCTGGAGCGCCCACTGCCCCTTGCCTGACCTTCCACCCCAACTTTTAATTCCCACCTCTAGAAGAATGGGTCTAGATTCCTGCCTCCAATCCAGACCCTTCTTCTGAGTCTGGCCTCCAAATACTCAGAGGCTCACTGACACCCCCATTTGTGTCTCAAGCATGTGCAACACAGCACTTAGAACTTAAGCCCTCACCCTCCCTCTTGAGTCCACCATCTCAGAGAATGGCTGTACCATGTATCAGTTGTTCCCAACCTGGGGCCGCCCTTGCCGCCTACCTGTCCGCAAATCCTCCTGTCTCATCAATCTACCTCCTAGGAAATCGAAGATCTGATCACTTCCAAATAACTCCACAGACCCCTCAGAGACAGACCACCGTCATTCCCTAACCCCCTCTGCACTGGACTCCTTTGGTGGCCTCCCAACCCTACCCCACTTTCCACTCTGCTCCTCCTACAAATTCTCCACCCAAGAGCCAGGGTGATTTTCCAAACGTTGCATCATCTAGGTAGTGCTCTAACTAAAATCTTCAGTGACATCAGTGCCCTTAGTTAGGATAAAGCGCAAAATCTTTAACGAAATTCTAAGGGTTGAGGTGGGCAGGATGGGCAGACTGAGTGAAGGGGATAGAAGATACAGGCTCCCAGTTATAGAATAAATAAATACGGGGATAAAAGGCACAGCACAGGAGCGCCTCAGTGGCTCAGTCAGTTAAGCATCTGACTTTGGCTCAGGTTGTGACCTTGAGGTTCATGAGTTCAAGCCCCACATCAGGCTCTGTGCTCTCAGCCTGAAGCCTGCTTCAGATCCTCTGTCTCTCTCTCTCTCTCTCTCTCTCTCTCTTTCTCTACCCCTCCCACACTCTCTTTCTCTCAAAAATAAACATTAAAAAAAAGAAAGGCACAGTATAGGGAAGATAGTCAATGGTGCTGTAACAGCGTGTGGTGACAGGCGGCAGCTACACTCGTGGGGGGCACCGCGTGACACGGAGACTTGTCAAATTGCTATGCTGTACACCTGAAACTCGTGTAACACTGTGTGTCGACTATACTTCAACATACAAAAATGTTCTCAGACCAAATTAAAAAAATAATAATAAAATAAACAAAACTTGCAAGGGTCTGCCTCTCCATCCCTAACTGGATGCTCTGACCATTCTGCCCTCCCTCCAGCCTCAGGCCTCATCCCTCCCGCCTCAGGCCCCGTCCCTCCTATCCCAGGGCCTACAGAGCTGGCAGCAGTGCTTATGCGTAACAGTCTGGAATGCTGATTCTGAGAGTCTGCACTCCTAAGGAGCTCCCAAATGATGCGGGCCTTGCCGGTCCCTTGGCCTCACTTTGAGTAGCAAGCATCTGGAACACTCTCCTCCACTCTGACTGCATCTTTGCCCGACGAAGTCCTATTCAACTCCCAGGGCTCAACTTCAACATCCTTTCCTAGGAAGTCCTCCCTGACCCTCTCCAAGGTTAGGTTGGATTCCCTCACACACGTCCCTTGTATTGTCCCCAAGCTATGCTGGGCTTCTCCTTTGGAACACTGATCACACCTAACAGTCCATCCTGCATCTTAAAGTTAGTTTTTCAACTTTCGTCTCCCTAGCTAGACTACAAGCTCCAGGAGGGCGGGCACTTCGATGCCTCGTTCGCCACCAGGTCCCCAGCACTCAGCAACGGGCCTTGCTGGCACATGGTCAGCACTTGCGGTAGAAAGCTGTTTGGTCTTGCCTTCCCTGCATCCACCTCCCCATCTTCTCCTCATGACACCCTAATTTTTCTTTGAGGAACCACCCTTCCTCCACTCTCAGTTCTTTGGGCTTAGAGAGTGGGCCTGCGACCTGGGTCTGGCCAATCAGAGCCTCTGTCATTCTGGCCGCAATGATTGGTTCAGAGACAGACAGGTAACCTAAGCCAGGCCCTCAAGCTTCCTCCCTGAGACTTCTGCTGGGACTGCTGGGGGAAAGACACTCTTCTTTCTACTGAAGTTACTTAGCAGGTAGGAGCTACTGTCACCATCCTGCCACCACAGAGACAGAGCTTGACAAAGAATAAAACCAACAGAGAAGAGAGATGGAAAGAGACAGATCTCAGATGCAGCCATGCCTGGAGTCTATAGTTGCCATTAGAAAGCAAGAAATTCCCTTTCATGCTTAAGCCAAAGTGAGTTTATGTTTCTGTCACTGGTACCCAAGAGTCCTGACTAATACAACATTTGAGCAAATACTGGGTGCTGAATGAATTAAATAAGCATGTGAGTAAGTAAAGCCTGCCAAGAGAACTCAGGGATTCCTCCTCGGAGACTTTCAGGGTTCTCCCCACAAACTCCTACCACCCATGAGCACAGTGACAAGCATCCCACATCCAAACTTGCAGACCAAGGGGCTGACACTCAGAACGCTTCTCGGCATTACTCCGTGCAAACTGGCTGACAGAGGCTGTCTGGCTGTCAATGCCCCTGGGTACTCCTCCAGGTGGAAAGCAGGGGTGTCCTCACTCAGCCCTGTGCCCCACCTACTCCAACCAGGGCAGGCTCTGGCTGTCATCCCAGGATATTCCCCCTTGTTGCACACCCTACAGCTCTCCATGCGGTGGGCATTCTGTATGGGATGATAATGGAGCGGTGGCTCTCATCCACTTCTTGGCGGGGGGGGGGGGGGGGGGGGGGGGGCGGGTAATCACTGTGCAACAGATCAGTCAGGGGAGAGGGGGGACAGCAGAAAGCAACAGGGGAGAGATGCTTAATCATTTCCTTGTGAGTCATTTCACAGCAGAGCCCCCTGGACAGAGATAGAGGCTGGCATAGATGTCCCTTCAGATGACTCAGGAGGCAGGTGACCTCTTCAGAGCTAGTCCTCACCTGGCAAACTCTGGGAGGGAGGGAGGGAGGGAAGAAAGGAGGTGCATTGCTGCCTAGGCAGGAATACTGGCTGAGCCTAAGTCCTCCCTGAGAGCCAGCTCAGCCCTGTAACCATTCTGGGGGGGGCGGGAGGGGGAGTGCTGAAAGATGAAGGGGGAAGGGCATGGTGGGGGAAGGGTACGGTTGCCTCAGGCCCTCTCCAGGAATGAGTAGTCATGGCCTGGGGTTCTGGGAGACAGTCTCCCAGGAAAGAGACTTGTGAATGAAGTGCGAATAGGAAAAGAATTACTGACCCCAAGAAGCTCCAGGGCAACTCTCCCACATGGGGATGGCAGGGCCAGCCCAGGAGGGCCAGTCAGAGGCAGGTAGACCAGCATGCAAGTGCCATTCAAGTCCCAGGAGGGTCCCACCCCACAGGACCCCCGCCTCCCCCAGCCCCAGAGCAAGGCAGCCCTCCTGGGAAGTGGTCCCTTAAGGCACCAGGCTGCATTCCAAGTCTCCTCGCTAACGCCTGCCTGAGTCCCTTGTGCTGGACCCCACAGCTCCCCAAGGCCTCTCGCAACCCCATTCAGCCCCAGTCTATTTCCTCACTGCCCCTGACACCCCCAAGTCTCAGTCACACTTTCCTCCCACACTGGTGAGCTCAAGTGGACACTGCCTCCTGAGGTGTCAGGGCACTCTCTGGCTCCCACTGGATGGAAGTAGCCGGGCCTGGGACTGAAGGGACAGCCACCTCCCCTTCCCACTCACCAACTCTAAGCCTCTTACCTTCATGGTGGGAGGCGCAGTGAGAGGAGGGGACAGCGGCCGGTCTGGGAAGGTCACATCCGAGCTGTTGGCCAGCTCCTGCTTCCTGTGAAGAGGCCACAGAACACAGAAGACATGAGTCAGGGCCTGAGCCATTCCCCCTCTGCCAAGAGCAGCTGGGCATGGGGACCCGGTCTAACACACACTGCGTGAAACCAGAGTGGAACGCATCCTCTGCTGGGATGTCCTAAACCCTCCAGTGGGGCTATTCCACGTGTGGTTCCTGTACCAGCCACATGGGCATCACCTGGGAACTTGTTAGAAATGTAAATGCCCAGGTGCACGCCAGAGCTCCAGCGACGGGGCTAGGAAGTTGGGTCTTACAATCCCTCCAGGCGACTATGATGTCCACTGATGTACCGGGGCCACCACTCTTAAGACATACGGGACCCACAACACCTAAGGGCCTCCAAGGCACCAACAAATGCTTCAAGGCATCAAAATAAACTAACTGTTTTACCACAACAGCAAAGTTTGACACAGTGGAAAATAACTAGGCCCTGAAACTGTAGCAATTACCGTTTATCTTCAAGTTTTTTCATTTGTCAAAATTATAGGGGTTAGCAAAATACTCTTCATGTATACGTTTAGTAGATGTATTTCAAAATACATTTTAATTAAGGACCAGCAAAAAGACAGAGACAGAAGAGGAGCATAAACATTTGTGATTCATCCTTCCTGGGTACCCTTTGACCCCTTCCCCCCCCCCCCCCCCCCCCCCACCACACACACACACCACGGCCAGAGAGCTGACCTCGGGAGGATGGGGCTGCCTGCTGTGTTAGCTGCAGGTAGAACTTATTTTAGTTCACGTGGGCTAGGACCATGGAGAAGCAGCTAAACAGAGTTATGTCACCATGACAACATGACTGTGACAAGTTCACTGCTCTCACACACTCCCCACTTGCCATCTGGCCCTTGCCAGTGACCAGGGAGTGCTAGTTCACAGTCTCATCACCAGGCACGATGTTTGCAGTGAGATAAGTCTCCGGAGCAATGATTGATTATGCAACAGGGCCAGCTGGGCAGAACCTGGGGGAGCCCCAGACGAGGGACTATGGTGTCCTGGACGTGCCCTGGCTATCTCCCGGGACAGCAGCGAGAGGTGAGGATATGACAAGGCCAAGAAGACCAGGCTGAGCCATCAAAGCTCCCAACTCTGCTGCCATCTCCTTCTCCAGAGCTCCACCCTGAAGCAGCCAAGAGAGTCAGCCTGACACCTGGGTCACACTTAAATGACCAAAGGACCTCCACTGCCACCTTGACAGAATGCTTCTTGTACTTTGCAGCCCACATCTCGCCAATGGGGATGACAGCCCCAACCCCAAGCCTCCTTCATGAGAGAGACCCGGCCTCCCCACAGAGCCTGGCCTACCTGCCTTTCCAGAGGCAGCCCTTGCCCTGAGACCCACACACCACCCCAGCATGGCTCCCCTCAGCCCACAGGGCAGGCCCAACCTAAAGGAAGACAGGCTAGGTGCCACGGGGCCCTGTCTCCCCGGCACGACCCCTGCCTGCCCCCGCAGCTGGCCATGCCTCATTCTCATCTAGGCAACCAGGGAAGGAGACCGCATGAACGTCTTGGCAGAGGATCCATATGACCCCATTGACCTCAGCCTGCCAATCCCCCTTTCTGATCCTCCGTCTGCCTTGCCCCTCCTGTCTTCCTCAACCCAGTCTCACTCTGGGGGCAGGAAAGGTGGGGGACCCCCTCCCTCCAAGTCCAGACTATAACCGGCCCAAGAACCAGCAGGGCCACGACTCAGCACGTGTGTGTGTGCATGCACACGTGCACACACACACACACGTGAGGAATGCACGAGGCTCCTTCCACCTCTCAGAGCCACCACCTCCCCGTTATGGCCTGGAACCGGTGTGGGGTCCAGCCCAGCTGCTCTGGCCCTCACCTGCCTGTGGACCCCACAGAGCTGCATCCCAGCACAGACTCACCCCCTCCGGTCACTCTGCCTTTTCCCCTGCAGCCTCTGCTCCGTCCTCAATGGGCCCAGCCTCTGAGAGCCACGGTGGGGGAAAGGGAGTGGCAGGGGGGAGATGATCAAGGATGGGGGCACCACCCTCGGGTCCCCTCAGGTGAGAATGGACAAGGGCTGCTCCCCTTGGGGGCTGGCAGCCAAGGAGGAAGAAGCATGCAGGGAGGGCAGAGGAGGCAAGCCCCCTACCCAAAGTCTACAGGGCTGTGCGGGGGGTTAGCTGAGGACCTCTGGACTAGTTCCCTGGAGGGAGCTGTGGCAAACTTGCCTGACAGCAGTCCTGGCTCTCCAGGCACACTAATCCCGGAGGAGGGCAACGCTGGCAGGTCAGCTGGTCAAAGGACGCTCAGACACACAGTCACACTGTCCGCTTCTCTCCCTAAGGTACGCAACGTCCCCTCCCATGGGACCAGAGCAGATGTGATTATTACTCAAGGTCCCTGAGTCTCAGGCAAAGGACCACTACCCCCAACGCTCCCTGGGCTGAGCCCCCCTTCCCTGCACCAGCCCGTTTTCCCTGGATGCTGGAATAAGTCCCTGGGACCAGTCTCCAGGGAGTGGTGAGGACAATTTGCGGGGAACACAGGGCGTCTTCCAGGCAGAAGGATTTTCTGAATGATGTCTGGAGCCTGGAAAGTGCTGGAGCAGGAATGGGCACCAGGGGCTAGCAGCTTCGCACCAGTTCTGGGCTCTTCCAAAATACCAGATGCGATGCCTGGGTAGGTAGAAGGCAAGACTGCTGCTCTCAGAAAGATCCGAACTCAGAGTACACCCAGGACCTTGGCTGCAAATCGACCCTTCACTGATTGGTATATATAGGCGGCTCAAGTGGCCTATGGGAGGGGAGGGGACGTGTGTCCCCTCCCCCACGCTCAACTCCGAGGAGCCAAAGGTACTTAATCAAGAGCCAACCGCCTCTTATGGGTTGAATCACGTCCCCCCCAAACAATATGCTGAAGTCCTAACCTCCAGGCCCCGTGAATGTGTCCTTATTTGGAGGTGTAATCAAGAGATCATCACGGCCGTCCCTTAATTCAATCTGGCTGGTGTCCTTACGAGAGGAGAAGGCGGCCATGTGAAGACACAGACACAGGGAGAACGCCACATGACAATAGAGGCAGAGACTGGAAAGAGGCGGCGGGAACACCGAGGGTTGCCAGCCACTGCCAGAAGCTGTAGGAGGCAAGGAAGGAGTCTACCCCAGAGGCTGCAGAAGGAGCAGGCCCCTCTGACACCTTGATTTTGGACCTCTAGCCTCCAGAATAGAGACAACAAAGGTTTGTTGTCTTAAGGTGCAGATCTGTGGCACTTGGTTACAGCAGCCCCGGGAGACAAATGTGCTACCCAAGTCCCAGGTGCTAGCCTCGGCCTTGTAACTGGAGGACCAAAAACAAAGACGATGAAATCCCTGCTTCAGCGTCATCACCCCGGCCATGGTCAGCTGGGCTCAACCTCGTCCTGCCCCCGCCCTCACAACCAAGGACATTCGTTTGGGAGCCACCCTCCCAGGGACAGCCAGGCCCAGCCCAGTCACCAGCTGGTACTGAGATAAGACGAGTAAGAACTTCGGTGCTCAGCGCCATTCCAGCCGAGAGAACTGGCAAACAAATGATACATAAGCCGGTGAAAGTGACACGATTACACCAAGAGATAACCTTCAGTCTGCTCTCATTTATTAGAAGCATAAGGCAAATTATTAGCAGAGGTGGTATCCTTACTATTACTTATACCAACTTTCTTGTGACCCACGGCAATCCTGACATTATCACAGCACTGAGTCTGAAACTGCCTCACTGGCCAAGCCAGCTGAATGCTCATACACAGCTCTGATGACATGGGACCCACGGGGCGGGGGGGCGCCGGGGAGAACAGAGAGGTGGCAGACAAGGGAGGAAGATGATCATACAGACAGCTAAAAGAGAAAGGTGGTAAAACACGCATGAATGGGAGGGTCAGGGGCCTCCTCCAGCCCCCGGGGGTCCTGGAGGTGCTACCCACTCAGCATCCCTCTGCCCCAAAACTATCTGCCACTGAGGGTCTCGGCTCTGGGATTCCTTCCCCAGAAGCATGGGCGATCCTGGGGCAGCTGGGAGAGGGCCTGGCTGGCTTTAGCCAAATGCAAACCTCTGGAGGAAGTGATCAGAGAGCCTTTGGGAGAAGCTGAGAAAGCCAGGAGATGGGTCACCAGATGGGACTGTTCACAGGGCACTGGACACACCCCAGGTGGGGGCCCTACTTACAGTACCCTGGCCTCCAGCTCCTCCCTATCCAGCTTCGATTTCTCTACCCTAGACCATTTGAGGCCACCGCAGCCACCATGTCCCCCACACTTCTATGAAAGTGCCCTATACTAGGGATCAAGGGACTCCCCGGTTCCAGTCTGGCTCCACCCACCACCCCACTGCATGACCTTGGGTAGGTTACCTCACTTCTCCACATCTGCAAAGATGGGGGTGATGATGTTCTGAGGAATTAAATGTAATGGCCATGAAATAAAACATAAAATCCTATACAAACGTAGACTATTGTTATTCTCATCATATTTGTTGTTACTATAACCCAGAAAATGGTGATCTGGTCTCCGAGTAGAGAGAGAGAAGTGAGGGTCCAGGACTGTTTAATGTCTCTGAAAACATTTCTGGCATCTCAAATAAGCACCCATGCTAGCCCCAGGGAACTACTCTCAGGACCATAACTACTGGTTAATAATCAACAACAGGAAAACCTTTCACCTATCAGCAGATGGCTCTGGGGCCAGGTTTAAGTCTTCCTCTGGAAGAGAGTTCTCCCAAACCCATAAACCCCCTCTGCATCCCTCACCCCACCAGGTCCCCAGCCACCCAGCCATGCTTGGCTGGGTTTTCTCCCGTTTTCCAAATAGCCAAGCTAGAGGAATGCAGACAGTTGGCCACTATAAGAAGCTTCCCGGGAAAACGCAACCAAAAAGGAATGAGGCATACCATTCACAACAGCCAAAAGGTGGAAAGAACCCAGTGTCCGCACGCAGTGAATGAATAAACAAAATGTGGTCTGTGGATGGAGTATTATTCAGCCATAAAAAGGAACAAAGTACTGACCTATGCCACAGCGTGGATGAACTTCGGAAACATTACGCTACGTGAAAAGACGCCAGACACAAGAGGCCACATGTTATATGATTCCATTTACGTGAAATGTCCAAAACAGGCAAATCCAGAGACAGAAAGCAGACTAGCAGTCACCAGGGGCAGACAGAGAATGGAGAGGAATGGGGAGTTTCTTTCCAAAGTGATAGAAATGTTCTGGAACTACATGCTGGTGATAGTTGCACAACTTTGTCAATACACTAAAAAGCATTGGGTATAAAAGGGTGAATGTTATGGCATGTAAATTAAAACTGAATTTTTAAAAACGAACAAGAGAGAAGGGGCTAACTGGACTCTAGTTCTGTCACTTCTGCTTACTCTCCTCTCCGGCTGCCCTTTGGTGCCCGCAGGACCCCGGGCTGTGCAAGCTCTGGCTGTGCGGCAATGCTTCAGACACTGACTGGGATCCCAGCCACGCCCTTCGTCCCCACTCCCAGCCCTCAGGAGTACCTGCACTGTCACTGATTTGGAGAGATCTTCTGAGTTCTAGCTGATCCCATTTCCCCATCCTATACAACCAACTAAACTATAAACAATAGGAAATAACATAATATAAAAGATTCATGAGAAATCATCGTAAGAATCAGACACAATGAGAGGAAAGAAGAATTAGAAGCCTGACGAGCTGAACCTCAAAGTCTCAGTCTCTCTGCTTTCTCATCTGCAGAATGGGCGGGCTAACTCCCAACGCCCGTTCCCTGAACAGGACTCAGAAAATTGTGTTCAACTCCTCGAGGGCTAGTGTCTTGACAGTTTTTATGGTGGCAGATACTTATGTGGTCCCTGGGTAAGGCGGGACAGGGGGACGGATGAGCAGGGGACACCAGGCTGGGTGCAGGCTGAGGGTCCATACCCAGAGGAGTCTGCCTTGCCGGCTACAGAGACCCCAGACCCAGCACACAATCACATAACCCTCATTCTAGCAGCAAGCAGTGCTGGGGCATCCCCATGGTTGGAAGCACCTTGAGAGGCTCCGTGCAGGCATGGCCGGTCACCCGGGCAGCAGGCTGGATGGAGTAGAGAGAACCAGGCTCTGGCCTCAAGCAAGGCAGGTGGGCAGTGTGTACAGTAAGATCAAAAGCACCGGCTTTATGGCCCAACAAGCCTGGATTTGAATTCCAGCCCTACCGATTAGCTATGTGACCCTGGTCAGGTCACTTCATCTCCATGCCCCTCAGTTTCCACATCTGTAAAATGGCGTAACTATACCCACCTCACCAGTGGCCTGAATAAGCTTGTAAAGCACTTAGCACAGTGCCTGGTACACAGCAAAAACATGATACCTGGCCACTGTCGTTGTTGCCAAGGCGGCCATCAAATGAGGGGGGAGGGAGTGGGTGCAGGGGAGGGGGGTCAAGGCAGAAAGTGAATCCGAGCACAGAGAGGAGGCAGGGACAGCTTCAAACCTGGGGGAACTCGGATGCCCACGTACTTTGGACCCTAAGCTTAGGAGGCAGGGACAGGAGAGCCCAGCCACTGTGTGGGGGCCACCAGGCTCTTGGCACATGCACATGGCTTGATTCCAAGCCCCAAAGGGACAGACGGAGAGGTGAGGGGGTTAATGTCTGTCCTGTGCTGGGGCCGATGTGGAAGTGGAGAAGAACAGAGCCCCACGGGGCTGGCGGGGAGGCGAGGGGCCACAAGGGGGCACAGGATTCGGGAGTGAGAGGTGCCAGCAGGCGAAGGGAGTGAGTCCCAGTGCCCCACCGGTTCCCCTTGAGAAAAGCAGGCACTGCTCACCTGGAAGCATCTGGCATGGTTGACTCTGGTGTCATGTCCCATCCCCGTGCACACTCTAATTGGTTCCTGGAGATTCGGACCCCAACTCTGGACCTTTGATGACTCAAAGTTCCCCAACGATGCAAAATGGCAAGCCCCCGCCCCCGCCATGCACACCCAATCCTGGGGTTCATGGACACAGACCAGCAGCCCTGGGAGAAACCATTAGAAACCATTCAACAGCCTAATCACACAGACAAGGACATCGAGGCCTGGAGAGGCAAGGGGAGGTGCCCAAATCCCACAGGCAGCCTCTCTCCTGTTCTCCAGAGAGCCCAGTTCCCAAATCACCTCAGCACGAGTGTGCAAAAAGTGAACAGGTCACGTCTCAGGAAGAACCTATCAGGAGGCACAGCTGGTTTAGAGACACATATTTATAAAGCATGAATGTCGGGGTGCCTGGCTGGCTCAGTTGGTAGAGCATGCAACTCTTTTTATTTTTTTAAGATATTTAAAACAAATCTCCACAGCCAACGTGGGGCTTGAACTCATGACCCCAAGACCCCAAGACCAAGAGTTGCACGGTCTACCAACCGGGCCAGCCAGGTGTCCCAGAGCATGCAACTCTTGATCTCGGAGTCATGAGTTCAAACCCCATGTTGGGCATAGAGCTTATTAAAAAAAAAAAAAAAAAAAAAAAAGGCATGAGCATCAGGGGTCCATCCACGGGGTCTGTGAGTCCCCCATAAGGAATGCACTGACAGCAGAACCCAGGGCAGCACAGGAGGTGAATACGCCATACCCTGGGCAATGAAAGGGGGCTACACATGGGACCAAGGGGAGTTCTGGGTGATACTTGGTGCCTGTAGCTTCAAAGAACACGCTGGCTTCTCTCCAGATGTGTTGGGTGAGGATGGCACAGAGGGCCCTGAATCCCTCAACTAGGCCAGGGGTAAGAGAAAGGACAGGCCTCAGGAGGAACAGGACAGGAGGGTGACCCCGCCCTGGAGACCCGGCTATGGCCCCTGGTTAGGGACAAGTGAGCCTCCTGTATTACATCTCAGAGCTGATGGACCAGCCTACACACACAGGCACATCTCCACACTCCTGGGAAAAGCCTTACCCAACAGACAACTTTTAGGACTGACTGACGCCGTACGGCTCACACATGAGTAAGTGCAGACCCTGAGGGGTGTGGTGTGGGCCCAAGAGTCACGGAGTCAGAAATTTGGGTGTTGGGGGACACCTGGGTGGCTCAGTCAGTTAAGCTTCTGACTTCAGCTCAGGTCATGATTTCACGGTTTGTGAATTCGAGCCCCACATTGGGCTGTCTGATGTCAGCACAGATCCTCAGCCCCCCTCTCTTTTTGCCCCTCCCCCCATGCTCGCTCGCTCTCTCTCTCAAAAATAAATACACTTTAAAAAAAAAACGTCACTTAGTGATACAGTAGGAAGAAGAGAAGCTAAAAGGCTGGGTGTCAGAAAACCAAGTGATGGGTGCTTCGAACATGACACATCTGAGGAGAAGAACTAGGTTTGCGAAAGGCAGATGATAAAGCGTTCATTCTGGACACACCGCAAGTCAGGGGGTCCTGGGAAACCCAGGAGGGATCAGGAAAGTACAGAAGCCTTAGCAGAGAGTCAGGAGTGAGGAGAAGAGAGGTGCAGGTACGCGTGTCATCCAGCCTAAACGCGCCGTATCACCTGGAAACAGCTTCCCTCACGTGCTCAGCCTCAGCGCTCAGCCACTCTGCTTGGCACCGTCTGGCCTCAGTTGAAGGAGCCACATCATGGTCAGGGCAAAGATGGCCAGCTCACAGGGTCACGGCCTCAGATAGCTTCAGAACCACAATCACAAACCATGGAGCCACAAAAGCACAGAATATCAGCATTTTCCCAGCCTGTTAGTATTTCATGACCTGGATGCCAAGTACGTGGGTGCTTACTGCATAATTCAGTTTAGATGTATGGCATGCATCACAACAAAAAATATTTTTTTTAATGTTTGTTTATTCTTGAAAGACACAGAGAGACAGAGCGTGAGCAGGGGAGGCGCAGAGAGACAGAGGGAGATACATAATCTGAAGCAGGCTCCAGGCTCTGAGCTGTTAGCACAGAGCCTGACACAGGGCTCGAACCCACGAATCATGAGATCATGACCTGAGCCAAAGTTGGATGCTTAACTGACTGAGCCACCCAGGTGCCCTAACAAAAAATAATTTTTAAGTAGTTCTCTCTCACTTCTTTTAGGAGAGATAGATATGAAAATATGGATATGGATACGAACATAGAAGTAGAGACAGACTATATCTGTCTCTGTTGAAACTTCCATGATGAACATATCAGACTGATGACCTGCATTTATTTTGCTTCTTCTGAAGCCCCTTAAAATAACAGTTTTTTTTTTTAAGTGTGAAATGACAAGAGCAAATGTAACAGAAGAGGAAAATCCAGCCTACAAAAGATGGCTTGTGCCTGGAAGATGGGCTGGAATCACCCCAGCAGAGCGTTTGATACTTAAGACGCGGAGCCTTTGGACAGCCTCCCAACCTGTCACTTCCTCAGCAGCCAGATGACCTTCCCAACCCTCACCACCATAAGAAACTGAGCAACAATCCCTGAGAAAAGACATCTGGACTCCAATGGAAAGGGCAGTCTGCTACCTAATCATCACCCTGCATGGAAGCTCCCAGGTGGCACGCCAGCCCAAGCACACAGTTCCCAATCCAGTTCCTAGTGCCTCACTCTTGGGCACAGAGAGACAGCCAAGGATGGCCAGACATTTGAGGAAAGACTCCAGCATCAGGGAGAGATGTCAAAATAATCAAGAGGAACCCGAAGGTAACAGACAATGCAAGGAACCAATGGGGACCCCAAAACACTACTATAAAGTAATATCCCCAGAGAGATAAGACAAGATTTTGTATCCATGACACAAGGAGAGAATGCTATAAAAAAATGGAATGATCAGGAGAGAAAGAGATCTTAGAAAATAAAAACATGATGTGAAGACTAAGTCAAAGTTCCCAAAAAAGAACAAGAAGACAAAGATGTGGAAAATGAAAAAGAAAAGATAAAGATAAAAACATGAGAGGATCCAATACCTGACCAAAAATGGTTCCAGGAAGAAGTAACGGATAAGAAAGAGAGTTGTGGTAGCTAGTCTCCAAAGTTGGCTTCCTGATGAGCATATCTCTTGATGCGGATGCCCGTGTACCTCCCCTTGCCTTGAACCTGTGCTGGCCCTGTAACTCAGTTTGGACCAACAGAATGGGACAGAAATAACATTACTTAACTTCTTCCAAGGCTGAGTCACAGGAACCCTTGAAGCTTCCACCTCGATCTCTAGGAACATTTACTCTAGGGAAAACAGCCAGCATGTAAGAAGTCCAACTATCCTGAGACTATCGTCCTATGGCCAGCCACATGGAGATACAGATACCAGCCAAATTCCAGATGTTCCAGACATCCAGTCCACACCACATACGTGAAGAAACCATTTTGGACATTTCAGCCGCAGCAGATGCGACAAGAGAAACCTAGGAACCAAGCCAGAACTGAGGCCCCAGACGTATGGCACCAGCTGAGCATCCCAGCCATCTCCAGCCATCTGAGCCATCCAGGATGAGGTCTCAGGCATTGTGAAGCAGAGATGAGCCATCCACCTTTGATGTGCCCTACCTGAAATTCTAACCTACAGATTTTGTGCCTAATAAAATGGCTATCCTTTTACCATAACAGGAACAGTAGAGGATAGAGGGCTCTGGAAGTGAAGCCTCCTGATGAAAAGAATGGAACTGACAGACAGGATATCTAATAGGTGCAAACTCTTGGTAGGAAAAAAAAAAAAGACTACTCAAGGAATTATGACAATAAATAAAAATAGTAAAACAGAAAAACAAAAATAAGTACACAGAAAACTATGCTAATGGAAGAAACGCATTAATCACTAACTCTGGAAAAAATAAAAGCTTCTACAAGAAAGGAAACATAATTATAGTGCCCTCCTTGGCTCAACAATAAGCAATTCTTACACAATCATAGTAAGTAAAGCTCGACTATTGAACCAAAAAATGAGGCTAACATAAGGATACACTGCTTACTACGTGATCCCAAGTCTTGGCAGAATTCCTAGTAGACCCCAGGAGAGAAAAAGCCCCACATCCTCATGCCCAGCATAGGTGTGTGTTAAACCATCCATATTAAGGAACCACCCAACTATCTTCCGGACTTGGGCTCACCTCGCTAAGCTATCACTCCACCACACTCCCAGACTCTGCCTCTTAACTCTTAACTCTTCTGAATATGTTATTACTGAGGAACATGCCAGTTATAGAGTTTCATCACTGGCTCAAACAACTGAGTCTCGGTGGAGACAGACCATAGAATTTCAGGGTAAATATGTAGTCTTTTCAATTAATAATGCTATTCCCGATGTCTGAAAGCTTCGTTCATTCGAAAGACAAATGCTTAGAGCCGTTTTCCAACACTGAGACAGAGCACGTGGCCCCTTTTCATTCTCGCCCTTTCCTGTGTGTGACCATGGTACATCACTGGGAGATGAATGGCCAGGGCAAGGGGTCCACCTGCAGCCAAGCAACCAAGCATAGCTGACTCAGCCCAGGGGGTCAGGGCTGCAATCTCACCTTACCAACATGCTCCAATCCAACCTCCAGAACCTAATGCCGATGAACCAAACCTGTGATATCAGCCCTCTTGCCTCCTCCTAGCATTAGCTTCTTTCCCCGGGACATTAGGAAAGGAAGGACAAGATAACTATGCATGCCTCCAGGGACACACTGGAAAACAGGCATGATCCTTGCAGTGTGGTATGACTGGAAGGTTCAGAAAAAGAACGTGGCAACCCAGAGCACACTGGATAACCAAGATCTCCAAGTAATGAGCAGAAACTCGCTCCCCTGGCCAGGCTCACCTCCTGACTCAGTGAGAACAGAGGGCCTTGATGGGCTGCCTCTGTCCAGGCCGCTTCCCTGGTCTCTGACATGAACCCTGCCTGCCAGGCCAGCCCCCAGCATAGTGACCGGTACTGAATGAACTAAAAGGTGGATTAACAAAATGAGGAGCTCACAGACCCTCAGAGCTGGAGGGCTAAAAGAGCAGCATGGGACAGGCCAGTGTTACCTCCACTGCAGTTTGGCTGAGTAGGCCAGATTGTTACTTTGACCTCAACTTCCTGCTCAAGAGGCAGAGGCAGAGTAAACCCATTCCCCGCTAGTTTGGTCTAAGCTCATGTCACTCCCTTGATCTTGGATTACTCCTCTGGACATGGATGGTAAAGATAATAAAAATATCCGTATTTCTCATCCTCATCATAATCCTAGCTAATATTCATGTAGTACAATGTAAAGCTCTTGACAAGCATTATTTCATTTAATCTTTTCTACAACCCTATGAGGGAGGTACAGAACCATGCTCCCATTTTACACATAAAAAAACTGAGGCTTAGAGAGGTTAAGTGGAAGGTCCTACAGCAAGTAAGTGGCAAAGCTAGGATTCTAAGGGACCCTGGGTGGCAAGTTCTAAATGGCTCCCCACCGCAGTAGCCCTGGTCTCTGAGAGCTGGCGGCTCAGACACTGGAATCATTGGCTAAACTCTGTTGGGAAAAGGGTAGTTCAAGAGCCTTGAGGGTTTCCTCCTAGACCAACGTGATGCCCAAAAGATATGCTGCTTGGGAAGAGAGCCTGACATGAGTTATTTTGGTTCTTGGGTTTTTTTCAAGAGAAAGCTGCTTTTCATTTGCTAACTCCCTACAGAAATATCTTTTAAATACAAATAACCTATCCTGGATTATTTCAAAGGACATTACTGAGGGGCATCTGGGCGGCTCAGTTGGTTGAGCATCTAACTTCAGCTCGGGTTAAGATCCTGCAGTTCGTGGGTTCGAGCCCCGCATCAGGCTCACTGCTGTCAGCATGGAGCCGGCTTCAGATCCTCTGTCCCCCTCTCTCTGCCCCTTCCCCACTTGTGCTCTTTCAAAAATAAATATTTTTTTTAAAAAGGACATCACTGAGTGAGAGGCCATCACTCTGTTTCTGAATTGTACATTTTTATTATAAATATCATTACATACTCATTGGGGGAAAAAAATTCAAAGAATCCAGAGGCATCTAATGAAGGAGTCTGGGTGTGGGGAAGGGCCTTGCCACATCTGCTTCCTGCAACCCATCAAGTCAGAGCACGCGAGGCCTCAGGGAGCAGGCCCAGCACCTGCCACAGGGAATCGGGGCTGAGGAGAGGCTGCTGCTTTGGCCCCCCTGCTGCATCATTTCCAGCTGCCCTGGTCACTTAAGTGACAAGCTGATGCATCAACGTCAGTAACACTGGAAGGGTCTGTCCACGGAAATGGCATTATTCTCCCCAGGAGGCACGAGGTCGGCCTCCACAGGCAGCTGGGGCCACTGAGAATTAAAGGCCCCTGCCCAGGGACTCTGTCACCCCCTCCCAGATCTACTCTCTGCCCCAGCCGGCCAGACCAAAGAGTGACAGGAAGAGGCCACACCTAGGCCAGCCACAAAAATCATCCAGCCAATGAGCGCCGCTGAAGCCCGTGGACTCAGAGCCTGAGAGCGTGTGGCAGGATGTAGAGGACACAGAGCCTCCTTCTGCTGGAGGAGCCGGGCACAGCTTCAAGACTTGGGGGGCACCCGGGCCCCTTGCTGGCCTCCAGCGTGCGCCTAAACATTGCCTGGCTCCCGTGGCCACTCAGTCACTATTTGTTGAATGAATTGAAGAGCTTGAGGGCCATGCTGGGCCAGTGCCCCATGAGAAAACATGATAAGAACCTTCCAGCCAGATCCTCCATGAAATGTGTCTAGTTGCAGGCCGGCATGGCTGGCTATATGCGCTCTGAAGGCAGGGGCCACGTCGTCAGCCCGCCCACGCCCACGCCCCACGGGGCCCAGGGCCACATTCCTTCACTGCAGGCCCTCAAAAACTAAGACCTTACATTTGCATAATAATTACACTGATGAGGTTTCTTATCACCTTCTCTGCCAAGCACAATTCTGTGAGGATGATCAGGACAAGGAGATGTTTTCATCTACATAAATGAGTCAGCTGAGGCTTGGGAAACACAGCCAGTTCTTGGAGGGAACCCAGAACTCTAAACTCAAGAAGTCTGACTCCACAATCTGCGGTCCGAGCTATCCCGTTCATGCACCGAGTGAATGAACAGGCCACCGAAGCAAAGAATAAAAGCGAAGACAGCTGCAGCCCCTCTTGCACCACCACCACCCCCTGCCCCCTCCGCCTTTGGGCAGCAAAGCATGGACTGGCTGAACTTCACCTTCCCTGTTCCATCAGGGTCCAGCCCTGTGAGCAGGGTTCTCACTTGCAGTGCAAACTCCAAGCTCCTGAGGAGGGCACCTAGTGTGCTCCTTGCATCCCCCCACACCTCCCACGGTGCTGAACAATAAATTCCCTCAGCAGAGCAAAGGACATGGCCAAGGACATGGCCGTGTGCTTGTTAGGGTAGCACCTGCTGCTGCTGCAAGGTTCACCTGGGTAGCTGGGAACACAATGAGCCATCATTGGGCAGAGGTGCCCCCCCCCCCCCGCCCCACAGCAAATCTGACCTCCAGTCCCCACGCTCTCCCTGGAGAGAGGAGAGCAGGCAGAGGTCCAGTCGGCCAAGAAGCCCACAGGCCAGGGGTGACTGCAGCAGCCCGTCTGGCTTTGCCACCGCTCAAAGGTTACAGGTCTCCCCCCCTGCCTGTCCTTTCTCGGTCCCTCTCTGGACCGGAAGGTGAGCAGAGGGCCACCCACCCACGTATCTGGGTCAGAGCCTCTGAGGCCTGACAAGGCCCCGGGCCACACGGCAGTGCCCTGGGATTCTCCTCCAGTTGTCCCAAGCCACATAAACAGAGCTAATGCCCAAAGCTCAAAAGCCAGCTCCCAAGGGAGGCAGAGGCTTTATCCTGCTTAGAGCTGCACACGGAACAGATGAATGGGATTTTTTTTAAGGTGTTTGTTTTGCAGATTTACAGAAGGGGGTTGGGGGCAGGGGAACCCAGCAGAGGGGCAGAGGATGAAAAGGGAGAGAGAAAAGAGAGAAAAGGGAGGAGAGAGGAGAAAGAAAAGGGAAGCTGCTGCAAGCTTTTAGATCGAAAGACACTTCCCTCCCTATCTAGGCCAAAATCCATCATTAAAAGGCTGCAGAGCTGGAGAAACCCCAGTAGGTCAGGTACACCCAGAGGCGGAGCCTATGGCAAGAACGTCAACGAGAACCGCACAAAGGACTGGGCCAGGTCTTTCTGGGTCCTCCGGAACCCTGACGGAAGCGTCAAGAATGGAGGAAACCTGTGAGCTCTCCCTAGGTGTCCCTGGAGGAGCAGCGGGGAATTTCGCGTGGCGTGACCTATACACAGGAAGTGCTTTTACCCTGAGGCTGGGGACCCCAGAAAAGGCTCCACATCCTCAGAGCTGCCAGTCCAGTCCTGGACTGGTCCCCACAGGTTCACACCCTCCCCCAAAAAGCCATTCTCTCCAGCTCCCCAGCCCCACCCACATGGTCTCCTGGAGACCTGGAAATGAAGAAGGATGGAGGTGATCCAGATCAGGGGGCTCCGTAACCCTGCGCCTCCCTCAGAAGAGGGGCTACCTGAGACCTCTCTTCACCCTCCCCTCCAAGCCCGAGGATTATATCAGGCACAGCCATGGGAAGGGCCATCCGTAAGAGCACAAAGAGCTCCAAAGGTCCCATTTCTCCTCCTCGGGAATCTAGTGTTCAGTGAGTATTTATAAAGCACCCATCATGTGCTGGCGCAGAGCTAGCCTGCAGGGACATGATGTGAATAAGTCACGCCTGACCCCCTCTTCCCCACCCAAGGCCTCAGTGCATCTCACTGAGTCCTCACAACCTCCCAAACTGATCTCTTCTCTCCACCCCACTGTCACCTGGTCACCTATCAATCTCTCACCTGGACAACGGCCACCCCATCCTAACCCATCTCCGTCCACCACACCCCTCAATCTATGCTCCAGACACAAGGATCTTTCTAAAGTGAAAAGCTGATCACACCCACTAGGATAACCATAATTTTAAAAAATAATACTGAATAACAAGTGTTGGCAAGGACGTGAAAAAACTGGAACCCTATACAATGCCGGTGGGAATGTGTAACCGCGCAGCCTCTTTGGGAAACAACGGGGAGCATATCCTCCGAGAGTTAAACACGGAGTCAGCACACGAACCAGCAATTCCACTCCTAGGAACATACCCCGAAGAAGTGAAAACACAGGTCCAAACAAAAACTTGTGCACAAATGCTCCCAGCAACACTACTCACAATAGCCAAAATGTGCAAATGACCCAAACGACCAACCACAGATGAATGGATAAATAAAATACGCTATGTCCTTTAAAAGGACATTAGTATAATAAGCCTTTAAAAGGAATGATGTACTGGGGCGCCTGGGTGCCTCAGTTGGTTAAGCGTCCGATTCTTGATGTCAGCTCAGGTCGTGATCTCGTGGTCGTGAGATCGAGCCCCACTTTGGGGTCTGCACTGACAGTGCAAGGCCTGCTTGGGATTCTTTCTCTCCCTCTCTCTCTGCCTCTCCCCCGCTCACATGCACACTCTCTCTCTCTCTCTCAAAATGAATAAACTTAAAAAAAAAATGTTTTTAAAGGAACGATGTACTAACATAGGCTAAAAGAGAAAACACGATGCCAGGTGAGAGAAGCCCATCACAGAAGACCACATATTATAGGATTCCATCTAAGTGAAATGTCCAGAATAAGCAAATCTGGAGACAGAGGGCAGATCGGTGGGTGGTTAGGGGTGTAGAGGGGAAAGGGAGAGACTGCTACTGGGGACAGACTTTCTGTTTGGTGATAAAAAATAATGCCACCGAACTGTACACATCAAAATGGCTAAAATGTAAGTTTTATGTGTATCCACCACAATGAACAGAAATGAAAGTGGAAAATTAGTGCAAAGTAAATGGCGGCACCCTCCTTTCAATGGCTCCCCTCCACCATTAGGACCAAACCCGACTCTTTAACATGCCCTCAAGAGCCCCTTGTCTTGGACCCACCCAACCTCATCTCATCCCTCTCACGTCCCCTCCTCACCTGCCCCCCAGCCCACAAAACCTGTCCGTTCCTCTACTGAGCCACCTGTCACTCCCACCACAGCCCTCCGTCCAGACCTTTCTCCTTGCCCACACCCCCTCTCCAGACTTGCCAAAATCTCCCTCCCTGGAGATGGCATGCCCACCCTGGGTCAGGCCCCCTGTGCTGTCTGCTGCCACAGCACAGCCTCCCGTGTCACAGCACCCAGCCCCTCCACCGCAACCACCCGCTGGATCCCTGTCTTCCCCACCCGACTGAGCGCTCCGTAAGGGGACGGATCAGGCCTGCCTCATTCCCACTGGGTCCTCAGCACCTACCCAGCCTCAAGGACCAAAGTGCAATGGGGGACATGGATGAACAGATGGACAACACCCCCAGGGGGTTTACAGCCAGGCTCAGAATGGAAAAGTGAATGGATGAGAGACCGGCTTGAACGTATGGGCACCAGTGGGGGTGTGATTCAGAGCAAGAGAGATCATGGGGACTGATCTAAATGGCAGGAGAGGGCTCAAGCCAAGGAGAGGGCTGGAGGAGGAAGCAGGACCATGAACGTGAGAAGTGTTTGGAAGTGGGGCTAAGCCAGGCGCGTGCAGGGGAGCGGGGAGGGAGGGAGTGGGCAAGTCCAGTGCCCATCCTGACTGTGCACACCCTCTGGAGAGAACTATTACAACTCTATAGCCTCTGGGTTCGGCATGTTATACACAACATCTCACTGACCCTCACAACCACGGCTATTATTACCCCATCATGCAGGTCCAGGGATCTGAGACTAGGTTCGCCAAAGTCCACGCTGGGGGTCCAAGGCAGCAGAACCCCCAAATGTTCCAGGACAGGCCCATGAGGACAGCTGCACCAAAACTGGAGGATGTCCTGCCTTCTTGAGAACCAGAGCTGTCTGGCTTCCTCCAAGTGCCCTGGACTGGCCACTGCCTTCAGGAAAAAGGCTCCTGCACATTTTCTTTGTGACGCTATTAAACCCCCAAGGTCAGGACAGTATTGAATGAGCCTAATGAAGAAAAACATCTGCCCCACATCCAATCAGGTATCTTAACCCAATGCCCTTGCCTTGGCAATCCATCTTTCATGGCAATAATACAACTTCCAGAGAGTAGGGGTCCCCACAGCCCTGACCACCTTCAATGCACCCTCTCCCCACTCAGTCTCACCCACACTGGGGCTGCGTTTGCTGTCCCTATGAGGACCCCCAATTGTCTGTCTCCTGCTCGGGCCTCTCCTGTCAGCTACAGACCCCACTGCCAACTGAACATCTACACTTGGGATCTCACAGCACCTCAAAATCAACATGCCCAGAAGTGACCCCATTTCCCCCAACCTGTTCCTCCTCCCAAGTTCTGTCTCCCAAATAAAGGCACTGAGCACCCTGACTCTTCCTCCTGCCTTATGCCTGACATCCAACCCCTACTACTCAAGCTGTGTCGTGGACCAGCAGCAGGACGTCCCCTGGAAGCTGGTCTAAATGCAGTTTCTCAGGCCTACCCCAGACCTGCCAACGGGAATCTGCAATTTGACAAGATGCCCAGGTGACGTGCACAGACAGTAAAGTTTGAGAAGCGCAGCTCCAACGATCAATGATCCCTTCATTCTACCTGCTACATTTTTCCCGGGTCCGTCGATGTCCTTCCATCCCCCTCCACCAGCATCCCGAAGCCACTGATATCTTCCTAACCAATCTCCACAATCCCACTCTTGTCCCACTCCAATAATTTCTCCCCAGGAGCTCCAGCGACCCTTCAAAATGTAAATCTGATCATATGAACCACATAAAGCCTTGAAATGTCATCCTATTACCCTCCCTATGAAAACCAAATGTGATTCGTTCATTCCTGCTGAGCATCTTCTATGTGCCAGGCACCGTTCCAGGCCACAGAGAGAGAACAGTGAACAAAACAGACAAAAACCTCTGCCCTCTTGGAGCTCATATTCTAGTGGGGGAAAGAGATAATCAACACCTAATAACATAAAAAGTTTAAGTACGAGGTATATCAAGTGATGGCAAATGCCACGAAGAAAAATAAAGCAGAGAACAGTTTGCAAATTTAAACAGGGTCCTCAGAGAAGACCTCGATGAGAAGATGACATCTGAGAGAAGACCTGAAGGGAGTGAGGAAGCAAGTGGTGAGGGTGTCTAGGGAAAAGCATTCCATGTAGACAGAACAGCAAGGGCAACGGTCCTTAAGTAGAAGCATACCTTAATTAGTCAAGAAGTCACAAAGAGGCCAGTGTGGCCAGTGCAGACAGAGCCCAGAATAAAGAACAGGGGCTGAGGGCAGAGAAATCATGGGGAGAAGAAAGAACGAAAGAAAGAAAGAAAGAAAGAAAGAAAGAAAGAAGAAAGAAAGAAAGAAGAAAAGGACTGAAGAATGAAGTAGGAATGTAAGGAATTACCGTAATGAATGACAGTTACTTCCTGCCCCTTCAGTCATTCCGTCAATTCCCTTCCCTCCCTTCCCTTCCTTCCTTCCCTCCTTCCTTCCTCCTTCCTTCCTCCTCCCTCTCCTCCTCCTTCATTCCTTCCACTGCCTTCCTTCCTTCTTCCTTCCTTCCTTATTCCTTCCTTCCTTCTTCCTTCCCTCCCTCCCCTTCCCTTCCCTTCCTTCCTTCCTACTCCTGCGTCCTTCCTTCCTGGGAAAGGAAGAAAGAAATCACAAGGGAACAGATCATGTAGGGCCCGTGGCCATGGTAAGAACTTTGGCTTCTACTATGAGGAAACAGGAAGCCACAGAGGCACAGTTGTAAGCAGAACAGATGTGATCTGACATATTCAAAGGATCATTCAGACTGCAGTGTTGAAGAACCGTAGGGGGCAAAGAGTGGCAGGGAGCAGGGAGGCCAGTGAAAAAGTCACCTTGAGGCATCTGGGTGGCTCAGTCAGTTAAGCATCTGACTCTTGATTTCGGCTCAGGTCATGATCTCATGGTTCGTGAGTTTGGGCCCCACATCGGGCTCTGTGCTGGCAGCATGGAGTCTGTCTGGGATTCTCTCTCTCTCTCTGCCCCCTCCCCTGCTTGCATTCTCGCTCCTCGCGCTCTCTCCTCTCTCTCGCGCTCTCTCAAAATAAGTAATAAACTTAAAAATAAATAAATACAAATCAAAAAATACAAAGTCACCTCAGTAACCCAGGGCGAGATTGAATGTGGGCCATAAGAATACAGAGAAGTCAAGGGTGAGTCCAAGAATTTGGGCTAAACAAGTGAGATGGTGAAGGCTACCTAAGGGATGAGTAGGGGGCTAGAGAGAGCACAGGAATTTCACTGTGGACCTGCTACATCTGGAATGACTTTCAGACACCCAGGTGAACACCAGGAGGGAGACAGAGAATTCCACAATGCATTGGAAGTCAGGGAAGGAGGAGGCGGTGAACTTGCCAGGAGACAGAGGGGAAGCGGGAGCGGGAGCTTTCACCAGCAAAACAGAGAAAGCATTCTAAGAAGGAGGGACCACTGAGCTGTATCAAATGACTCTGAGCTGAGGGCAGAAAGGCAGCCATGTGGCGTCGTGGGGAGCAAAGCCAGAGGTGGTCTTCTGGAAGTTCTGCTGTAAAGGAGAGCGGAGACAGCAATAGCTAGAGGCAGATAAAGGGCTGAGGGAGGTCGGGGCTCATTTGTCTGCAATGAATTCCTCATTTTCTCCAGCTTCAAACCTTCCCGCTTGGACCTCTCAGCTAGCTCAGGCTCCGTCCATCTCAGGTCTGAACCTCGGCTGTCCTTTCTCCCTTCTCCTGGCTCACCCCCTTTCCACGGGCAGGTCATTTGTTCTCCAGCTTCCAGCTCAACCACCTGGGGGCCAAAGGGGGAGGCCAAGGTGAAAGTTAAACTCTCCCTGGAAAATGATAAGAACTCATTGTCCCCAGAAAGGAGCTATAAATTTTTCTGAAATTCCGACCATTCCTCCCTTTGACTCTAGGATGTTTTCAGTCTTCAAGAGTCTTCATTAAAATGCAAAGGTCCCACCTAGCGAGAGGGGAGGTGGTAAGGCTCCTGTGGCCATCCTCCTTTCCTGCAGAGCTAAACTCACAGGGAGGCCCATGTTTCCTGGGCACCACACTTCATCCCAACCTCTCATTCACCCTCAGAATACAGATTCTTTTATTATCCACACTTCACAAATGCCTATCCTGAATCTCTGAGAAATTAAACAGTTTATGCACAGTCCCAGGGCTACAAAATCGCAAAGGCAGGATTTGAACTCAGGCCACTTGACTTCAGAGCTCACATTCCATGGAGTTTTTCTGGTTGGTTATTTTTCTGGTTTTTCCACTTTTTTTCGGTCTGCTGACTTTTTTTCACTCCTAAAATGGTGGTAAAACATACACAAAATGTACTATTTTGACCATTTTAAAGAATACAGTTCAGGGGCGCCTGGGCAGCTCAGTCGGTTAAGCGTCCGACTTAGGCTCAGATCATGATCTCACAGTTCATAGGTTCAAGCCCCACATCAGGTTCTGTGCTGATAGCTCAGAGCCTGGAGCCTGTTTTGGATTCTGTGTCTCCCTCTCTCTCTTCCCCTCCCCCACTTGCACTCTCTCTCTCTCTCTCTCTCTGTCTCTCTCTCTCAAAGAAATAAATAAACACTAAAAAAAAAATCTTTTTTAAACACTACAATTCAGCAGCTTTAGGTACATTTGCACTGTGTGCAACAGACACTGACACAGGATTTCTGACTCCCAAACTTGTTGATCACTCCAAAAGGAAATGATCTGTTGATTTTTTAATAATACATTAATGTAGTTCAAAAGCGAAATGTATTAGAAGGTATACGGTGAGGGGCGCCTGGGTGGCTTGGTTGGTTAAGCATCAGATTCTTGATTTCAGCTCAGGCCATGATCTCACAGTTTGTGAGTTCAAGCCCCACCATCAGGCTCCGCGCTGACAGTGTGGAGCCTGTTTGGGATTCTGTGTGTGTGTGTGTGTGTGTGTGTGTGTGTGTGTGTGTCTCTGACCCTCCCCTGCTCACTATCTCTCTCTCTCAAAATAAATAAATAAACAGTTAAAATGTTTATATATACATACACACACACACACACATATATATATATATATATATACACATATACATATGGTGAAAAGCATTGTCTTATCCTTGTCCCCATGCAGCTCCCCAGCCACCTCATGGAATGGTTTCTACACATCCTTCTGCAGTTTCTTTATGCAAACATAAGCCAACACAAAGATGGAGTCCTATTTTCACCCTTTTTTATACAAAAAAAAAAAAAAACAGCATATATTGTACACTCCATCCTGCACCTTGCTTTTCTTTACTCAGAATATCTTGGGAGAACTTTACATTGGACCCTAGAAAGCCTCCCTATTCCTTTTTAAGTCACATGGCATTCCAGGGCATGAATCCAGGTGCCCAGTTCTCTACTGATAGGCATTTGCTTGTTTCCAGCGTTTTGCTGTTTCAAACAATATTGCAGTGAATGACCTTGTACTGTATCGTTCCACGCATGTGCAAATATAGATGCGGGATAAACTCTCAAAGGGGGTTCCCTGGGTCAAAGGGACTATACATATGCGTAATGTTGATGGGTGTGGCCACACTATACAGCTCATGGGATGCTATCAATTGATCTTTCATTAAATGGGTATGTGAATGAGGGCCCACGTGCCCACTCAAAACACTGTGCTACCCCCCACCCCCCGGCCCAGGGCTGGAACCAATGCCAAAGCAACTTTTGTCTATGGTTTCTGCCTGGCCCAAGTCACTTTTACCCCTTCATCTGATAATGAAACTCCCCACCTTTACTTTAGGGATCTGCTCTTCTCCCAATGGAAAGGACTCTTATGCTCACAATACCCACACCAGCCACAGGGATGAGCCCTGACTCAGGCTGGGCCAAGCATAAATCCCCACCCAACCCCCATGTAGAGATTAATGCACAGATGGGCGTGTGATCCAAACCAATTGGAACTCCTTGGGGTTTGTCTAAATGGAGCTGGTGGAAAGGAGATTTTTTTTCCCCTCTCTGGAGGAAAAAGCGTTAAAATGTTAAACCCACAGTGGTCTGTAACCATGGTTTCAACATCAGAGGTAGAGATGGCCCAAGGGAATGAAGCCAACACAAAAAAGAGACACAGACACAAGAGACAGAGAGGAAGAGAGATTGCTGAAGGTCCTGGATCCAGCTGTCCCTGAGGCCCAGCCCTTTCTACAAATGGGTTATGACAGCCAATACATCCCCCTACTTTGTTTGTTTAATTCAACCTGGGCTTCTGACATTTGCCCCCAAGAGTCCTAATACATTATATCTAAAGTATAATCCCTAGTTTGTTATAATATATAGAAACAGATGTAGATGCAGATGTAAATACACTGTGTGGGAGGGTATGTGTTTAGAGGGAAAAAAGACCAGAAAAAAATATATTAAATGTTAATAGTGGTTATCTCTGCAATCCCCCATCTGGGATTGCAGATGATTTTTATTTTAGTCTTTGTACTTTTCTGTGTTTTCCAAATTTTCTGCAAGGAACATGGATTTTAAAAATATAATAAACATTTCTTTTAAAAAAATCAGATTGGCAAGAAGCAGCCCAGAAAACGCTCAGAAGAAGGTTCTAAGCCTGTGTGGTGGTCAGGAACAGCAGAGATGTCCACCCTGAAGCCTGCTCTCCATGGACAGCACCCCCTGGAATGGCTGCTGCCCAGCTCGCGTCTGGCTGGCAGTCACCGAAGGCATCCATGTTGTGGGCACCAAACCCAAGCCTTCTGTCGTGTGGCCACAGGCTCTGATCTGTGCCCAAAGGTCAGCTCAGAGTCAAGACTCTTCTCTCCACACTCCTACCGGAATCCATGCTGAGCCCCCAGAAGTCCCCACCCACCCACTACCAGTCCCCTTGGCCTCCAAGGAGAACCCCACAAGACACTGACAAATGCCTGTCCAGGAGTCCACAGCTACAGGAAAGGAAAATGCTGGGATAAAAAGAGAGCTCACACAAGGTGGCCCAGTCTCTCCACAGCCTTCTCCCTGAGCTGACCTTCCCATCAACACATGACCATTGGAGGAGGGGGATGGGCTTGGACAAGAGAGAGGTCTTGGGGACCGTCAACTTCAGAACCTGTAGAGAAGGGTGGGCTGTGGCTTCCCCAAGGCACTCTGGCCCCAAATGTATTTCAGTGCTCATGGAGACAGGACTAGAGCTCCCCCAACCTGGTCACCCCATCTTCAACCAGAGAAACACGCTCTTTTATCTTTTTTTTACATATGAGGGTCTGAATTAGATGTTTGTTCTCTTACCCCTCTAGCCATTTTCAAGTGTGCAATCCAGAGGCTTTCAGTATTATGCAAGCATCACAGCTGTCCATTTCCAGAATCTTTTCCATCATCCCAAACAGAAATTCTGATCCACTGAACAATAACTCTTCCCCACCACCACCCCAAACCCTGTTAACTCTATTCTACTTTCTGGCTCTCTGCTTTTACCTATTCTCAGTACCTCACATAAGTGAGATCAAGCAAATTTCTGTCCTTCTGGCTTAGTGACTTAGCATAACGTGTTCAGGTTCATCCACGTTGTATCGGAATTCCATTCCATTTTATGACTGAATAATATCTTGTATGGATATACCACATTTTGTTTATCTAGTCACCTGCTGAAGGACACCTGAGTTGCTTCCACTTTTGGCTGTTCTGAATAATGTTGCTATGAACATGGGTGTGCAGATATCCGTTTGAGTCCCTGCTTTCAGTTCTTTTGGGCATATGCACCTAGAAGTGGAATTGCTGAATAAGAGCTTTGCTTACACAAATAATTCCAGTTAAAGAACAAGTGAACATAAGTCATTCATTAGAACTAGTCCCATTTCACAGATAGGGAAACTGAGGGCCACTGTTTGAACACCATGTACATTCAGGATCACACATGGTGCTACTTTCCCTGGGTTTTTCTGTGGGGCTTCAGGCTGCCCCTCTGCCCTGCTGCAGTTACTTCCTTGCTGTCTAGGGGTCCCCACCTCTCATACCCCTGAGATCTCCGCTGGGCCTGAGCTTCCCGCAGGGGGATGGATCATACAGAGCCTGCCCCACTCTCAGACAGGACCTTGTGACCAAGAGCATCCATGGCTAGATGGTCAGAGGAAGGAGCAATCTAAATGAAAGGAATCCAGACTTTCTGGGTGGAGAGGCAAATAAGCCCCACAGCGCACCAGCAAAAGAGGATGGGGAAGTATCACTGAACCCCAGAGTTGAGGGCCGACCCCAAGCAAGGTCTGACACAGTCACGCACTGGACTGCCCCAATGTCCAGGATAGACTCTGGGAAGGGGGTGCCCAAGGAGTGTGCTTAGTAAGGCTGGGGGGTCCAATATGCTGCATCAGGGAAGAAGAGAGAACACCTCACCCAGCAGAGGCAGAAGGGGGCATCCCTGCATCTGGGAGAGTACCAGCCTCTGCAGCCACCAGCAAAGTAGACAAGACTGAACAGAGACCAACACCAACTAAACCACCGGGGCCTGGAGAGCAGACAGCTGCTGTTTTCTCCTGTCCAGCTTCCATTCCCTGGTCTACTGACAGCAACATACCAAATTTCCTTAGGTGACCCACCCTCCTATTTTCTCAGTCCAGGTGACTCCACCCCTAGAACAAGGAGGGGGCACCTAGACTTGGATCATCAGCATAGCTCATCCCTCTGGCCAAAGTTCAGAGGTGGGCACGTGACCCACCGTGTCCAGTATGAGTGGTCCCTGGGACTCCCTCGAAAATCATCAGAAAACAGACTTGCTCTTCCTGTTGGCTGGTATTGCTACACTGGCAGAATGTAAGCCTGGAATAGCCATCATCTTTCTTTGTGGACAACCTGAGGATGCAGCCAACCCAAAAGAAAGCATAGCTTAGACACGGGGAGAGAGAACCAGTGTCCAGAATACTATTCTAGCCCTGGATCAGGCCATACCTGAATCTGTCCCCCTTGAACTTTCCAATTACCTAAACCAATACATTTCTCTTTCCCTTTAAGTTCATTAGAATTGGGGTCTGTCACCTGCAACCAAAAGATTCCTGAGTCACTTAGCTAAACTGCCAATCAAGAGTCATTTGGGAGGTACCACCTACCACTCCTCCAATAGGAAGACCCTCTAGCCCGAAACCCCAATAAATAGCATTACAATAAAACAAAGGTTACAGAGCTCCATTTCAACTGTAATACTAATTATGTTTCTGAGCTAACTAGGGCACCAAACTGCGATGTGAGTTTGGGGGAGTCAGGGAACAGAGAAGCCTAACCTGCCCTTCACTCCTTGGCATTTAACACCAACAAAAATGGCCTGAGGTGACCCTGACAGCCTCATTTCCCACTACTGCCCAATGTGAAATCCACACCACAGTCCAACTGAGTTCTGAACGTGTCCGCCGCTCTCCTTACCTCCATTCCTTTGTGTACCCTGTCCCATATTTAACTAGAATGTACTTCCCTACTCCATCTCTCCCTTCAGAAATTTTGTCCAGTCTCCCTGGCCCACCTCAAACACCACCAACTCCATGAAGCCTTCCTTGGGGTGGTCCCTCCTTCTTTTGACCTCCAGGATGGAGGCCACCATCTCCTCCAGCACCCACCATCTTCTGTATGGGGTTCACACTACACGTCTGGTCTCTACTTGGAGCACAGGCAGCTTAAGGCAAGGACAGTATCTTATTCTCCTCCAGGATCCTGTTGTCCCATGCCTGGCACACAGCTGGCCTTCCACAAACATTGATGGAAGTGACTTGAAACAGCACAAATGAATGCTTGGAACACAATCCGTTTATAATCAGGACTGCTGCCTGTGTTTGTGTACTCATGGAAGAGAAAGGGTGAATGCTGCAGAGGGGGGGGAGGTGGGGGCACTTTCCAGAAAAGGGGAAGGAAGGTCAGAGGAACTGCAATGTGGAAGCCAGGTGTCCCTGCTCCCATCACTTGCACCACGGGCTGTGTCCTGCCTCTCCACGGTCATGCCCTTGAGGGACCTTCTCAGCTATCAGTAACTGGCCTTTGTTGATGTCACACTCAAAAGCTCTTCCTGGCACCTTTGAAGATCTAGTTTTCAGACAGCCTGTTTTGGTTACCTCTTGATTTACATGCTGTTTCTGTTTCCATCTTTGCATCTCAAGATTAAATCCTATTAAAATAAATGTTCTATTAAAATACAGATGGAACAGGTAACGCGGGCTCCAGCCCAGACCTTCCCGTTCTCATAGAGAAGCAGAAATCTCTGTTCTAATTAGTGGGGACAGCAGCCAGGAGCCCTTTCAGCTTATGTGAAGCCTGGTAAATCAGTTCCCCCCTTCTGGGCTCCACTGCCCCCTCCCTTGCCCCAGCTCAGGCCCAGTATTCAAAAGGCGCCCAGCTGCCCAAGAGACCAATCCAGTCTTTTCCTTAAAAACTAATGAGAATGTGTGAAGGTGCTGCAGTTCTTCACGTTTTGAAGCATTTTCATACACCTGGAATGCATTTCGTGCACCTGAGCTGCATCACCGTCCACTTCATACACCGCGAAAGTCAAGGGCGGAGGGGTCAAGTAACTCAGCCACGGTCACCGTGAAACTGGTGACAGAAGAAGAGGCATAGAATTTGGCATCAGGCAGTTCTGGACTGGAATCCCAGCTCTGCTGTACAAGCTGAGTGACACTGGAGATGTCACCCCTTTGGAACCTCAGCTTTCTTCTCTATGAAAAACGGAGATGATGATAGTAAGGGTGTTGCAAAGAATGAAATGCGACAAGTGGGCCCACAGTGCCAGCCTAGTGCCATGCCCAGAGCAGAGGCAACATGAGCTCCCGGTCCAGTCCCTTCTCTTAGGATTCCTGAGTTTTTACACTGTAATACATAGCCTCCCATAATTGCTGTCACTTTATTTGGGGGTAATTAGGGAGGGAAAGGTGGGGAGGAACATTTAAGACAATGAACAGTGGCCTTTCTGCAGCCCATCTCCTGCAGGGACCCTCATTTCCAATCACACTGGACCTACCCAAAACCAAAGGAAGCCCAAAGGGCATGCAGGGCTGGGACATGGCCCCCAGCCGCCCCCCACCCCTGAGCCTCCTGCCTCCCCCACTCTACATCGAATCCCTCAGCTGTGGAGGAGGTAGCACAGGTGTGGCCAGGGATGGGTACAAAGGTGAGCAGAAAGGGACCAGCCCTATACTGAGCAGGCTGCTGCCAGTTTAGCTGTGATGCAGGAAGGCAGGCCCACCAATGTTGCCAAAGCTTCTGATTTCTCCAGAGAAGACTGAAAAAAAAAAAAAAATGTGCAACATGGAACCTTCCAATTTTAAAATATCAGCTTCAAAGGGAAAAACACATGTGGGCCTAACAGAGCCCCTGGAGAATGGGCGGGGCTTTGCACCCGCGCTGTGCCCTGCTGTATCCCCAGCATCGAGAACAGTGTCTGGCACACAGTAGAGGCTTCATGAGGATTCAAGGAATCTGCAGGGGCCATTTCCAACCTCTACCTCAGGCACCTGGCAAACTTCCAGGCGTCAGGGTGGAGTCCCTGACGGGTGCAGTCCCGCTATCTGTAGACAAGACAGTGTGGTTTTAGAGCACGTGACGGTGAGAAATGAGGGGAGGTCCTGACTCCACCCCTCGGAGGGATCTGTCCTGTAAACCAGGTGAGAGTCGTACCTTGTGTGGGGGCCGTTTCAAGTCGTCATACCCTGAGAGTAAACACTTACGACAACAGCCAGCCCCCGACTCCACCACACTCATTCAGTGTGGCTGGTCAAGATCCTCACAGTAAAGAAAGAGAAAAGCAGGGGAGGGGGGCTCTTATCAACAGAGGGGCTCCCTTCTGCCTTTGGAGAAGTGGACTAACCCTGAGGCCTGGCAGGGTCAGCACCGCCCCCACCCCCCCCACCGGAGGGCTCCGGGAAGGACTTGGCTAGAGTTCCAGCCTTCATGAAACAGTGTGTTCATAACTGATAAGCTTAAAAGCAAGTGACAATTTTTCAACCCACCCTTGCTCCAAGGGCAGTGAATAAACACAGCATCGGCTCCAGGTTCCCATTGAGTGTGTCTAGAAGGGGAGGAGAAGGTGAAACCAAGCTTACTCATCCCTAGAAATCAGAGTGGATTCTCTGACACCTTCTTCTTCGGGGCTGAACTAGGACGCCCCACTTAGAAATCCCAACTCAGGAAATCCTAAATATGCTCTTCCCTTTATTCTGGGTGTCCAGGCTACCCAGGTACCCCACATACAAGGCAATGGACCTAACTCCACATTAATTACAAGCGGACTGTGGGGACGCAAGAAGGAGCCTGCTGGGGTGCAGGGAAGTTCGGCGGCTTCACGTGGGTGGTATCTCTACAGGTGAATACATATGTGGAAATTAACTGAGCCGTGCCCTGAGATCTGTACACTCACTGTATGTATGTTACACTTGCATGCATTCACAGTAACAGCCGTGGCAGTGCGTGTTAGGCACCTCTCCGAAGCCAGGCACTGCAGTAGTGCTCATCCCGGGTTCCAAATAACACAGCAGTGAAGACCACCGCCTCTGGACCTCAACAGACCAGGGTTAAAATCCCTGTTCCTCCACCTCTGATTCTGGCCCCAGCATGCTCCTCAAACTCTGAGCCTCTGTCCCTCTACCGGAAAATAAAGAGAATAACTCGTACAATTAAGACAGGTAGGTAAGCCTACAGTAAGCCTCAAAAGATGTTGGCTTGCTACAACCATTCAACCTTCAACCACCCCAGGACCCTGGTGTTTTGGGCCCATTTGAACATTTGAGAAATGTGCCCGCTTCCTTCCAACAGCGGTCCCCAAACGGCAGGCATTTCCACAGCATCTTCTCAATTTTCTCCCAGATCCATGTACCACCTGACTGTTACTTTTCTTAACACTTTTCTTCAAATTGATCGCAATTTTTTACTTAAACAAATTTACTTTTTAAAAATGTTATGTAACCATCATACATGGAAAACCAGTATCACTTGCCAGAACTCACTTTTTTTAAAAATAGCAATTAAAATAAAAAGCGTTTGTCCACCTGAGATCATCTTGCCTACCTCATTTACTTTTTATGGATTCAAGAGGGAAGGAAACTCAGTTTGTGGGGCGGACGTGGGGTAGGGAGGGCAAGAGGGCCTCATCTGCTTAAAACGACTGAGACATTTCCTGAGCCCTTCAGCAGCCCCCGTCTGCACAGAAGTGATTTTCGTTGGTGTAACCAAACGGGCTTGGCAGGCCCTGTATTTGGCAACATCCTGGTAACCAGCCATCTGTGTACCACACGGGCTCCAAAGAGATAAAGCTGCATTTAGAAAAAATATATATTCACTAATGGCGGGTGTTCACTAATTCAGACACCCACTGGCCCCTCTCTGGCATGAATGAAGAGAGCCCTCCTCTGCCTACCACACAGCAGCTCCAGCACCCGAGATCTAGGAACTCAGTGTCAGGACAGGCCCAGGGCCCGGACCCAGCTTCAGGACTGAGGCTGGACCCTCGCATCTGTGGGTCCCCAAACCACGCAGGGGCAGGAAAAGAGAAGAGTAACAACACTCCTCCTATGCACATAATGTTACATTTATGTTCAAACGCTCTTCCCAAGGGAAATGAAGGAGAGGGAAGAGGACATTCCCCAATCTCAGCCAAGAGAAGGCATCTTGAAATCTGTGTCAGAGGGCACACTGCAGTCCTACGAGGACCCCGGGGAATAGGCAATGGGCATATTTCTTCTGGGGAGTCAGTGAGTCTCGTAAGCACCCATTCATTCATACACAAATACTTACTAAGCACCTCCGATTGGGGCAATGGGGGCCACGGGGTGAAAAAGGCAAAGTCCCTGCTGTTAGAGAGCTCATATTCTAGGAATGGGAATAGTCAATAAATTGTTTATTACATAATATCAGTTAATGATAAGTGCCATGGAGGAAATAAATCAGAGTAAAGCAATAATGGCTGGAGTAAGCTGCTTAGATTGGAAGGTCAGGGGAGTCCTTTTAGAAGAGATGACATTTGGGGCACCTGGGTGGCTCAGTCAGTTGAGCATCCAACTTTGGCTCAGATCACGATCTCACGGTTCATGAGTTCAAGCCCCACATTGGGCTCGCTGCTGACAGCACAGAGCCCACTTTGAATCCTCTGTCCCCCTCTTTCTGCCCCTCCCCCACTTGTGCTCTCCCAAAAATAAATATAAAAAAAGAGAGATGACATTTGAGCTGACACCCAACAATGAGGAAGCACCACTCAATTAAATCACCATAAACAGCATGTGTAAAGGACCTGGGGTAGGAACAAGCATGGCATGTTCCAGAAACAGAAAGGCCTTTGCAGCAGAAATACAGTGACCGCCGTGAGTGAGAGGGAAACTGGTAGTGAGATCAGAGAACCAGGCAGGGGATGCAGGCCCAGCTTCAGAGTTTGGACTTCATTTAAATTATAATGAGAAGCCTATGGAGAGATTTCTACCTTGAGAGACTTGATTTTACTTGAAGTTTTAAAACTCCACTCTGGCCACCATAAGAATGGATAAGGAGGACAAGAAGCAGGGACACCAAATGGGAGATTAAAACAGTGGCTCCAAAGGAATTAAAAACCTTGGGATGTCTGGATGGCTCAAACAGTTGAACATCCAAATTCGACTCAAGTCATGATCTCACCGTTCCTGAGTTTGAGCCCCATGTTGGGCTTTGCACTGACAGCCTGTTTCAGATTCTCTGTCTCCCTCTCTCTGCCCCTCCCGTGCTTGCTCTCTCTCTCAAAATTAAACATTAAAAAAAAAAAAAAAAACCACCTCATTTCTGCCTCAAATTCTCTCCCTTAACTCTACGAGTCTAACTTCTCACACACTCAGTGAGTCTTAAAATGGGAAGCTGGTAAAGGGAGATGTTTGTTCTTTAAAGCAATAACAGACAACCAAGTGGCATTCAAACATCAGACAAGAGAGGGCAAGTAACAGGCCCTTCCACAAAGGGCAGGACCCAGCCACCTCCTGAGAAGAGAACAAGCAGCCATCTGTTCTGGGGCCAGGGAGCAGATCGGCTCCCGCCTGTGCCCCTTCCAGCTCTGGGACTTTGGGACTCCAAGGCCAGGACTCCCACACACTCCACAGGCTCAGACCCCAAATCCAGCCAGCTCGTGGGTCTGTCACACGCTCTCCCATGGCAGACACAGTATCCTCCACACCAGCCTTCAAACTCCAAAGACAAAATCAATTAACAGCTGCCAACGTCACTAAAACAGACAATTAGACAAACTCCAAAGCGTGGTCTTGCCCAAAAAACAAACAAACAAATGTGACAGAACCTCTAAAACTCAATATCGACTTACAGTATCATAGGGAACAGCAGAACATGTTAAATGACACCAGGAGATACCATCCACGAAATCCTGACTCCCCAAAATAATTAAGTTTCTCCAATAAAGAAATTATAAAGATGTGGTGCCTAGGTGGCTCAGTTGGTTAAGCGTCCAACTTCAGCTCAGGTCATGATCTCATGGTTCAAGAGTTAGAGCCCCGCATCAGGCTCTGCACTGACCACTTGGAGCCCACTTCGGATCCTCTGTCTCCCTCTCTCTCTGCTTTCTCTTTCTCTCTCTCTCTCTCTCTCTCTCTCTCTCTCTCTCAAAAATAAATATATTTTAAAAACCCCCCAAAAAAAGAAATTATAAAGAAAAAAAAGTTGGAAGAGAAAACTTATAGAGTGATATATCACCAATTACACTGGATTTTTTCAATCCAGACTCAAAAAATTTTTGAAAAACTTTTATGAGACAAATAGGGGAATCTGAGCACTAATTCAATATGATACTAAGGAATCACTGTTGGATGGGGCATCTGGGTGGCTCAGTTGGTTAAGCATCCGACTTCAGCTCAGGTCATGATCTGGCCAGTGCATGGGTTCAAGCCCCAAGTAGGGCTCCATGCTGACAGCTCAGAGCCTGGAGCCTGCTTCGGATTCTGTGTCTCCCTCTCTCTCTGCCCCTCCCCACTTGCATGCACGCCCTCTCTCTTTCAAAAATAAACATTAAAAAAAATTTTTTAAGAAATTACTGTTAACTTAGGGAATACAATAATAGTAGTGTTTGTTTTCTTGCAAGAATTTTTAATTTTTTTAATGTTTATTTATTTTGAGAGAGAGAGCATGAGCAGGGGAGAGGCAGAGAGAGAGAGAGGGAGACAAAGAATCTGAAGCAGGCTCCAGGCTCCTAGCTGTCAGCACAGAGACCAACACGGGGCTTGAACTCACAGACCACGAGATCATGACCTGAGCCAAAGTCAAACGCTCAACCGACTGAGCCACCCAGGCACCCCTATTTCCTTACAAGAATTCTTATCTTTAAGATGTATACTGAAATAATTAAGAATGAAATGATACCATGATGGGATTTATTTCAAAATAATCTTGTGGGGGATTGGGAGGGGGGGCAAATAAATGAAACAAGATTGGCCATGAGTTCATGATGGCTCAAAATGGGTATCGTATTACTTTTCTCTCTACTTTTGTGCATGCATGAAAATTCCCACAATAAAAAGTTAAAAAAAAAAAAAAAAAAAGCTAGGGATGAACTTCTTGTGCGGAGGCCATGCTAATCTTCTCTGTATCGGTCCAGTTTTAGTATATGTGGTACCAAAGCAATCTCGGGAAGAACTTTTTCTCTAATAACCTAAGCAGGAATAACCCACTAGACATTACACCCCACAACAGAGGGATCAAATTAATTAGATTCCCTGTTATGCCTCCCAGAGCCTGCCATGAGTGGTCTGCTGAATAATGAGGGAATTCCTGTTTTCCTCCTCACAAACCCCATGGTGGGAGTTGTCTCAAAATAACTACCCCCCCATCAGAAGTAGATGCCTTTTCATTTATGCTAACTGACCTCTCTCCAGTTCAGAATATCACTCCCAAGTCCACACAACTTTATCCATACCATTTGGAACATATATATTTTGATTCTATTTTTCTACCTTAATCCTTCCCATCAGAGATACCTGTTTTCCCCCTCAGAGGAAAGCATTCCCCCCGCCCATCCACTTCTATGACCAAGGCAGTGCTCTGGACCTTACCCTGATCTGCCACAACCACAAGAAAGCAGGATCTGAAAATCAAAGCACTTTAAAGATGCTCTCCACTACAGTGATCTCCAAAAACGCCATCTGCAAGAAAGGCTTCATTCAGGTGCCTCGTTGGAACCATGCTCAAATCAGTCCCCCTCGAAAACACACCATTGCCTTTGCAGGATCCCAGGGGATGGAGTCCCTGGAAGATGGTCAGAAAGGCAGAACTTCCAGGTTATCCCACAACCCCCATAGAGAGTTGTCAAGTCAAGGTTGATGAGCACCACAGCCACTTCTCCAGGAGGCAAACTGAGGCTGGGCTTTCAACATAGTTCTCGGGACCTACCAAGAGTAACCTGGAGTCTCCTGGTTCTGGGCCCATTTGGGATACCTGTGTCATTACCCTCTTCCCTGGTGCACCTGCTGCCCCCAATATGCAATACATTTCCAGGTAGCCTGCAGAGGGCAGGAAGATGACAAAGACGATGGGGCCATCACTGCAAGGCCACACAGGACCACTCTACCCCTTAAGGCCAACAGCCAGGAGTGTTATCTGCATGAGTCTGTCAATTAAAGGTGCTAGGAAGATCGATGGATGGATGGATCAAGCCTTCTGGGAAGGATGAAGAAGGGGTCTTAGATGAGAGCAGAGAGGAATCAGGGACTCAGCAATTAAACACCCAGCCTGGAGTCTGGGGAGCACATAAGAGGTTGGCGGCTGCAGCCTGTTCCAGCGCACCCCCTGCCCACCCCCCCCCCCCCCCCACCCCCATGGCTGGTGCCCACAGAGCAAGGTTCAATAGCGAGCACTGCACTGATTTCAGATGCTTAAAGACAAAGAAACTCCAGATTACAGCAAGGGAAACAAAGGTCATTTAGCACCAACACGAAATCAATCCCTCTCTCTCCTTGGGTAAGTTAAGTCTGTGGCCAAAGCAATCAGGATGACAGAAGCAACAGCAGAATAGGACGAAGGCGAGGGCTGGGAGGGCCTCAACGTCTGCTGCATTGCAGGGAAGGGCACAGTGCATCCAAGAGGAAGGACAAGATACCATGAGCCTAAGGCATCCTCACCCCTGGCCAGTCCTTCCCTGTGCCTCACTGCACCTGGCTGCCCACCCCCCCCGCCCCGGGCCCATGCATGGCTGCCCTTGACTACTGGTGGGGCTGTCACCACCAGACATCTTACCTTGGTTTCCAGGAGCACAAGCCCAGAGAGAAGCAAATGGGAACGGTTCTGCTCAAACCCCTTCATCCTCATGGAGCACTTCATACCTTTGACATGCACCTTCACCCACATTATCTCACTTAAGCCTTTTGCATGGACACAGAAACAGGCTCAGGGAGATTACATCTATATCACACGTCACAGTCAGTGGATAAGCGGGGACCATGCAGTCACTTTTCCACCCTACCACATGCTCTATACTCAGAAATAGGAACTGGCCTGATGGTCTGATGCAGCTGCCTGTCTATCAAGCACATCATCCTTCTCATTCCTCCAAACAGACTCCCTTGTCTCAGAACAGCCATCCCGCATCCCTCTGACTTTAGAAGGCTGGCTTATTCATCCCCCCATTACATATAAAATGCTGAAAGACAGGGAATGGAAGAGAACCAAAGTAGGGGGAAATGGGGCCCAGACCTAGAGCACTGGGCTCCAGAGTCCCACTGGTAGCTTTTTCTGCTAGACAGGTTTATCCCAGACACCAGCCATTCCCTACATCGCTTGCAGGATTTCTGCCACATTCTATACCCTTTGTACTATAGCTGTTTCTATTAAACGGACTCGTTCTTATGACTTAATACATTTAATTTAAAGTGATGCCGTATATCACCACCACAAAGAAGAAAATTAGTACCACTGACCATAACTGGGAGCGAAGCCTAAAAATAAATAGCACAGAAACAACCTAAATTGTAGGCAGGCACTGTTCCCCACTTAGAGGCCCAGAGCCAGAGGTCTGCTTTCCCTTTGTTATGAACAGAGATTAGCAAGTGTTAAAAAGGTGTTAAAGCCAGACTAGCACCAACCTGAAAGTTTCCCCTTAAAGAAATCACACGGATTAGTAGAGAACTGAAAAGGGAAGATCCTTCTCACTAGGTGACTCAATGTTATCTCATGCCTGCCCACCTAAAGTCATCTCGCTGGAGAGCTACCTTATCCTGTGGGAAACATCCAATTAGACTGAATCGTAGGAAGGGGGGCAAGAGGGACAGGAGTCAACCACATCACGGGGGCAACCAATGCCAGCTCCTGGGAGTGCTCCAATCCATTGCCCCCCCACCACCACCACCCCAAGGCACACCCGGCTTCTGGGCAAGCCCAAGGGTCACCTGTCACCACCCAGGTGTCTCTGGCTCCACTGCCCTCGTCTCACCCCTTGGCTAACGGCAGAGCACAGCACTAACCCCTCCAAACTCCTCCGCAAATCCAGATCCAGCAGAGCCACTGGAGCCACCCCAAATTCTCACAACACTTCAATGGACAGTCAGTTCTGATGACCCCCAGTTGCTGGGAAGCTTTGGACAGTGGAGGGAGTCTGTGCCAGACTGTGTAAGCACCTCCCTGAGGTCTTGCGGGCATCAAGCCTGCAGCAAGGGACTGGAGCCCAGGAAGCTGCCCCAGAAGCTCCTTTGCCCCAAACGCCACCTCTTAACCCATAGGTCATCCAGAGTATCTCTGAAATAGCTCGAGAGAACTATTTTCAACATCCAGGAGCAAACAATTAGTAAACTCAAGAAAGGTGACGAGTCAAAGAGAAAAATCCAAAGAAGGGGGGAGGAGGCTGTCAAGCAACCTCCAAACTTGCTCCTGGCCTGCCGGCACTGTGCGCAAAAGGCAAGCAGATCCTGGCCTGGCGGGCACCTCGTGGGCTCAGCCAAGTTGCAAGAGAACCAAATGGCGCGGTGAGATACTTGGGCTCAGCCAGGGGCTGTCGCCCGGGTCGGATCAGTGCTACTCACTGCAGGCTTCCGGAAGGGCGCCCAATGCCGGGAATGGGGACGAAATACTGGGTGCCCCTCTGTGGATGATGGAGCCCGAAGGGCCCTCCCAGACGCCCTCCGACCCAGCCAATGTCCTGCTTGGGCTTTCCCCCAACAGCCAGTGTCCAGGGCGACGCTCCTGAGTCGCTCCCCCGACGGCGCACGGAGCAGAGGTTTTTCCCAACCAACTCAGGGCCAAAAGCCCTTTTGTAAAAGTCCACCCTAAAGAAAACGGGGATTTAGCATGAGAGTGGAAGAAAGGGGAGGCGGCACTGCCAGGCTTTACCTTTTCTCTTTATTCTGTTTTCTGGATTTGTGCAGGAGTCCGATGAGCACCACGGCGGCGCGGATCCCTGCCTTTCGGCAATGCATCCTCCCCGCAGGCTGGGACATGGCGAGGCCGCCGGCGGTGCCCGGCCGCGCCCTCGCCCGCCCGCCGCGCGCCCCCGTCGGCCCGGCTCCGCGCGCTCCGCGCCGCCCGCTCCCAGCCCCTGCGCCCGCGCCCCGGCCCCCGGCCGCCCGCCTCTCATGGGCCCCGCCCCGCCTAGGTGCGCCCCGGGGGTCAGGTGACCGGGCGCTCACTTCCCGGCGACCTTCAGCGTCTCCTCGGAGCCCGCCGGGCAGCCGGCACCCGCTCCCCCAGCGCAGGCATTTCCAAGGCTCGCTCCGGGCGCGGCCCGGACGGGCGGCTCCGGGGCTCCGGCTCCGGCTCCGGCTCCGACGCGCCGCCCGCGCCGGGACCCCGCCCCGGTCCCGCCTCCCGTGCCCCGGCCCGGGCGCCCGGGCTGCGGGTGGTTCAGGCGGCCCGCTCGCGCTCAGCGCCCCCGGGGGCTCGGCGCCGCGACCGCCCTCCGCTCCGCGCCCCGGCTCCCTCCCCTCCCCTCCGGGCGGGCAGCCGGGCCCCCCGCCCTTCTCTCGCCGCTCCCTCTCCGTCCCCTCCTCTGTGCTCCCCCGTCCCCGCCCCCGCTGGCGGGCCCCGGGCTCCCTCCCCAGGCAAAGGCGGCTGACGCGCTCTCCCAGCCCGGCCCGCCGGGATACTTCTCCAATGCTGTCACTGTCTTTAAAACACAGGGAGAAAAAACATGCACCGAGACCAAACGCGCGTCCTCAGTCCGTTCGAAACCGCCTCCGTACACGGGGACCGCCGCGGGCCTCCCCCGGCCCAGGACCGGTTAGAGAGGGCATCCCGCACCCCGTGCCCGCCCTCCCGGCCTGAGAGAGGCCCCCGGGCGGTCTGACCCAGCGGGATGCTACCTCCTGCCTTTCCCCAAGTCCGGGAAAGGACTGCTCGCGGGAGGCTGGAGGGGGCTATCCAGCATCGGCGCCTACCTGGGCTGGGGTCTGTCCCTCGGTTAACCTTTGTTTCCCCGGCCCTGGAAGTTTGACACAAAACGGGGTCAATGATCAATGTCAAAGCCGCTACACTCTGCCTCGCGTCCCAGGTTGCCAGGGGCGCCCACACCCCACCAGCACCTGGCCCCCGCACACCCCGCGACAGTTCTTCCCTGTCTCCTGCACACCCCATGCAAGCTTCATCTTCGCTTCCGAACCGAAAGACAGAAGGTCACTGGTCAGCCGCAGGGAAAGGGCCGTGGCCGAGTCCCTTATATGGGCAGGCCGGAGCAGCTCCAAAGCCCCACTCACTCACTTCCAAGCACTGCCTGGAAGCCTAGCCCCTTCTCACTTCGGGCAGAGGGCTGGAGGGAATTAAATAAGCCATTAGTCCTTCTTGGGACACAGCCCTGTTGGGGCCAGAAAGGTCCCTGAGGCAAGTTGCCTTGTTGCAGGTTTTGTTGTTTTGTTTTATTTTTAATATAGTCTGGTGTTCACGCAAGCACAGAGAATCAGGCAGGGAAGGGGACTTGGCTGGAGAGAGACAGGGCTACAAATGTATTCCTGGGCCTGAGGCCTCAACCCTGCCTCTCCAGTGGGCACAGTATCTTGCTGGCATTGGAGTTGGAGTGGACAGGAAGAAGCACCAAGGTGGTGCCAAAATGTGCCTGTTTTATTTATGAAGCATCCATTAGCGATGGCCTCGGCCCTCCTGGGCCTGCCTGGCTGGTGGGGCATCACAGAGATAGCCCTGGACATCTATTTATAGCCAGAGAGTGAGTGACCCAGGCCCCACCCCTGGGACCGAAGCTAGGCCTGCTGCTAGGAGAACACCAGTGGGGACCTGAGAATCAGTCTGGAAGAATGGGGAAATGAGTGTCCTCAGTGGGGAAGAGGGCAGAGCACAAGCACACGCAGCTCAGGGCTTCGGCTCTGGCAGAACACCAAGCTGACACGTTAGCTGATGGACTATTTCAGCTAGAGGGCACTGCGGGCGCTGGGGGCACCAGCCATAGGTCCAGCCCAGCATAGGGTGTGTGCTCTATCCACCCACACACAGAAGAAAGCTGCATCTCAGTGCAAGGCCTGACCCCTTCCCAGGCAGGTGAGTATGGGTGGCTCCGGCCCATCCGCCACTGCCTGGGAGCTATTTCAGGTCAAGTGCATCAGTGGGCAACAGGGCCACTGGGATGCGATGAAGGCAAAAAATCTTTGCACCAAGTTGTCCCTCTTGTTCTAGGGTTCCAGGCATTCTCAGGTCCTCTGCAACCACAATGTTGCCAGCCCCGATGTGGCTGAAAATGCAAGGTTGTCCCTAAAAGACCAAACCTTGATCTGATTTCTGAGGCCCTAGAGGCAGAAGTTCCCCGAGGGTGAGGGAGCCCTTCCTTCGGCCCATACCCCACACCAAAACAGCAAAGCATACGGAAACCCATCCATGGCAGACAATGCAGTGGCCATTTATGCTAGACTTCCCCATTCCACCAACATTCATTAAATACTTTGTGCAGAGAGACTAGGGTAAGTGAGAAATAGAAGACCATCCTTGCCCAAAACAAACAGGGCTAACACACATGAAACCACAGATTAGGCCATTCACATACCACCTTCACAATTTTTTGACTCAATATCATACATATACCCTGTTATTTAGTTATTATTTTGCTTTAATTAGATCAACTCACTTTTTTACCTGATCAATTTTAAAAGAAAACATTACCACCCTAAATGAAAATCTATTATCACTTGTCATTCATGCCATGAAAATAAATACAAACTTATTCAATTCTAGCTCAATACCATTGCCTGACAAAGGCGCTGAGCTTGAAGCACCTTCGTTAAAAGAGAAAAATAGGCAAGTGTCAGGTGTTGGCCACATGCTTGCTCCGAACAAAGACGTGGTCCTTAAAGAAATCACAAAGTTGCAAAGAGAATTGAAAGGAAACAATCTTCACATTAGTGACTCAGAGGTCTTCTAAGGCCACATCCTTGGGGCACTCTGGGGTGAGCAGAGGAGGATGGACACCCAGATCGCAGCACTGGAAGTCAGGGCAGAGAAGGAGCCTCCCCGATCTCCACCACTCAGCAGTTTATTCCCAGCAGTGTCCCAGCTCACAGGACCTCAAAGGTCTGTTCCAGCCCACCCCCACCTCACCCCCAAGCCTGCAGCCCCTGGGAACAAAGTGCCAGGCAGCTGCCAACCTGGGTCTCTGCCCCAATCTGGGGAAACCCAAAGGCTGAGGAGGCCTGGGTGGGAGTAGGGGGAGGACACGACAGAGAAGTTAATCATGAACAGAGGGCAGACAGCTGCACAGCCCGTTCCTAAGGGGCCAGTGGGGTGAGACAGACAGACACGCATGCTTGGTCCTGAAGAAAAGGGCCTTCTGTGCCTGGGAACCCGCTCCAGGAGACACATCCGTGTGAACCTGGGAATCAGCCCCACTGATCAGCCAGTGCCACACTCCACCTCCGGCTCTGGTGCCTCCAGGGCTCTGCAAAATGACTGCAACCTTTCTTGGCTAGAACCGGGAGCAGATAGGCTGCTTTGGAGCCAGCAGGGTGGGGCCTTTCATGAAAACCAGACTTGTTTCAGATGACTTGCCCCTCCCCTTCTGCAGGGGACAGCGTCCCCTTCCTCCCTACGGCTCACACAACCTTAGACCTGCTCAGGACAGGCCAGCACCCCCACTCTCTTATGCCTTTGGGGCGCACCCATATATACAGCAGCTTGGAGACATCGCTCCGAAGCCCCTCTCAAGTCTCACTTCTGCAGAGAGAGCACTCACACCTGTGCTCTTTAGGCAAAGGGATGCCATTCATCCTTAGCAGGTACACCAGCGCCCCTGCTGGGCCTTGTTACAGTTGCGTCTCTGGGATACCACCACAGGACAAAAACAGAAGAGGAAAGGGGATTTGGAGGGCGGGGCAAGAGGGAAAGCAACAGAGGGAAAGAGAGAGGAAGGGTAGGAGGGAAAGACTGGGAAGGTCATTTGAGGTGTGGAAGCCATTTCTACTTGGAAAAGAGATGCAGTAGGGGTCTTAGCCACACCTAACACACACTCTCCTCCCAACTACTAACATCCCTTCTAAGAGCCCACTAGCAGCCCTTAAAAGGGCCCATGTCACCCCTACAGGGTCCTTCAGTGACAGCAACAGGTAATCCTCTGGCCAGGCTGGGAGGCCTCAAAGACCAGCTGTGGGAGCCCTGGCACAGCCACACTTTCCTGGAGCCACACATTTCATACAAAACAGAGGATCTGCCTAGAAACTGGCTCAGATTTTGGAAACGGATCTTGGTGACTTGTGTGGCATTTCCAAGCTTCGGGGAAAGGAAACCATGCCTGAGGAAACCCACAGATCCCACTCAGTGGCGGGGATCCAGCCCTCAGGCTGCACATCATTTGGTACCTAGAGCCTGCCACGCGTGATGTCAATCAGACCTTTGCTGATTTTTTTGTTCAGGGGTTACAGAAAGGGGGGTAAAAGGCAGGTAGAAGGATGAGGAAAGTTCTTTATTCTTTGGGTTACCGACGGTATTTAAAATACTTCTTTTGGGTTCATTTATGGAATTTGAACCCATGAACCGAAGAGGCATGACGGTAATTTTTCCCACAGTAGAAACATTCAAAGGATTCTTCTGTGTGTGATACTTCTGATGAACATGAAGAAGCAAATTTTTCATGGAGGCTGCCCAAGGGTCACTCCAGAGAATCAGGAGCAGACGAGGCCGAGGAGTGGGTAGCCTGCGGCACACTCCTCTCACACCCGGGGTCCCCTGGTCCCCACCTCACAGATTACCAAGCCTCCCCAGCTGTGGCCACCACTGAAGCCACTTCCGCTCTAGGGTTTTCTGGGGCTGAGTGGAAAAGAAGGAGGAAAGCTGTCCTTCCATAATATTAGCAACACTGCTTAGCAACATCTTTCCAAGCAAGAACCGGCAGACGCTCCAAAAAACCTATTCTGTTTGAATCCACAAGAACAGAGTGGTTTCTTATACATGTATTATTTATATACTATTTTATATACCCAGTCACGCCTTCTGTCTCTGGCTTCCTTGGGAAATGACGTATTACACCTAACTGAGACTTCCAGACAACTTATAGCTTTGAGTAGCAAAACTTGTTGTTTGCTGGTTTGCTTTTATTGTAATAACCTTGACCGGAAATTTCTCTAAAAGTCTTAAGACTTTTGTCCTTTTTAAAAACAGGTTTAATATAACCTTTTCTTGGTGACTCAGAGCCATTATTATCAATAGTAACCACTGTATTGTGCTAAAACTCAGTTTTGAACAATCCACTAAGGTGAGGGCTCATCTGTCCCTATAATTAATGACCCCAAACAGCTGTGGCACAAAGATACCACAGTGCAGGAATAAAAACTCAAAGTCCTCGTAGTCAGAAAAATCTACACCTTTTATTATCTGTGTGGCCGTGGGCTAGAAATTTAACCTGAGCCTCAGTTCTGTCATCTGTAAAATGGGAATAACAACAGTGCCACCCTCTTAGGGTTCCTGCAAGAATTAAAGAGCATACATAGTTCTCACAAAGACCTGTATGAAAATGTTCATAGTAGCTTTATTCAAAATGGACAGTCCGGGGTGCCTGGCTGGCTCAATCTGAAGAGCAATGCGACTCTTGATCTCTGGGTTGTGAGTTCGAGCCCTACCTTGGGTGTAGAGATTACTTACAAGTAAATACATAAACTTCAGGGTGCCTGGGTGACTCAATCGGTTGAGCATATGACTTCCACTCAGGTCATGATCTCACAGTTCGTGGGTTCCAGCCCCATGTCAGGCTGGCGGCACAGAGCCTGCTTCAGATTCTCTGTCTCCCTCTCTCTCTACCTGCCTCCCTGCCTTTCTCTCTCTCTCTCTCTCTCTCATTCTCTCTCTCAAAAATAAATAAACACTGGTGTGCCTGGGTGGCTCAGTCAGTTAAGCGTCCGACTCTTGGTTTCAGCTCAGGTCATGATCTCACGGTTTCGTGAGTCTGAGTCCCAAGTTCGGCTCTGTGCTGGCAGCACAGAGCCTGCTTGGGATTCTCTCTCTCTCCCTCTCTCGCTGCCCCTCCCCAACTTGTGTTGTCTCTGTCTCTCTCAAAATAAATGAATAAACTTTTAAAAGTTTTTTTTAGGGGCACCTGGGTGGCTCAGTCGGTTGAGCGTCTGACTTCGGCTCAGGTCATGATCTCACGGTCCATGGGTCCGAGCCCCATGTCAGGCTCTGTGCTGACAGCATAGAGCCTGGAGTCTGCTTCAAATTCTGTGTCTCCCTCTCTCTCTGCACCTCCCCCGCTCATGCTCTGCTCTCTCTCTCCTCCTTCAAAAAATAAATTTAAAAAAAAAGCATTAAAAGTTTTTTTTAGAAGATAAAGACAAACTTCAAAACGGACAGTCCATCTACAAACTGTGAAATATTCACACCATGGAATACCACTTAGTAATAAAAAGGACAGAATACCAATACATACAACAACATGGATGAATTTCTAAAACATTATGCTGAGTTAAAAAAGCTAGATACCAAAAAAAATGTATGATTCCATTTATATGAAGCTCTAAACAATCTAAGGTGCCAAATTAGGACAGTAGTTGCCTCTGGGGTAAGAGATTTTCTGGAGACAGAAATGTTCTATATCAGGATAGGGTGGTGGAATCCATTTGTCCAAAATGTATAATTGAAATTTGTGCATTTCAACATGTGTAAATTTTACCCCCCAAAAACTGAAATTAATAGTAACAGCAATAGGGGCGCCTGGGTGGCTCAGTCGGTTAAGGGTCCGACTCCATTTCAGCTCAGGTCATGATCTCATGGTTTGTGGGGTTGAGCCCCGTGTTGGGCTCTGCACTGGCAGCATGAATGGAGTCTGCTTGGGATTCTCTGTCTCCCTCTGTCTTTGCTTTTCCCCCTGTGTCCACGAGCACGCACATGCTCTCACTCTCTCTCAAAAATAAATATTAAAAAAATAGTAACAGCAGTAATAATAGAGTGGTAAAATACAGAGAGAACAGCAAAAATATAGAGAGGTCTCAATGACCAAGAAGAGGGCAAAATGTTGATAACTGCTGGGGGTACTATTCTATTACTTTGTATGTGCTTGACATGTCCGTAACAAAATAGTAAAAAGAAAATGTTCATAGTGGGCGGGAAATGAAGATTAATTGATTATCTCTGGGAGTATGATGGGGTTTTTTTAATGTTTATTTATTGAGTGCAGCGGGGGCAGGAGAGGGAGGGAGAGAGAGAATCTCAAGCAGGCTCCACATCACTAGCACAGAGCCCGAGGCAGGAGTTCCATCTCATGAACCATGAGGTCATGACCTGAGCCAAAATCAAGAGTCGGACACTTAACCAACTGAGCCACTCAAGCGCCCCAGTATGATGGTTTTATTATTGTCTTGTATTTTTCTATTTACAAATTTATAAGGACTACGCATTAATTTTATTTTTTTATTTTTTCTTTTTTGAGAGAGAGAGTACATGTGAGTGTGGGAAGGGCAGAGAGAGAGTGGGACAGAGGATCCAAAGCTGGCTCGGTGCTGACAACAGACAGCCACAGTGGGGCTTGAACTCACAAACCGTGAGATCATGACCTGAGCCCAAGTCAGATGCTTAACCAACAGGGCCACCTAGGTGCCCCAATTTTTTATTTTATTTTCAAGAGAGAAAGAGAGCTTGTAAGTGGGGGAGAGAGGCAGTGGAGAAAGAGACAGAGACAGAGAGAAAGGGAGAAATCAATCTCAAGCAGGTTCCATGCTCAGTACCGAGCCCGACATGGGGCTCAATCCCACACCCCTGGGATCATGACCTGAGCCAAAACCGAAAGTCTGACGCTCAACCAACAGAGCCACCCCGGTGCCCTGCACTGTACTGCTTTGAGTCCTCGCCTGGAGACTGTTCACAGGGAAAGCAAATAACTAAGCTTCACAAAAATTAGGATGAGTGTGAGTGTGAGTGTGAGAAGTAAGGGAGATGATTCATTCTGAGAAATAGCAAATAAAAGCTGTGCTGTCTAATTAACAATAGGTTTACAACCTATTGGAAATAGGTACAAATCACTCCCCGACACACACACATGGAGTCCCAAACCCTTAGACACTTCCTTTCTGGTTCTTCTTCCCCTTTCCGCTTCAAGGACATATTTTTGCAGGCTTATTTTTGCGGCTTTGCAATGAGCATGCACCAAAGAACAAGAAGGAGGGACTGAAAGTCTCTGCATCACCTCAGGAAATGTACCTTTGTTCCAATCAGACTATTTTTGCCTGACATGGGCATAGTACTCAGTCAATGAAGAACCGGGGGAGGGATTTGCATGCTGGGAGATAAACTGTCTGCTGTAACTGCCCTGAGTGTGCCTGTCCATCAGATACCCGCTTCTGCAAGAACATTGATTAAAGCCTCACTTCACTGTGCTCCGAGTCTCTGCGCCCCTCCTTTGATTGGTCCATGGGCTTATTTCTAACAGTGAGCACCTGAGGAGTGTTCTTTCTGACCCTTACTTTAATTTTTTTTTAATGTTTACTTATTTTTGAGAGAGAGGGGGAGAGAGACAGAGAACAAACAGGGGAGAGGAGGAGAGACAGGGAGACACAGAATCCAAAGCAGGCTCTGGGCTCTGAGCTGTCAGCACAGAGCCCAACACAGAGCTCGAACTCACGACTGTGAGATCAAGACCGGAGCTGAAGTCAGACACTTAACCGATTGAGCCACCCAGGCGCCCCTTTTTTTTTAATTTTTTAAAATGTTTTGACACTTACTCTAGAACCTCTCTTTGGCTCCCTTTTTGCTTCTGACTTGCACTCATTTGCCAGATGCAAGAGTCTTTTTTTTTTTTAATTTTTTTTCAACGTTTATTTATTTTGGGACAGAGAGAGACAGAGCATGAACGGGGGAGGGGCAGAGAGAGAGGGAGACACAGAATCGGAAACAGGCTCCAGGCTCTGAGCAGTCAGCACAGAGCCCGACGCGGGGCTCGAACTCACGGACCGCGAGATCGTGACCTGGCTGAAGCCGGACGCTTAACCGACTGCGCCACCCAGGCGCCCCAACCAGATGCAAGAGTCTTTAAGAAGACCGAGGCACTGCTATGTACAAGCAGGCAACTGTTTAACTGATACACACACAGACACCCTCGGTTCATGCTAGAATTTAGGTGCCCACGCAGTCTGCATTCCCTGCACGCTCCACCAGGGTGTGTGTGTGTGTGTGCACGTGTGCGTGTACAGGGATGACAGCCCAAGCACAGTGTGCAAGCTGGTACCAGACCAGGCAGGGGCACCAACTTCACCTCTGGGTCAACAACAGGAGGATCCCTGTGCAGACTGCAGACAGCTCACGTGCCCGGTCAACCAGAAAATTCATAGGTTATGGCCCCGTCTACATGATTCCTGATAAATCTTCATTTTTTGTTTCTGTTGTCTGAACTAATCTCTGCTTCTCTGGGATGGATACTCCTTTCTAGAGGAAATTGCCCCCATTGGTGGGTGTAATCAAAGCTTTTCTGCTCAGCTGAAAGGCAGCTCCCTCACAATGGACCCAGGACTGGAACTCACTGACGTGTTAACAGCTCTTTCCCACTCTGACATTAAATCCTCTTAGCCTCAAAGACAAACACGAAGCTGATCTTCCTTGCTGAAACAGATTCCCTGAGCTTCACCCCCACTCCCCACTGGGGCCCAGCCCTGAGGGTCCCGCTGAGCAGCTGTGTCTGCACTTGGCACACTTTCTACCAGGCCAGCTTTCTGGGGCCCTTCCACTCTTTCCGTTGGGAAAGTCCTTCCAGCTGCCTAGCCTGTTACTCCTGTTGTCATCTAAGCTCTTTTGATACTCAACACCCCTTCACCCTTAAGGAGAACCTCACTTAGTTCCCACACTCTTCACCCTCACCCCCCCAAGTCCCAGAGCAGCTTTCAAAACAGGGCACCGGCCGTGTTCCTTTTACCCGAGGCTCTAAATTCTTTGCTTCCATCCATTTCCCCTCCCCCTCCCCCCCGCCCCAGCCCCCTTCACTCAGTCAGTCACAAGGGCAGGATCAGGGGCTGCATGGGTCACAAATGATGGGTTGCAGCTAATAACTGAAGGACCAAAGTTTCCCAATTATTCCCTTCTTCTTAATAGATTAGAGCAGTTTCAAGGTTATGGGGACCCGAGCTCAAGAGCCAGCTTTGTGTGAACACCACCATCAAGCCTGTCATGGCAGGGAACATGTAGGGAAGCATGTCCTAGGATAGTCTTCAGGCAAAGCCGTCAGTGACCTTCGTGTGGCCCCCATGTCAGATATGAGAATGACTCCCTTCATGATGCTGGGAGAACAGGGGTCTGGAGCAGAGAACAGTTGCAACCCACTCGGGTCCCCGCAAGGCAGGGAGATGCACCAGAGTAAGTGCAGGCAGGACAATTAATTGAGAGTGTAATGTAACCGAAGGATCCAATGGGGAAATTAACAGAGCTGCTTTCTCAGCTGCTGATCTGCCCCAAAAGAATGCCCCCTCCCCAGAGAGGCCGTCCTTGAGCACTCACCTAGAGCACATCCCTCGGTTACTGTGCATCTGGCTGGTTTTTTTTTTTTTAATTGATTTGTCTGTTTACTTGTTTTTTTGGTCTTTTGTCCCAGCGGCATGTAAACCCTGGAGGAGGCAGACACTGTGTATGTCTCAGACATCGCCACCATTTCCCCTCACCCCACCCTGCACCCAGAATGGCATCTGACACACTCTAACGCTCAGGAAACATTATTGGAACAGAGGAAGGAGGGAGGAAGGGGAAAAAAAGGGGTTTAAGAAGGAAGTAAGGAAGGGTACCCCACCAGGAGGATCCTGCATCCTGGAGTCTGAGCTTCCTTGGCCCCAGAAGACCTTTATTTAGGCTTTTGACTTGACAAAGCTGGTTTGGCTATAGGGGAAGGCAGAGCCCTGAGGTCCCAGGGATGGAAACCCACCCTTCCCCCCCCTCACAAACTCAGATGAGGTGCAAAAACTCAGGAGGGGTGGCTAAAAGGATGTCTCCTTAGGGCCCTGCCCCAACTTAGTGCTGCCTTGTGAGTCTAGCAACTGCAAAGCAGTGGCTCCAACTCCAAGGTCTCTTTCACAGCACCTGAAAGCCACCCCAGTCTTTTAGACAACCCTAGGGAGGGGAGGGCTCCAAAAATACTGTATTTCCTGCCAACCCCAGAGGGATTTTTTTAAAGTATTTTTAGAAAAATAAACCTGTAACTTCTTTCACACCCAGCGTGGGAAGTCAAATCCTACCTGTTACCCAAACGTGGGGCCCCAAATTCAGACTGAGTTTGTTCAGTGTTGGCCCTGACCTAGCTGCTGACCTAGACAGTGTCCCTCCCCCAACTGTGAAAACGGAAGGATACGAATACCACCACCACCCACCCGGTTGTGGAGTGAATGTTCACAGCAGGGCCTTCCTGACCTCAGGCTGGGGAGAGGTTTGACAGTCCACCTGTTCAGAGCCCAACTGTACAGGGTGCTGCCACAAGGCCCCGCGCCCCTCCCCCAAGTCTCTGGGGGCTTTAAGAAATGTGGTGGGGGCAGGAGGGCCATGAGAAGGGAGACGGGAAAGTCGCGCCCCCAGGGAGTCACCGTGCCCATGCCCGGAGAAGCTGTAGCTCTTCTGGGCTGGGGCTGGGACTTCTCAGAAGTCACATCTGTCACTGCCCTGAATATACACCTGCTTCCAGTTCTGTCTTAAGGAGACTTGGGAACAGATGAGGAGGCCTGTGTATCTTACCAGACCATACTCTCAATATCTTCCTACCTCCAGAGTTTCTCTAACATCATTCAAGGATGGCTCTTCTGATTTTGGAAACGTTCACATACCTCTCATTACTTTTATCTACTTAATACTTTTCTTGAAACCAACTTACTTTTTAAATTAGTATTTGTAAAGACTTTTATACTAATACCATAATTGGTATAACTGTTTCCCAGAAGCAGAAGTAACTATAAAGGACATATAATACCCTACTCCTTAGTGTGAGCTGTGGCATAGTGACTTCCTTCCAAAAGTACACCTGTGGATGGGGGCGGGGAGGGTAAAGAGTGACTTTACAGAGGAGAACCTTGACAAATACTACTTCTGCCAGGTGATCATGTCCAGCATCAACAGTGATAAGTAATGTTAACTGACGACACAAACAAATAGAAAGGTATTCCATGCTCAAGGATTGGAGAACAAAAATCGTTAAAATGTCCAAACAACTCAAAGCAATCTACAGATTTTAATGCAATCCCTATCAAAAATACCAACAGCAAGGGTGCCTGGGTGGCTCAGTGGGTTAAGCGTCCGACTTCAGATCATGATCCACCCTTGGTGAGTTCGAGCCCCACGTAGGGACCTGTGCTGACAGCTCAGAGCCTGGAGCCTGCTTCAGATTCTCCTCTCTCTCTCTCTCTGCCCCTCCCCCGCTCATGCTTGCTCGCTCGCTCTCTCTCTCAAAAAGTAAAAACATTAAAAAAACTCGAGATCATGACCTGAGCCGAAGTCAGATGCTTCACGAACTGTGCCACCCAGACACCCCCCAAAATCTTTTTAAATACCAATAGCATTTTTCATAGAACTAGAAAAAGGAATCCTAAAATTTCTATGGAACCACAAACGACCCCAAATAGCCAAAGCAATCTTGAAAAAGAAGAGCAAAACCGGAAGTATCACAATCTCAGATTTCAAGATATACTACAAAGCAGTAGTCATCAAAACAGTATGGTACTGGCACAAAAATAAACACAGATCAATGGAACAGAGAGCCCAAAAATAAGCCCATGATTATATGGTCAATTAATCTTCAATAAAGGAGGCAAGAATATGCAATGGCAAAAGACAGTCTCTTCAACAAATGGTGTTGGGAAACTGGACAGCAGCATGCAAAAGAATGAAACTGGACTTTTACACCATACACAAAAATACATTCAAAATGGATTAAAGACCTAAATGTGGGACAAGAAACTATAACAATCCTAGAAGAGAACACAGGCAATAATTTCTCTGACATAGGCCACAGCAACACTTTTCTAGATCTATCTCCTAAAGCAAGTGAAACAAAAGCAAAAATAAACTATTGGGACCATGTCAAAATTAAAAGCTTCTACACAGCAGGGCGCCTGGGTGGCTCAGTCAGTTAAGCATCCGACTTCAGCTCAGGTCATGATCAGGGGCTCGTGGGCTGGAGCCCCATGTCAGGCTCTGTGCTGACAGCTCAGAGCCTGGAGCCTGCTTCGGATTCTGTGTCTCCCTCGTTCTTTGCCCCTCCCCTGCTCACGCTCTGTCTCTCTCTCTCTCTCTCTCTCTCTCTCTCTCTCAAAAATAAAATAAACATTAAAGACAATTTTTTTAGAAAGCTTCTACACAGCAAAGGAAGCCATCAACAAAATAAAAAGATAACCTACGGAAAGGGAAAAGGTATTACAAATGACATACTCAATTAGGGGTTAGTATCCAAAACATATAAAGAACTTATACAACTCAACACCATAAAGACAAATAATCCAATTAGGAAATAGGCAGAAGACATGAACAGACATTTCTCCAAAGAAGACATCCAGATAGCCAATAGATACACAAAAAGATGCTCAACATCAACCATCATCAGGGAAATGAAAATCAAAACCACAATGAGATACCACCTCACACCTGTCAGAACAGAACAGCTAAAACCAAAAAACACAAGAAACCGCAAGTGTTGGTGAGGATGTGGAGAAAAAGGAATCCTCATGCACTATTGGTGGGACTCCAAACTGGTGCAGCCACTGTGGAAAAAGAGTATGGAGGTTCCTCAAAAAATTCAAAATAGGGGCGCCTGGGTGGCTCCGTCGGTTAAGCGTCCGACTTCAGCTCAGGTCACAATCTCACGTTCCGTGAGTTCGAGCCCCGTGTCGGGCTCTGGGCTGATGGCTCAGAGCCTGGAGCCTGCTTCCGGTTCTGTGTCTCCCTCTCTCTCTGCTCCTCCCCCGTTCATGCTCTGTCTCTCTCTCTCTGTCTCAAAATAAATAAACGTTAAAAAAAAAATTTTTTTTTAATTCAAAATAGAATTATCATACAATCCAGTAATTCTACTACTGGATATTTACCCAAACAGTATGAAAACACTAATTCAAAGGGATATATGCACCCCTGTGTTTACTGCAGCATTATCTACAACAGCCAAGATATGGAAGCTACCTAAGTGTCCACAGAGAGATGCATGGATGAAAAAGATGTGGTAGATACAATGGAATAATATTCAGCCATAAAAAAGAATGAAATCTTGCCATTTGCAACAACACGGGTCGATCCAGAGGGTAAAATGCTAAGTGAAATAAATCAGAGAAAGACAAATCCATATGATTTCACTCATAAGTGGAATTTAAGAAACAAAACAAATGAGAAAAAGACAGAGAGAGAAACCAAGAAACAGACTCCTAATTATACAGAACAAATTGGTTACCAGAGGGGAGGTGGGCAAGGAGATGAGTAAAGTAGATAAAGGGGATTAAGAGTACACTTATCATGATGAGCACTGAGTAACATATAGAACTGTTGAATCACTATATTGTATACCTGAAACTAATATAACACTGTATGTTGATTATACCGGAATTAAAATTTTTAAAAAAGAAAAACAGTGATAAATCACGTTGACAGCATGTGTCTTTGATATGATGTGATGAAAATGGCAGTCTACCTCCCCAAAACTTGTAACCACAGTTTAATCGTGAGAAAAACATCCAGCAAATCCCAATTTTTTTTCCTAGGGACACCCTAGAATCTACCCAACCTGTATTCCTGAAAACTCTCAAAAATCAAGCAAAGTCTGAGAAACTACTATAACCAAGAGGAACCTAAGGAGACATGACGACTAAATGTAATATAGTATCCGGAAGGGATGCTAGAACAGGAAAAAGGACATTAGGGAAAACTAAGATAAATCTGAATAACCTATGGACTTCAGTTAATAATAATATATAGGGGCGCCTGAGTGGCTCAGTGGGTTGAGGTCCGAATCTTGATTTCAGCTCAGGTCATGATCCCAGGGTCGTGGGAGGGAGTCCCACTTCAGACTCCACACTGAGCAAAGAGTCTGCTTAAGATTCTCTCTCTCGGGGCGCCTGGGTGGCGCAGTCGGTTAAGCCTCCGACTTCAGCCAGGTCACGATCTCGCGGTCCGTGAGTTCGAGCCCCGCGTCGGGCTCTGGGCTGATGGCTCAGAGCCTGGAGCCTGTTTCTGATTCTGTGTCTCCCTCTCTCTCTGTCCCTCCCCCGTTCATGCTCTGTCTCTCTCTGTCCCAAAAATAAATAAATGTTGAAAAAAAAAAAAAAAGATTCTCTCTCTCTCTCTCTCTCTCTGCCCCTCCCCCCAACACGCTGTCTCTTTATCTCTCTCAAATTTTAAATTAATAATATATCAATATTGGTTCATTAATTATAACAAATGTACCACACTAACCCAAGATATTAATAATAGGGGAAATGGTGTTACGGGGTAAATGAGAACTCTCAATTTTCTGGTAAATCGGAAACTGTCCCAAAGTCTATTTTTAAAAAAGTAAATACGATGGTTTTTGGCTTTCAGCTCAGAGGTGGCGAAGGTGCAAGTGTCTCTGGTTGTCCTGAATCCAGGTTCATGCGACACCAGCCACCTCCACTTTGCCGCCTAAGTTCGACACCAATGGGATCAAAGCCGTATAGCTGTAACGCACCGGTGGGGAAGTCGGTGTCATGTCCATCTGCCGTGGCCCCCAAAATCGGCCTCCTGGATCTGTCTCCAAAAAAGGGTTGGTGATGACATCACCAAGGCAACCAATGATTGGAAGGGTCTGAGAAGTGCAGTGAAATGATTCAGAACAGACAGGCCCAGACTGAAGTGATACGTTCTGCCTCTGCCCTGATGATCAAAGCCCTCAAGGATCCGCCAAGAGACAGAAAGAAGCAGAAAAACATTAAGCACAGTGGGAATATCACTTTTGATGAGGCTGTCAACATCGCCCAACAGACGTGGCATCAATCTTCAGCCAGAGAAGGCTATGGAACCATTAGGGCGAGCCTGGGGACTGCCCAATCTGTGGGCTGTAATGTTGATGGCCGCCACCCTCATGACATCATAGATGACATCAACAGCGGTGCAGTGGAATGCCCCGCTAGTTAAGAACCACAAAAGGAGGAGTGCCTGGGCGGTTCAGTCCGTTAAACATCCGACTCTTGATTTCGGCTCAGGTCATAATCTCACGGTTCAGGGGTTCAGGCCCTGTGGCGGGCTCCGTGCTGATGGCTCGGAACCTGCTTGAAATTTTCTCTCCCTCTTTCTCTGCCCATCTCCCACTTGCTCGCTCTAGCTCGCTCTCTCTCTCTCAAAATAAACAAACATTAAAAAAAAAAAAAAAGAACTACAAAGGAAAATATTTCAACAAAGGCACCTGGGCGGCTCAGTCAGTTGAGCATCTGACTTCGGCTCAGGTCATAATCTCGTGGTTCTTGGGTTGAACCCCACATCAGGCTCACTGCTGTCAGCATGGAGCCTGCCTCTGATCCTCTGTCCCCTGTCTCTCTGCCCCTCCCCCGCTCATGACCTCGCTCTCTCTCTCCCTTTCAAAAAAAAATTTTTTTTTAATTAAAAAAATTTTAGCACGTAGCTTAGATTATCTCCTTGAGGTTGTAAGGAACACTGAAAGAGAACTGAAAAGAGAACGGCTTTCTCTCTGGTGACCAGTGTCAGGCAATCTGTATCCTTGTACCACCCAATGTCACCCTTCCCAGTTCCAATTTTGGAACAGCTGCGCCATTCCACGTATGCCCACCTTCCTCCTTATTTCATCTGGAACTTGGAGAATGAGCAAAGGGCTTGGATGGTCCCCTTGTGGGACAGCGCCGTGGTCCCCTTGTGGGACAGCGCCATGGTCCTCTGTGGAGAAAATCACCCCACCCATCCTGAGGGGCCCATGGCCTGGTGCTGGCCACCATCTCAGCTGTTCAGGAAAGTTTTGAGGGCAGGCGTTGCCCACTCCGAGCAGGAGAACCACCTCAGAGGGTAATGAACACCATTCCCTTGGGTGCAGGCATTTTCACACCTGTTATTCCCCTGGATACCCGCAGCTCTACACGGAAAGGATATTAATATCCTCCCCATTTGCTAGATGGGTAAACTAAGACCAGAGAGGTTACTACTTCTGTCCAGGATTACATGGCTACTGAGAAGCAGAGCTGGGACCTAGCCACGAATGGATACTGACCCACCCCCTATAGACGCTGACTCCCACAAAATCCAAAATGAAGAGTACTGGAGAGCCCAGGAGATGAGATGACAGGGCAGAGGCTCCCCATACCTATCACCAGCCTTCTGCCTGCTCAGTACCCAGGCCCTTCTTCTGGTTGACAGACGTTGATTTTCCCTTGGAAAACACTTTGACACCACTGTTGCTTTTTGTGATTCAGGTGGGATTATCTCCCTCAACCTACCCATCCCGAACTCTGAGGTGGGTATGTGGGCCAGGCCTGACCAATCCATGTATTCCACTCCCTAGGCCACAGTGACTGCTTCAGGCATGGACACATAAACCTAGTTGGTCCAGAGTGAACACCTGATTTTTTTGCTGGCTCCATAGGAAGAAGAAGCTTACCAACCCCTGGGGTTTCCAAAGTTGGTGGCTGTCTTATGAGAGGAAAGTTGCCTAGGAATGAAGTGAATGTAGAGGAAACCAGAGCCAAGAGATGGGGACAAGCAGATTGTCTATTTTCTGACCCACCTGGATACAGCCATTCCTGAAGCCAAGTTTTCGTAAAGGTATCCATTACAAGATGGTTTTCTTATTTGCTTTTCCTTTCTGTGTGGTTTTTTTTTTTCTTAAGCCAATCTGAGTTAGATTTTTGAAATTCATAACCTAGTTAATTAACATAGATCTGTACTCAACAGGTAAGGAAACACATGAGGGGGCAAAGTAAGAAGGCCACATCACTCCCTCACCCCAGGGAAGTATCTGCAAGGTGGGCCATGGAGAAGCCTTCCCAGGAGGAACCCCTGGAGCTGCTTCTCCAATACAGACACACGTGGATGCACCAACCCACCCAATGAGTGACAGTCTTGGGGACAGTCTGTGCAGAGTCCTCTTGACCCTACCAAGGGGAAAGCAGATGGGCACAATTCTGACCCTGCAGATAAAACAGAAATACCTCCCTTCCCTCTGCTGTCAGCACGCAGTTCACTCGTGTCATCTTTTTTCAATAAAATCAAGGACTATTCAAGGAAAATGTAAAAAGAAAAAAAATAGGGGAGTGGGGGACATTCAGACAAATCCAAAATGTGGGACATTCTATAAAACAACTTTGCCAAGTCTGCTGTTCTATATTTAAAGAGACTAAAAGATGTCACAACAAAATGCAGTAAGTGACCATTAATAATAAGTCAATGATAGGGGTGCCTGGGTGGCTCAGTCAGTGGAGCGTCCAATTCTGCATTTCAGCTCAGGTCATGCTCCCAAGGTCATGGGATCGAGCCCCATGTTGGGCTCTGCATTGAACACACAGCTTGCTTGAGATTCTCTCTCTCTCTCTCTCTCTCTCTCTCTCTCTCTCTCTCTGCCCCTCTCTTCCATCTGTGCTGTCTCTCTCTCTAAAGAATAAAAAAATAAGAAAAAGAAGTGGTCAATAATATAACCTAATATGCAGTCCATATTCAAACTCAGAACTGGAAACATTAGATATGGACTAATATATAAGTAATATTAATTTGTTTACATGTGATGATAGTATTGTGCTTATGTCAGAGAATGGTATTATTTCAGGGAGTTTTTTAGGTGAGTATTTAGATGTAAGGTGTCATGACGTCTGCAACTTGGTCTCTGCCTCTCACCCTCATTACGCAGAGAAAGAGAGAAAGACAACAACTGTCAAATGTAAATAACTGGAGAACTGGGGTGAATACAGGTGCTCACTGTACTATTCTTCTGATCTTTGCATAGACTGGTAATCTTCTAAACAAAATGTTGAAAAAAAAAAAATACCCACATCCCCTTGCCTATCCCTGCCCTCAAATCTGCACACACAGGGGCGCCTGGGTGGCTCAGTGGGTTGAGCGTCTGATTTTTTTTTTAATTCTTTTTTTTAACGTTTATTTATTTTTGAGACAGAGAGAGACAGAGCATGAACAGGGGAGGGTCAGAGAGAGGGAGACACAGAATCTGAAACAGGCTCCAGGCTCTGAGCTGTCCAGCACAGAGCCCGATGCGGGGCTCGAACTCACGGACCGTGAGATCATGACATGAGCCAAAGTCGGCCACTTACCAACTGAGCCACCCAGGCACCCCAGAGTGTCCAATATTTGATTTGGGCTCAGGTCATGATCTCACATTTGGTGGGATCGAGCCCCGCGTCGGGCCTCTGCACTGGCAGGGTGGAGCCTGCTTGGGATCCTCAATCTCTCTCTCTCTCTCTCCCTCTCTCTCTCTCTCTCCTCTCTCTCTCTCAATAAAAAATAAGCTTAAAAAAATCTTCACATACATATGTGTGCATGTGCAGCAACCACGTGTATACACACATGCATGCATGCATTCTACAACACAGCAGACTGGTGTGCAAAGAGCACTGGGCCAGAGTCAGCAGAACCAGCTTCCGGACCAGATCTGTCCTCTCATTATCTGTAGGTCCCTTCCCTAGTCTGTTTTCTCAGGGGTAAGATGAGGACTGAAGCTTCTACATACACCCACACAGATGCTGCAGGAGCATGTGGATGGATGGGACGTATAGTGAAGGGTTAAGAACTGAAGACAGGGCCAGATGAGAAGGTCCTTCTTCTAAGGCAGAGATGACAGGACTGTCTCCTAGGTCACCCCCTTTCTCCCCGTTGCACGATTCTAGGCCTCTCAGTGGACCCAGTGCTTAGAACGTGACCTTAAGATAGGCAGACACACCCCTGGACTGGCCTCCCAGCTTAATCAGCAAAGGAAATGCAATCCGGGCTCCGAGCTATGGCTTCAGCTTCCCCGAAGAACCCACAGGGCAGGACTGGTGCCTTCTAACTGTGAAGGAATGAAAAGCGAAGGCCAGCGCCCTGAACTTGGCTGGAGGTCACTGCATTCAGGCTCACATCACTTGCTAGCCATCTTCTCGTCACTACAAGCTTTCGGATTCCTGGGGCTTTCTGAACAGAGAGAGTGGAGGATGTTCTCAGCAAAAGACCTTCCTGCAAGATCTCAGGCAGGTGCAGGAAACTGCAGAAGGCAACAGTCTGCTGACTGAGACAGGACTGTGCTGCTCTGCGCGGCGGGTATGGAGGGCAACCAACATCTGGAGAGACACTGGAGGGTGAGCCAGAGACATGCAGTCATAACAAAGAGGATGCCTAAACCCAACAAACTGCGACAAGTAAACCTACCAACGGTGGGTGTAGAAGCTGGCAGCAATCTAGCAGTATGCTTAAAATAAGTCACCTGCCCTACCCTCAGCAGTATTTGGCCTACCCCCAGCTAAGATTTGGTCAAGTCTAGAGAAACATTCCCAGGTGTGTCCAGAGACAAGTACAAGAATGTCACTGGAGCACTTTCTGTAAGAGTAAAAAAAATAGTAGAAACATTTCTCTCATTTAGAGACAAAACAGGTAAGTAGGATGTGATATATTCACAAACTAGCTACTATACAACGAAATACAAGAAAGAGCTAAGTCTATATGTACGAACATCTATGGTTACTTAAGATGCACATAGGGGCGCCTGGGTGGCTCAGTCGGTTGAGCGTTCCGACTTCGGCTCAGGTCATGACCTCACAGTTCATGAGTTGAGCCCCACATTGAGCTCTGTGCTGACAGCTGGGAGCCTGGAGCCTGCTTCAAATTCTGTGTCTCCCTCGCTCTCTGCCCCTCCCCCACTCACACTTTCTCTCTCTCTCTCTCTAAAAAATAAATAAAAATTTTTTTAAAAAGATGCACATAAACTATTTAATATGTAAAAAAACATGTACCAAATTCTGAAAAGCGGCTACTCTGGGGAAGAAAGGAAGAGAGTGGCATTGCTGGCAACAGGAGATTTTACGTTTAATTTATCCGGGGTGTTTTTGATTTTGTTTTTATTATTTTCAAGAGAGAGAGCATGTGGTTGCATATGAGCAGGAGAGGGGCAGAGAGGTGAGACAGAATCCGGACAGCAGAGTAATGGTCTGGGCTTTTCTTTAATGTGTTCTTATATTACTTGTGTAATATAAAATTAAGCTTCTAAGAAGAATCACCAATTTCTAAAAGTAAATCCACACAGTGAAATACCACACAGTTATAAGAAAAGGAGGAGGAGGAGGAAGAGGAGGAGGAGGAGGGATAAGAAGCTTTCAATGGAAGGCTATGGAAAGACCTACAAGATATATGCTGCAGTGAGAAAAGCAAGACGCAGGAACACCTGGGTGGCTCAGATGCTTAAGTGTCTGACTCTTGTTTTCAGCTCAGGTCACAATCTTAGGGTTCATGAGATGGAGGCCCCGCATCGGCTCCATGCTAACAGCGCACTTGGGATTCTCTCTCTCTCATCTCTCATCTCTCTCTCTCTCTGCCCCCTCCCCTATTTGTGGGTGCTCTCTCTCCTCAAAATAAATCAATAAACTTTAAAAAAGAAAAAAAAGCAAGACTGTAAACCAGTGTTGTGTCAGATACTACTTTTTATGTACAAAATAGGGGTACAAAGAATATACGTTCATATTATATAGAAAATATAACAGAAGCGTGGGGAAAGAAATCTCTTAAGTGGATTCAGGAAGGAGGCGACTAGGTGCACCTGGAGTAAGAGCAAAACTTCTCACCATATATATTCTTGTGTCAATTTGGTTTTAAACCAAATACATGTAAATACATCTCCCATTCAAAAGATATTTACGACTAACTACGTAGCACCAGCCAGGATAACCACGATACTCTAGACAGCATCGCATCGTGGAAACACTCAGCAACGGTCATAAAAACAGAGGTCCAGACCCTTTGGGTCAGTTATTCCATCCTTGGGAATATATATCCTAAGGAAATAAGTTCTGAACATGCAAGACACTACATGCACCAAAATGGTTGTGCCATGGGCATTTCTGGGGACAGAGAATTTGAAGCAACCTAAATGCTCACTAATAAGCATCAGTTCATGTATTGATGCCCTGGAGACCAGGCTGCTGGGCAGGCCATGGGCTGCCTCCCTCGGGACGCTCCTCCACACCCGTCCAAACATGGGTCTCAGGACAATGACAATTGAGGGCTGGTGACCAGCCTTCCGGTGACCAGGATGGCTGACAGCACAGGTGAAAGCAATGACACTCAGGGTTCCCAGGGGGAGGAGCCCACACCCTGTGTGCCTAAGTCACTGGGACCTCGTGAGAGCTGCAGGTCCCCCCAATCCCAATTCAACGAGTCTGAGGCAAAGGCGAGGAATCCGATTTTTAACAAGTATCCCAGGGGTCCGCTTTGATAACCACTGGCCTATGTCAATGCAAACCCGGAAAAAATTTCTGTTAGGGAGAGAAGATTAACTACAGGAGCCTTCTGCTTCACTTTTCTGTGTTTTCTTTCAGTTCTTTATTTTTTTATTATTTTTTAAGTAGGCTCCACGCCCAACGTGGGGCTTGAACTCACGAGCCTGAGATTAAGAGTCGCATGCTCTACCGACTGAGCCACCAGGCGCTCCTTCTCATGTTTTCTTTAACGTTATGTCATGTTACCTTTCCAGTAAATACACAGACCTGCACACATGGATAATGATTTTTGTATATAAGCACAAGATGGGAAGGTGAGGTTTTCTGGAAGCAAATGTCTCAGTCCTATTTTCCAGACAGACCAGAAAGCTCTATATATATACTAATGACACATTACCGATTTATTGCTGTTATTATATTAACCCTCAATTATTCACTAATGTACTATAAGTATACACACATTATTATTAATAAATGGTATTATAACAAGCAATTCACTGAATTTGCTGTGCGTACTGTCAGGATGCACTTTACACTTGTTGACTCAAATAACCCTCCAGGACCACCTTTATGGTATTACTCCCATTTTACAGATGTAAAAGCTGAGAGACAGAAAGGTTAAGCAATGTGCCCAGGGTCTCGACCTAAGGCACAGAGCTGGACTTCCCACTGGGCAGGAGGCTTTAAGAAACCAAGCTCTTCGGCACTGTGCTCACCCAACAGCCTTAATCCTGACAGATGACAGCCAAGAGGGCAACACCAGGTTGGGGACAGTTCAGTCCTCCACGGAGAAATCACTCAAAGGGCATGTCCTAATGTGAGGTGGGGTAGATGCTTTATCTCTGTCGACTAAAATGACCTTTTCCTAACAGTCTATATTGAGCTCTTTTTCTGTTTCATGCCAACTGTTCTGCTGTCCAGTCTCCCTTCTTAGCCCACGTTCCCACTGTCAGGGATGATGTAAGGTTTCTGCTCAAAGGAGGTGACACAGGTGCACTGGGCAAAGTCCGGGAGGTGGCCCAAAGGGGGTCCTGGAGTAAAGGGTCCCCAGAAATATTCTCTGTTGATGGGGGTCACTACCCAAGCTCTGGCCTTTCCTTTCATGGAGAACTGAAGCCCCAAGAACAGGGGTAGGCACAGAGATAAAACACAGTGCCTTCCTGACCCTAATTCACCACTCCCTCTATCTGAGCTACATCAGGAAAGCAAGTAATTAATCTCTGAGACAGGAACCAGCTTCACCAGGGAGCAATGGGACAGGGGAGGAGAAGAGACTGGAAGAGAGCAAAACAGAGAAGCCAAGAGAGATGGGAAAGACACAGATACCAAGAAACAGGGACGGAACAATCCCCAACAGAGGAGATGAGCAAAGAAACACTGAAAAGAGCACAGCAGAGGGAGCACAGCAGTCAGGAAACCGTCACCTGCTCTTCTGGCCCTGGCCAGGGCTCCCTCTCACATGAACCATCTCCCCAGACAGCAAAAGCACACATCCCAGGTTATAAACCTGAGGTCAAGGCACCTGTTCCCCATCTGCCTGGCCTGCCACCCAGAGAGCAGGCAGCCTGTGCCAACAGCACCATCTGCTGGCACAGGGGAGAACTGTGTGTTTCCAATTTGCCACCGCCCAGACAAGCCAGACAAGTCTCATCCCACTCCTGACCCTCCTTCAGCATCTTTGCACCTGCCAAGCCTGTCCGTCCTCAACACACGCGTTCTGTTCCCACTTCCTGGAATGTTCTTCCCCCAGATATCCCCGTGGCTGGCTCCTTCTCTTCCTTTGGGTCTCCACTTAAATGTCACTCCTATGGAGGGGCTATTCCTGACTACTCACCTAAAGTAGCCCCCTGTCATGCCCTCTAATCACCTCACTACCGTGTTTCCTTCCCAGGACTGGGAATTATCTGAAACTACCTGGGTTCTTGTCTTCCTCCCTCATTAGAAAGTACCACGAGGCCTGTCTGGATCTTAACAGTCCACTTTTGCATGACCTGTACTCAGAACAGGCCTTGGCAACAAGCATTTTTGAATGAATGGTTGAATATTCACTCAGCTGAGCTACGCTGAGCTCAAGAACCCAGCTTCAAACTCCACAGGGATGACCCACAAGCTCCTCCCCATTCAAGCCCACAGTCATTATCTTCCCCTGCAAACTGGGTTTCCCTCCTGCATGCCCAGTGCAGTGACCCTCGTCTGCAAATTCTCTAGGCATGAAACCCCCATTTCTATGGGGCTCTCCTGTCACACTGCTCACATGGACCACACACCTCATGTGAAGATCCCCTACACATGGCCATGGCGGGGCCCCTCCCCTCCAGCCCCAGCCCCCACCCCCCACCTCCAGGTTCCTCAGGAACAAGGTTCCTCACCTCCCAGATCCCTTCCCAGGACTGCCAAAGCTGCCTTCCCAGGGACTCTCTCTGCCACTCACCCAGGCACTCACCACCTCCTCAGCACCATACTGGAGACCCTCCCTGAGCATACCCCACTCCTGCCCCAGTACCTGACTCACTGTTTCTCAAACAGCTCCATATACTCGCCCACCCCGGGCTCTTTGCCTTGTTGTGCCCTCAGTCGGAAACACCCCGTATAATCCCCCTCCTGGGGGATTCCTTTTCAACTTTCAAATGTTGCCTCCTTTAGGAAGCCTTCCCTGATTCCACAAGGAAGAATTCACTGCTCCTCCCACATCTTTACTGGCATTGCCTCACACTTTGCAGTTGGCTATTAAATGTCTCTTCCTCCCATACATGTGAGCTCCTTGGGCACAGGGACCAGGATCACCTAACCACTCTCAGTGTCTTCAGTAATGGCTACGGACATGAGCACTAAAGGCTGTGCTGGCACTTTCCATGTGAATTCATTCAGTCCTCGAATATCCCTATGAGGTAGGGACTCTCATTATCTTCACTTTCCAGATGGGAAAACAGAAGCTCAGAGAGGATTTGGGGGTTTATCCAAGGAACCTCATTAGGGAGGGATAGAACCAGGATCCCCATCACCCAAATCAATGCCTGGCACAAAGCAGGTCCCCAGTGAATATTCATGAGCTGAACAAACACCTCTCTCTCTCCTGCATCAGACCTCAGTGCTGTTTACAGCCCTAAGGCATGAACACCCCGCGTTCCTGCTTTCTCTGTGCCAATTCTGCCCCAGTTATATGAGCCAAGTTTCTCCTCTTCTCCCCTCCTTCTTCCCCCTCCTGTGAGCCAAAGGACCCTGCCATGTCAGGTGAGGGAAAGACTACTGACAAGTCTACGTTTAAAGGGCATGTAGGTTAAATTAGACATTGTACATGGGGTGCCTGGGTGGTTCAGTCAGTTAAGCGTCTGACTTCAGCTCAGGTCATGATCTCGGGGTCCATGAGTTCGAACCCCGCATCGGGCTCTGTGTTGACAGCTCAGAGCCTGGAGCCTGCTAGGATTCTGTCTCTCTCTCTGCCCCCTCCCCTGCTTGCGTGCACGCACGTTCTCTCCCTCTCTCTCAAAAGTAAACAAACATTAAAAAGTTAAAAAATAATAAAAAAGAAACTAGACACTATACAGAGGCATGCCTCAAAGCTTCCAGGTGTACCTTTCAGAATCGCCACAGGCATCTACACCTACCTCCTCTTCCTCTTCCGTAGCTGACCCTCCTTACGTCTGCACTGTATACAGAATTTGCAATGCACTGTTTCCCATTTCAATTGTGTGGTTTCCCCACTCTGTCTAATCAATAATTGTTCTAGTATTGTTTTGTACTCTTTCCAACTGCCTTATTTATTACACAGCCACTCAGGGACATGGCTGCCTCTTCTGACCTTGACTCAATGGGTATGTGAGCTGTGAGTTCTGGACAGCTAACCCAAGGGGAAGCGTGTAGTGCACAGCCAGCCCACATTATCCTCTATGCTCAAGACCCACCACAGCAGGTACAATAGCACCTGCTCAGGACTTGCAGTTGACTAAGAGCAGACTGTGAAGCATCAAGAAAAAGATGAAGGCAAACACGGGTTTTTGACTGGATTAGCATCCCAACAGCTTTTCTTTCTCAGACACTTACAAATTCCTGAACCCACATCATTCGAGAGGCAGGACCTGCTGTCGTCTCTGACAAAGCCCGGGTCCCAGTTCACTCCAAGGAACTCTCCCAGAGCAGGAGACCAAAACGCGAAAGGCAGAGCTGTCTTAGAACAGACAGAGCCCTCTTATACCCATAAGCCCAGAAATCAACTTGGTCAGAAGGGAAAGAGGAAGTACATCCAAGCCCCTGGCTGATGCGGCTTCCACAACAGTACCTCGAAGTCCGGGTTCAGGCGTGAACAGAGAAAGTGCCAGGGGCCAGGTATCAGGACGCCAGCCCTACCCCCATCCTCCATCCCCACAACATCCAAATACTCTGGAACCAGGCACAACCACCCCTGTCTACTGCACACTCTAGAACCTGTGCCTGATACTCCTGGAAGGCAGCAACCATCATTCCCTCCCAGTATGAACTCCCTCCATTACTCCATGTGCCCTTGGTGGGACCAGCAGCATCGATGTGTGTCTGTGTGAGTGCAGAGCACAGTTCCGTCCTTCCATGCCCGAACCTGTGTCTGAGCATGACACTGGGTCTGCCTTCGGGCCTGCGCTCAGAACTAAGCATGATCAAGAGAAGAGGATGACAAAGCCTACGGAGGCAGACAACCCTGGTTGAATCCCGCTCCATCCTGTGCCACCTATATGACTGGGGCAGGTCACTTTACCACCCTGAGCCTTGGCTTCTTCCATTTTAAAAAGGAAAGAACGGGAAGAACCACTTCACGGGACGGTTGTGAGGACGAAATGAGGAAGGAAGCCAGTGCTCTGGAACCGGTAGCTATTTTTATTGCTGGTATAATGAAATGTGGCATCAAACATGCTGTGCTTTTCAGGGATTGTGTTTCCGGGAGTGGGATGGGACTGTGTATGACTCCATGCGAGGTCCTGTCTAAATGCATGTACCTGTGTGTGCGTGTCTGAGTGTGAATGCAGGAGCCCATGACTTATTGCGGTGGGCTTAATGAACTGGACATCAACTGCTTCTCTCTGCTCCTGTCCCCGGGCCCAAGGAGACAGGAGCTATGTGCCAACTCCCTCCTGCCAAAGAAAACTGCTCCTGGCCACCTCCTTGGCGCCACCTAGTGGCACTGGATTTGTGAAGCTCAGACACCTGGCCTGGGAGTCCAGGAACATAACTGCAGCAGGTGACAAGTCACAGGCTATACAACCTCTGGGCTTGTTCAACCGTTGGAAAACCTCCAAGGGAAGTCTAGCCTTCTGTCTCAACCAGAGCTGTCTAACAGAACTTTCTGTAACGATGGAAATGTTCCGTACCTGTGCTATCCAGTACAGCAGCCAATAGCCACATGTGCTTATTGAGCACTGGAAATGTGGCTAGTGCAAATACGGAACTGAATTTTTAATTGTACTTATTTTAATTATTTTTTTATTTTTTTAACTTTTTTATTCTTGAGAGACAGAGACAGACCATGGATGGGGGAGAGGCAGAGCAAGAGAGGGAGACACAGAACCCGAAGCAGGCTCCAGGCTCTGAGCTGTCAGCACAGAGCCCCACGTGGGGCCCGAACCACAAACCTTGAGATTATGACCTGAGCCAAGGTCGGACGCTCAACCGACTGGCCCCCAGGCGCCTCTTAATTATTTAATTTGAAACTGCCACACACAGGACAACACTAGTCTGAAGAACTGTCTAGGCCCTGTATCCAGCTATGCCCAAACCAGACAGACCAACTCCCTGGCCTCCCAGCCACAAGAACCAAGGCAGTCCTTTTCACAAAGGCTGGTTTGACTCTGCCATGTCCAAAGAGTCCTAACCAATCAGATGATGACCAACCGACCAATCGGATCTCCTCTCCTAGGGCATATAAATACATGAGGCACTCAAAGAAGGCAGAAGGAAGCAAGGACACCTGCTACTGAAAGACAAGAGGAACCAGGCCCCTGGGCTTGCTAGTGGGTCCCCGGGGTTGCCGGTGCGCCATGCTTCTAATATGCTGCACATCCCAATCCTGGAAGAGTTAGGGCCCCACGTGACTGAAGAGCCTCCAAAGAGCAAAGAGAAGCTTGGACTTAGAGACACATAAACCTGGTTCTGTTCTCAGATTGCCAGTTGTGTGACCTTAGGCAAGTGACAGCCTCTCTGAGGCTAATTTTCCTCACCTGTGAAATAGGAATCAGAGTACAAATCTCCTAAGGACTGGGTAAAGATCAAGATAATGCATATAAAGCATCTCCTACAGTGCAGCTGCACAGAATAAGCACACAATGTTTGCTAAATTATTATTCATTCTATATAGCTTTATATTAAGCCATCATCATGTAAGTTTTTATAAACTGAAAAAAAAAAACCAATCCCTGACTAATAGAACAATTATCTGGGTCATCCAGATGCCACGCCAGGACATGCGCCATGGCTCCCCCCTTTCCTTCCAACCAAGTCCAGCCAGCCTCCACATCTTGCAGATCCCACCCTGTAGCACCTTGCAGCTAGCCATCCATTTCGAGAACACACCTGAAGCTGCCTTCATCTTTCTTGTTTTTATTTTTTAATGTTTATTTATTTTTGAGAGAGAGGCAGAGTGTGAGTAGGGGAGGAGCAGAGGGGGAGGGAGACACAGAATCCAAAGCAGCCTCCAGGCTCCGAGCTGTCAGCACAGAGCCCGACGCGGGGCTTGAACTCAAGAACCGTGAGATCATGACCTGAGCTGAAGTCAGACGCTTAACCGACAGAGCCACCCGGGTGCCCCCGCCTTCATCTTTCTCTTGACCCATTGTGGGTTCGCGTCCATCAGCTCCAAAGGAGTCCCTCAGGGTCTCCCCAGGCGGTCACAGTGACCTTCCTATAAGCTCCAGGCCTCCACTTAAAGCCTCCAACTATCTCCCTGTAGCTAAACTAATTGAATGCACACTCTGAAGCCTGACCACCCAGCCCCTCCACCCTTTCGACCTGATTCCTCTTCCAATGCTCCAGCCTCACTCGTTCACTTGAGCAAACCTCGCTCTTTTTCACCTCTGAACTAGTATAAGATTCAACAGACAGGCCATAGGAATCACACAGAAACCCAGAAAGATAACTTTGGATACATAAGAATTTAGTAATGAAAGTGAAAAATTGAAGTCTAGAGCTGGTATGACATATCCGATTATTTGGGAAAATAAAATTATAATTTAATCTCTCATCTTATCCCAACTAAATTCCAAATGGATTAAAGAATTAATGTGAAAAGAAAAGAGTTAATGTGAAAAGGAAATAAATAAATAAATAAATAAATAAATAAATAAATAAATAAATGGCACCATCAACTTTCTGGATGGAGAAGGTCTTTCTAAGCATAAAAGTAACAAAGAAGTCACAAATGAAAAGTTTGACAGATTTTACTATCTTAAAATTTTAAACTTTCGTACTAAAAAACAGAATAAATTTAAGGGCAAAGGGTAAACTGAGAAGATTATTTGGAAATAAAAATATGAATGACAAAGCGTTCACAACTTTACTTACCAAAGAGATCTAATGAGTCAGCAGGAAATATATGAATATCCCAACAGAAAAACAGGCAAGAGTCATTAAGAAATATTTTCCCAAAAAAATAAAATTTGAAACAATCTGTGAAAATATGTTACCTTTAGTGGTAGTCCAAAAGTAATCAAAGACACAAAGATTTATATTCAAGGATGTTTTTGCAGCATTATTTATTAATAGTTAAAAATGTATAAGACAACCTTAATATCTAAAATATAAAGCAATGATTAAATAAATTATGAACAATCATAATAGGATTGTTATGCAATATTTTAAACCATGTTTTTAAAGAGTATTTATCGTGTCAAAAATGTAATTACATAATAACTTTTAAAAGGAAGCTAAAAAGCACAAAAGACTAAAAAGAAAACATCAAACTAATACCATTTCAGGTGGCAGGGCATGGGTTTTTATTTTCCCATCCCAATATTTGTATGCATTTATAAATCTTCTACAGTACTTCTACAGTACTATTTTTACACTTGATCTTAGCCAAAAGGCCGAGAAGTGATTACAGTACTATTTTTATAATCAAGAAAAAGCTATTTTTAAAAAAGGATGCCTGGGTTGGCAGTCAGTCGGTTGACATACCGACTTCAGCTCAGGTCATAATCTCACAGGGTCCCTGAGTTCGAGCCCCGCTCGGGCTCTGTGCTGACAGCTCAGAGCCTGGAGCCTGTTTCAGATTCTGTCTCCCTCTCTCTCCGCCCCTCCCTGTTCATGCTCTGTCTCTGTCTCAAAAATAATAAAACATTAAAAAAATTTTTAAGGAAAAAAAGACTGTACTGATATGGGGAAATGCTTGTTACACTATGCAGAGAAAAGAAGACCCAAGGAGGCCATGGGGGCTTTTGTTCACTTACTCAGAGTTATGGTAGTGCTGATGTAATAGAGAATAAAATAAAATGTACTCTGTCAATCAAATAAATGCAAAAGTTAAATATCAATGAGGACTTGGGGATTGAATCCACATATACCCCTGACAGGAGCGTTAATGGTAAAACCTCCTTGGGAAGGGAAGGGAAGGGGAGGGGAGGGGAGGGGAGGAGAGGGAAGGGGAGGGGAGGGGAGGGGAGGAGAGGAAGGGGAGGGGGGAGGGGAGGAGAGGGAAGGGGAGGGGAGGGAGGGGAGGGGAGGGGAGGGGAGGGGAGGGGAAGGGAGGGGAGGGAGGGGAGGGGAGGGGAGGGGAGGGGAGGGGAGGGGAGGAAGAGGAGGAGGGAGGGAAGGGAAGGGAAGGAAGGGAAGGGAAGGGAAGGGAAGGGAAGGGAAGGGAAGGGAAGGAAGGGGGAAGGGCAAGGGGAGGGAGGGAATACAATGTTACATTACCTTCAGCTGTACAATAGTGATTGATCGAGTGTATACATTATGCTATATGCTCACAAGTGCAGCTGCCATCTGAAACCACACAACACTACTAACTGATTATATTCCTTATGCTGTACCTTTTATCCCTGACTTACTCATTCCGTAACTGCAAGCCCATACCTCCCACTCTCCACCCCTCTGACCAGTTTGTTCTCTGTATTTATGGTCTGTTCTTCTGCTTTTTATTTGTTTGCCTTGTTTTGTAGATTCCACACATAAGTAAAATCATAAAACCTGTCTTTCTTTTTACTTTAATTCTAGTATAGTTAACCTACAGTGTTTATATCAAAATAAAAGGCTTCTGCACAGTGAAGGAAACAACAACAAAACTAAAAGGCAACCTACTGAATGGGAGAAGATATTTGCAAATGATATTTCCAATAAAGGGTCAGAATCCAGAATATAGAAAGAACTTATAGATAGGGGTAACTAGCTGGCTCAGTCGGTAGAGTACACGACTCTTAATCTCGGAGTCATGAGTTCAAGCCCCACATTGGGCATGCAGCCTACTTAAAATAAAAAAATAAAAATAAAATTAAAAACATACAAAAAATAATTTATACAACCCAACACCCAAAAAAACAAATAATATCCGCTTAATGGGCAGAAGACATGAACATAAAACCTCTCTTGAGGGCAGTATGACTACCTCTGGAAGAGCTGCAAACCCAACAGCCCTGCCTCCTGGTAACCCCACACACACACACACCCAGCCTCACAGAAATGCACAGAGGGTCACACGAGGGGACAGTCATTACAGTACTGTCCTCCAATATAAGAAAATGGAAATGACCCACCAAGAGCCCACCAACAGGACAATAAAGGGGAAACAAAAGATATGACATGTTTGTACCCAAAAAATGCCACATGGCAGTGAGGCATAAATGCAGAACTGTAGTTGTAACAACGACGCCGTTCTAAGCCCTTGCGTACGTAAGCTTACGGAATCCGCGAGGTTTTCGGTTTTACTATTATTCCCATTTTAAGACGACTAAACTAGGCACAGAGAAATTAAGTCACCTGCCTGGAGTCTCACAAGCTGGTAAGTGGCAGAGCCAAGACCTGTACCCCAGCAGCCCGAGGCCAGAACATGGCCAGGATACATTCACGTAAGCTTGAAAGGACATCATGCATGTGGATTCTTAATACACAGGAAAAAGTATATAAATGTCTCTAGATGCCTATCCATGGATGTGACGGTGCTAAAAACACTGACTGAGAAAAAAAACACACCACGTTCCTGGTAGTACTTCGCCTCTATGGATGGGGGGGACAAGGCATGGGGCCAAGAAGGAATGATTACAGGAATTTGACTTTATGATGTCATTTCTTTTCTTTAAAAAGAAAAAACAAAGCTCAAAAAGTTTAAAATAGAATTACCATATGAATCCAACAATTCACCTTCCGGGTATATACCCGAAAGAACTGAAAGCAGAGACTCAAACAGGTATTTGGAGACTCCTGTTCATGGCAGCGTATCGGCCAAAGGTCCACGTGTTCATCCATAGATGAATGGATAAACAAAATGTGGCTAAACAAAAATATACATACAATAGTCTTCAATCTTAAAGAGGAAGGAAATTCTGACACGCTACAACATGGATGAATCTTGAAGACATTCACAAGCGAAAGAAGCCTACACAAAAGGGCCAATGCTGTACATGATACACTCACCTAGGGCCACTCTCAGAGATGACCATTCATAAAGTCAGAAAGTAGAGTGCTGTGGTTGCCATGGGCTGGAGGAGGGCTGAGAGGAGTGAGAGTTATAGTGTTCGATGGGTGCAGAGTTTCAGTTTTGGTATAATGAAAAAGTTCTAGAAATGGTGAGTGGTGGGGTTGTACATTTATAATATACTCAATGCCACTTAGTGCTATCCTTAAAATGGTTACAATAATAAATCTCATATTATGTATATTTTACCACAGTTTTTTAAAGGTTTATTTATTTATTTTGAGAGAGAGAAACACAAGTGGGAGGAGGGGAAGAGAGAGAGAGAGAGAAGAGAATCCCAAGCAGGCTCCACACTGTCAGCGCAGAGCCCGAGGCGGGGCTCAATCCCACGAACCGCCAGATCATGACCTGAGCCGAAATCAAGAGTCAGCCACTCAACAGACTGAGCCTTGCAGGCACCCCTATTTTACCACAACGTCTAATAAGGTTTGGTGAAAATGCAACAAAATGTTAACAGCTGTCAGGTTCAGGTCATCAGTACTCTGAGGTGGCCATGTCATTATTGTAAAAAATCAAACAAGCACGGGACGCCTGAATTGTCTCAGTCAGTTAAGCATCCGACTCTTGATTTCGTCTCAGGTCATGATCTCACGGTTCATGAGATCAAGCTCTGCATCAGGCTCTGCATTGAGAGCATGGAACCTGCTTGGGACTCTCTCAGTCTCTCTCTCTGCCCCTCTCTGGTGCATGCGCACACGTTCTCTCTCTCAGAATGAAGAAATAAACTTTAAAAAAAATCAAACCAACAAACCAGAACCTCCGGATGGCAGAGGGTGTGGAAGGCAAGGCCCTTGCAGGCAGGACACCCCTCCCACTGGCTCAGGGCCTTCCATCTCTTCCCTCCCCCCTCCTACTTTTACTGCATCATGGTTGCTACGGAAACAGGGCCCCTTGGGCTCCCAGAGCTCAGCCCAGGTGCTGCTAACTCCAGGAATAATGTCAGAGTATGAATAAAACAAAAGCCCGACCATCCGGGCCTCATACACACACACACACACACACACACACACACACACACACACGTCTGCGCTCCTGGTGGGTTTCCTACTGAAGGTGTGTCCATCCATGTGCCTGCAGTGATACCACTTGTCCATACCTGTCAGCAGCAGGCCTGGGTCTGGGTGCATATGGGTCCAGTTTGCCCCTGTGGTATGCCTGCACGCACGCGGGCATATCACACGGGCACCTGTGTCCACACAGCCCAGGACTATATTACTAATATCGGAAATACTGTGGCAGGTAACATGTACCACCGCTATGTACCGGGCAGGGTGCTCCAGGGTGCCTGGATCATCTCCTTGGAACCACACAATAGGACCCACATTTGTGATCCCCACATAAATGAGGCACAGAGAGGTTGTATGGCTTGCCCAAGGTCACCCAGAGCACATGAACCTAACCACTGAATCTAGATTACGGGGAGAAGAGCTTTAAATGTCACTGGTTCCCAAAGAGCCACAAACACAGCTGCACCAGAAGGAGCACCTCTGGCCCTGATGAGGCCCAGGTCTCCCAGGCCCCACTCAGGCCTAAGGAGCAGATTCCCCAGGGTGGGTCTGCACAGCAGCCAGGGGTGGGCACCCCTGATCCAGCCTAGGCTGAGCTGGCAAGAGGGTCTGGACAGGGCATGGCAGGGTGAGGTCCCTTCAAGTCCTCTTTCTGGGCCCAGAAACGCACCTGTAAAAGCCTGTAGCCCAGAGACCCTCAATTCCAGATGTGTCTACCGGCAGCAAAGCAACCAGGAAAGTGGCAATGGCTGCCGTTGCATGCGCGCGCGCGCGCGCACACACACACACCCCTCAGGGCAGGGCTCCAGAAGTCAGTAATGTGGCTTTGCGGCCTGCCAGGCACGGATTTCCGCCCACTCCACCCTCGAAGAATGAGGAGGGCGTGGGACGGAAGATGACACTGTGGTACCCTGCTGGTTCACAGCCCAGCCCGAGGCAGGGAGGGGTCAACCACCTCACCTAAACAACAAACTGTGACGGAGCTGGGCTGGGCACCCCAGAGGCTCCCACAGCCTCAGATTTCAAGGGGAGAGGGACGCGGGCAGAAACCACTGGACCACCGCAGAGCAGGAAGAAGTAAAGGCATTTCCTGCTAAGGGAACAACATAAGCAAAGAAGTAAAGGCATCAAGGCGAAAAAGTGCCAGAAAACAGCAAGTCACACCGTCTGGCTTGGAGCTGAAGATCAAGAGGAGGCACGGTTGTAAGAAAAGGGTGGGGGGGGGGGGAGGAACCCACCAAACCCTAGAAATGTGCTGAGACACAGAGAAGTTAAATAACTTGCCCAAGTTCATCCAGATGGTGGAGTCCGGATTTAAAACATAGGCTGCCTGACTCTGAAGCACACGGAATAACCACTAAGACGGGGTTCACTGGTTGGCAGCCTTTTCCTCCGTGCACACCTTGCAATGCTGTGAAGTGAGCCCAGCTCGGCCTGGAGCAGTGGTCCTCTTTGGGGAGGGGAAGCTTCTACTCCCTCCCCTCTGAAAACTCAGCAATGCCCGGACACATTTTTGACTGTCTCTCCTAGGGGGCAGGTTGCTAGTGTCTCGTAAGCAAAGGCCAGAGACGCTGCTCAACATCTACAACGCACAGGACAGCCCCCGAAACAAAGATTTATCCAGCCCCAAATGTCAACAGAAACCTTAACCTAGAGTGACCCACCCACCTGGAGCCCATTTTAACATCCAACCTGACCTGAACCATTGACAATCAGCACACTGCTCATCCCTTGGGACTGGGGTTCCCAGAAACTATTGCACATTAGAATTACCTGGAAATCAGGGCACCTAGGTGGCTCAGTCGGTTGAGCGTCCGACTTTGGCTCAGGTCATGATCTCACAGTTCGTGAGTTCCAGCCCCGCATCAGGCTCGGTGCTGACAGCTCAGAGCCCAGAGCCTGCTTCAGATTCTGTGTCTCCCTCTCTCTCTGCCCCTCCCCTGCTCACACTGTCTCTCTCTTTCTCTCTCTCAAAAATAAATAAACACTAAAAAAAAAGAATGAAAAAAAAAAGAATCACCTGGAAATCTTTAAAAAAAAAAAAATACTGATGATGGGACCCACCCACCCCAGACGTTCTGATTTCCAACTCTGGAACTGGGTGTGACCTGGGCATGAGAATCTTTTAAAGCCTCCCAGGTGATAGCAAAGTGCAAAACATCTGGGAACCACTGCCTTGAGGGAGAGGAGGATCAAATTATCTGCTATGGACCAGAGACCGTTAGTGGATGCTAATGCCAGAAAGAGAGGACACTGGAAAGTCAACACAACCAAAAACCGCCCAGCCCCCACCAGCTTGGGGCGGGGATGGTCCCCACACCAGGCTCCCAGGAACTAGACTATGTGCAGTCAGCACTAACAAAGCCTGCCACGGGCACACAGAGGGCAGAGCTAGAGACGACTTTGGCATGATGGATTAGTCAGAGCTGGCAGAGGCCTGAGGAGGAGGTTAATTAGAGAGCCTTTGTCACTGTCTGGACAGGAGATAATGGGCCTGAACCAGGAGGAGGGCGGGAGAGGGCCTCGTGACTCAGGGACTTCACAACCTGGTGACAGAGAAAGAACTGGATTGGAAGACAGAAAAGGTTAATTGAGAGTGAGTGTGGTCTGGGGACAGAGCAGGAAGTGATCAGTCAGCGGCTGAAGGCGGAGATGAGAGCACCTGGGAGGGGGTGACCTGGGACAGGGACTAGGGAGTCAGCCATGGGGACACAGGGAGCTGGAACCCGAGAGGGATGACAGCCCCAGATCACAAGTGGCCCACTGGTGACCCTCTGCGCTGAACCTGGCCTACAGGGCAGGCCACACATGGCTTGAGTTAGCTCTCAAGACTTTTCCTAAAATTCCAGATTTCCAGCTTCTCTTGGACAGTGGAAGATCTGGCGAGACAGGCAAGCATCCCCACAGACGCTGATATGTGCCCCCAGACCCCTTCCTGTGGTTGTCTTCGGCCCTGCCAGATCCCTGCAGCCATCAGGCCTATCTTCAGAAAGAAGAGACAAGACAACGTGCTAAGCCAGAAAGCGGTGATGATGGAGGGGCTGCTAGGGGAGGAGGAAAGGAGCCAGGTGCTGCACAGAGCCAGACAGCTCTGTCCTGGTCCCCCACCCCCCACCTCAAGCTAGGAACATCCCCACTTGGGACCTGACATACTGATCTGTAAACAAGGAGGCTGATGCCCATGACCTCTAGTTGCCCACCCTCATGTCCACTGGGCTCCTGCAGGCTGCCCAGGTCAACCCTTCTGACCAGGCTTTGAGATGAAGCCTAGAGAAAACCTGATTCTTTCCAACACAGATTACCCCAGGCAGTGAGAAATCCCAACTACAGCTGAAGGGGCCAGGGATGACCAGCCGGGGGGGAAAAGAACACTGGGAACAAGAACCACCTTCCAAAATCTAAAGGAATGTCAGGAAAACAAGGGATTAGCCTTGTTTTGGGGAGGGATGAGAAACCGAGGAATGGCAGCTACAGAGATTCCAGATGAAAAGAATGGTCATCTTTGAACAATCAGAACTGTATTGTAATAGAATAGGCATCCTTACAAAGTAATGAGCTCCCTGTTGCTGGAGGTAACCAAGCTCAGGTTCAGTGACTAGTTTCAGGGGCACAATGAATTTATGTAGTGGCTCATTTGACTTTTTTATTTCAAGTTCTGAGATTCAAGGGCTCCAGAGATCTGGAGATCTCCCTTAAAGGCTCCCACACCTCCCAATGCTCCCAGGGCAAGCTGTTGGGGATCAGGCTCTGGACTCTCCATTCCAGAAAAGAAGGGCCTAGATGGTCTGGAAAAAGCACAGAACGTCCACTTCCTTGCTCCCCTTGCCCTTCAGCAACCCCACAACCACACAGCCAGACCTAGCAACCCCTGCTGCACAGCCCCCATCCCAGCAGAGCCTCACCAGGGCCCCCTCAGAGGAGAGGGAACAGCTAGCTCCTGGAGAGGGCCCTCTACATCCTCTCCCCACACTCCCATCCCCACTCCCTGCTCCCAGCACCACAGGGGACAGCAGAAGGAAGGAAATAGAAGCAAGCACCCCCCACATTCCCAGGCACCCTGTCCAGCAGGAGCCTCTCTGAGGGCAGCGGGGGTCCTGACACACCCCAGGGTCCACAATGTATGGACAGGAAGCACATGGGAAGGACAATGTGGGGAGTCAGAGCCTCTCTTCAAAGCCCATAAGAGCAATTCTTCCCCAGCCCTGGCCAAATCCAGCCCTTGGTGAGCCAAGCAAAGCCCTAGGGCCTCCTCCCCATGGGATTCTGAGTCTTCTCATCGAGTCAGGCCAGCAGGCCTCTAAGTCTGGGGAGACCTGTGAAGAAGCTCAAGTACATGGCCAGGGACCTGAGGACTGAAGGACCCTTTCAGGGAGCTGAATGGGGTGAGGAGGCTCCCCCAAGAAGAGCTGGGCCCAGGCTGGTGGGCCCCAGGCTGCCCATCTGCATTCCACTCTCCCGTTTCCCTGCCCTGGTCCCCCACAGTAACACACTTAGCCCTGTCCCATGGGATCAGTAAGGACCACTCAGCTCCCCAGCCACTTGGCAAACACCCGCACAGGGCCCCAGGAATAAGCAAAACCCCTCCTGCCCATAGTCTCATACCCATCTCAGAAGGGCCCGATGCCCAGTGCCCACTGGCCAGAGCTTCCAGCTAGCTCCCTGTTTGCCCAACAGGAGACACCCACCGGACCTGGTCAAGACCCAGGAAGCTGCTTGTCCACCAAGAATCCAGAACAGGGACTCACCAGGGCTTCCTAGGCATGGCGGGGACCAGCCGGGATGAGGGCCAGGAACACACAAATCCCTGGAGTTTGCAGACCTTGCTGCCTGGCAAATGGCACCTCCAGGTGCATCCTCAGTGTCTGGCAATGAAATCAGGCCACAGCCCAATTGCCAGCTGAACACCCGCCCGCCTTGCTTCTCCCTGTAGCCACTCACGCCCTGAGACTCCAGATCCCAAAAGAGACATGTTCGTGGTTACCATAGGAACTCGCTAAAGCCAAAAAAGGCACCACACAGTCACCCACATGGGCCCTCAAAGCTCATGTCCACCTGCACAGGCAAGCGCACACACACGTCTACACACACCCACACACGCCTACACTGTGCTCAGGCTCAGGGCCACAGGGTGTCGGGAAGTGGGTGCCCTGCATGCGTGGTCCAGCCAGCTGCTGATTACAAGGGCAGTGGCGCCAGCCGGTGCTTACCTGGAGCTCGCCTGCCAAAGGCACCCTAGGAGCTGAGCAGGGTTGGGGGTCACAGCCCAGGTCACTGCCAGGCCTGCCTGCAAGGTCAGGGAGAGGGCACTTCCTGGCCTGTTTCCTGGCCACAGACCATCTCTTGCAACCCTTCACATGTTGCTCCTCTCCTCTGTCCCCTCTATGGTCGGGGGCGGGGGGGAGTGTAGGTATGAGGGTCAGGATCTAAACTGGCCACATGGAGAGGGGAGAGGGGGGAGGGGAGAGTAGGGATCATGTATTCAGAGCCTTACTCCCCCATCTCCATAAATGGGGCCAACATTCACCCAAGGGCTCACCCAGAAACTTGAAAGTCTTCACCTTGACCCCTCCCTTGCTCTCACCTCCCACATCGAAACCAATCCAGGCTGGGAAGACCACCTCTTCGATAACTCTCCAATCTGTCCACTCTCTCCAACCCCACTGTCCCCGCCCCAGCCTCCAACCTCTCCAGTGAGTCAGCAGAGGACAGCCAGAGGACCCTCTGACTCAAATCTGGGTCCTACTCCCCTTAAAACCCTGCAGTGGCTCCGGTCACCCAGAGAAGCCAGCTCAGCCCTCCACACAGCTGTCCCATACTGCCAGAGGCTGCCCAGCCTGCCCCCATACTCCCACACCAGTATTCCATCTGGTGGTAGTAACCGCCCCCAGATCCCTCCCACCCGCTGCGTTTCTCACCTCACTGTCTGTGCACTGTTGCTGCCTCTCTCTTCTGTGGACTGACCTTACTCACCCTCGGATACGGCTCAGGCATCACCAAGTCTGCAGGAAACCCCTTCCATCTTCTCAGAGGACATCTCTGCCAGCCCTCCTCACACTCCCCTGCAGTTGTCTGACTATACATCTGCCTGCCTCCAGGGCTGTAAGCTTTCACGAGCAGAGACCATGTCTTTTTCATCTCTGTTTTCCCACCAACCCCAGGGCCTGGCACCAGGCTTGGAACGGGGGTGCCCAGTAATTATGAGCTGAACTGATGCAGCATTCAAACCCCCAGAACAGCAAGCTCCCCTGCCCTTAACAACCCAGCATACTCTCAGCACATTCCCTGGGTGTGTAAGAGGAAGTGACTAAGGGGGCAGCCCCAGAAGGTTCTAGAACATCTTAGTGGTACCTGAAGGATTCTTGTAATCCACTGTAAGCAAAGTCCTGGTGGAAAATGGGGAAATTAACTGGTGATCATGGCCTTCGGCCAATGCATGAAAAAAGCCACGAAATTGGAATCAAGGGTGGACTGTGGAGCCATAGGCTTTCTGGAAGGAAGGCTGGAAAGCTGGAGGCAGAGACTTGATGCACTGACACCTGGGCCCTGACTCTGCTCTCTCCCCAACATGAGCATGTGGCCTTGCCAACACTACCACAAGAACCAGGAGAAGCAGATGTCTGTAAAGGTAACCATCTAGATTTTGTGTGTAATTCTCACTGACTGGAGATCGAAGCCCTGAGTTTACAGCCCCCATCCTGCATGAGCCATGGCTCCAGCAGCTGCCATCAAGGACCCTAGGGGCCAAGAGAAGATACGCTGCGTCTGCTCCTGCCTGTGTGGTCACCCTGCTTCTAATAAAATGTTGAATTCTTAGCTGGTGAAATCTGAACCTAGAGTAGGGATGGCCGTGTGGTATCTTCTGGCCAAACCACAGGACAGCTGAAATGCTGCTCTTGGCCGGGCTGCTGGGAAGATGCTCCTCCAGGCCCTCGCCCTCCCTCTCTTGAGGAAGAAACAAGAGGACACAGTCACCTCCAGGCTTCATCACATGCTTTCTCTCTATTCAGAGAAGCCATTTCTAGTGACCAAGAACTGGGACCATCAGTTAGAAAGGAGGATTTGGGGGGCACCTGGGTGGCTCAGTCAGTTAAGCATCAGTCATGATTTCACAGTCTGTGGGTTCGAGCCCCGCGTCGGGCTCTGTGCTGACAGCTCAGAGCCTGGAGCCTGCTTTGGATCCTGTGTCTCCCTCTCACTCTGCCCCTTCCCTGCTCCCTCCCCCCCCCCACCTCTCTCTCTCTCTCTCTCTCTCTCTCTCTCTCTCTCTCAAAAATAAATAAACATAAAAAATTGTATAAAAAAAGAAAGTTGGACTCTGTTTCCTACAAGGCAATGGGTTCTAGATTTCCCCACCATCAGGAGTGTGCTTGCTAATGTGCCCCCAGCAGTGGAGACAGGCTGCACTGAATCATCCCTATGCTCACCCAGTCCCATTATGGCCAGTCACTGTGTATGACAGTCATCTCAGATGGCTGGAGCACGGCTTACCAGCCTGTGCAGCAGAAACACACACACACACACACACACACACACACACACACACACACGTACCCACACATGTGTGCATGCCCATCTCTTTCTTTAGCAAAGAAACAGGGGTCTGTGGGGGGGGGCAGGGGCAGCAAAAAGGAATGGAGGAAGGTTATCTGAGGCTCCCAGCTCAGCTCCTCACCTCCTGGATGCTGCTTCAAGGACCTCCATGAGCAAATCCTAGATTTGCCAGCCTGGGCTCTCCTCTGGGGGAATCTAGTCTATGGCTCAACTACTGCAGTTGACGAAGGGTCAGTCCCCAGAAGGTTCTAGAACATCTTGGTGGTACTGAAGGATTCTTATAACCTTATCCTAAGCTGGCCTCGGCCCCATCTGCTGATTCTGCCTCTTTCTCTCCTTCCCTCCACCTGCACATGATAGGCTAACCATAATGACCCATAACTGAATCATTCACCAAATCTAGATTGAGAACCTGCTATGTGCCAAACACGATGTTAGATTCTAGGGTGCCAGAGACGAAGTGTGCAGAGCCCCTGTTTTCAAAGACATTCGTTCATGCATATATGCATTCACTTTTTCAACAGCGAGTACCTCCCATCATCGAGGTCCTCAGAGAAATACAAAAGGACAAAGGTCATGAAGGTAAACTCCTAGAATGTCAAAGCTACAAGAGAGCAGGTTAGACAGTAGCCCAACCATCCCGTCTTACAGATGGGGAAGCTGAGTCTTGGAGAAGTTAACCATTTGCCCATCTGTTAGCCTGGGGCTAGAACCTGGCCCTCCCAACTCCTCCCGTGTGCACGGCCACCACCTCCCTCTCCGCTGTTCCCGTGTGGCTCCGTGCCCCCTGCACCTTGCCGGTGAGGGTCCTCATCATTCAGGCACCAGAGATGCCACTCGACCTGGGCCTGCAGCAAGGGCATGTGGTGTGAAGGCAGAGGTGCATATTCTGTGCCACCCAGATTAGGTGCACGGCCCCCGAGCAGAGCGGGGGTAAAAAGAGTGAGAAAGAAGAGTGGCCAAGGGAGGTGCTGAGAACGACTCAGCTCCAGCCTGGACGAAACCAGCCACGAAGTACAGACCAGGATTCAAACCCCAGCCCCGTGATTTCTTCACCGATGACCTTAACCAAGTGTCCTGCCTCCATCTTCTCAGCTGTACCACGCCGAGAGCGACAGCAGCTGCTTCAGGAGGCGGTTGTGAAACCTCAGGGAAACTGTGCCATTTCAACTTAGCACACCGTAAGTGCTCAGCAGTGGCGAGGCCAGAACCCCCACCTTCAGAGCTGGGTGGCTCAGGGACACCTCCAGGAGATACGCGGCTGACTGTCTTTGTGTGGAGAGCGCTAGGTCCCCAGAGAAAGAGCTAAAGCAACTGGGAGCACAGGACACAGCGCAGGGGTGTCTGCTGCTCAGCAAAGTCAACGGACTACACTAGCAGAGAGAAAGAGGTCTCGCCCAGCGGAGGCAGAAGGAGGGTGGCACCCTGGTGCCTAGGAGAGCTGTAGCCCATGTAGTTGGCTTCCCAAGGGACATACCAGCGGGGCGCCTGGGTGGCTCAGTCAGTTAAGCGTCTGACTCTTGATTTCGGGTCAGGTCATGGTCTCACTTTTGAGTTCGAGCCCCACATCAGGCTCTGTGCTGACAGTGCAGATTCTACTTGGGATTCTCTCTCTCTCCCTCTCTCAATGCCCCTACCCTGCTTGCTCTCGCTCTCAAAATAAATCAATAAACTTTAAAAATGTTAATCTAATGGACATATCAGCGAGCAGAGCCATATCCTGGGCATCTAGGCAGATCTCCACATTAGGTACTATCAATGGAGGGGAGGAAGACAAATGAAAAAACAAGGACTGAACTCCCTTTTAGTCCCCAGGGTTGCGGGGGTGGCTAGCTTAAAGCTCGTATGGTGTCTGTCCAGCCCACAATCCACCTTTCTTCGTGGGAACTAACCCCTCCCACATAGAGAGGTGACCACAGCAGCCATATTTTATCATAAAACTTCATGTCTCCAGCTAAACTGATTGGACCAGGGGTACACAACTGACCCAAGCTGGGCCAGTAAGATTCTCTCTCTTTTTCAACAGTTTTATTGAGATGTAATTTACACATGATACAATTCATCATTTTAAAGTACACGATTCAATGGCTTTAGTATATTCGCAAGGTTGTGCCACCATCACCACTATCTGGTCCTCGGACATTTACATCACCCCACAAAGACACCTGCATCCTTTAGCATTCACTCCCCCTAACAACCTCCCCAGCCCTAGGAAACCACGAATCTATTTTCTGTCTCTATGGATTTGCTTACTCTAGACTTCTCATATAAATGGAATCACACAATACGTGGTTGTGACTTTCACTTAGCATAATGTTTCCAAAGTTCATCTATGTTGTAACATGTGTCAGTACTTGGTTTCTTTTGATGGCCAAATGGTATGCCATTGTATCGATGTGTCACGTTTTGTTTACCCATCCATCTGTTGATAAACATTTGGGTTGTCTCCACTTTGGGCTATTATTAATCATGCCGCTATGAACACTCGTGTTACAAGTTTCTACATGAACAACATATATTTTCCTTTCTCTTCGGTATGTACTTAAGAGAGGAATTGCTGGTCATATGGTAACTCTGTGTTTAACCTTTTGAGAAACTGCCAGATTGTTTTCCAAAGCAGCTGCACCATTTTACATTCCCAGCAGGCAGCAGTGAACAAGGGTTCCAGTTTCTCCCCATCCACACCAATACCTGCCATTATCTTCTTTCTGATTATAGTCATTCTAATGGGTGTGAGGTAGTATCTCACTGTGGCTTTCGTGTATATTTCCCTGATGGCTAATGATGCTGAACATCTTTTCACGTGCTTATTGTCCATTTACGTATCCTCTTTGGAGAAATGTCTATTCAGATCCTTTGCACATTTCCTAATTGTGTTGTCTTTGTATTGTTGAGAGCTCTTTATGTATTTTAGATAAAAGTCCCTTATCAGATATGATTTGCAAATATTTTCTCCCACTCTGTGGATTGACATTTCACTTTCTTGATGGTGTCCTTTGTAACACAGAAGTTTTTGATTTGGATGAAGTTCAATTTATCAATTTGTTGTTGTTGCTTATGCTTTTGGTGTCATATCTAAGAAACCACTGCCTTATTCGAAGTCACAAAGATTTACTCCTATGTTTTCTTCTAAGAGTTTTATAAGTTTAGCTCTTACATTTAGGTCTTTGATCCATTTGAAGTTAATTTTTACATATGGTGTGAGAGAGGGGTTCCATTTCATTCTTTTGGATGTAGATATAGCTGTACCAGCACCATTTGTTGAAAGACTATTTTTCTCTATTGAATTGTCTTGGCACACTTGTTGAAAAATCAACTGACCACAAAAGTGAGGGGTTTAAAAAAAAAGTGAGGGATTTATTTCTGGACTCTGAATTCTGTTTCATTGATCTATATAGCTATCCTTACACCAGTACCAAATGGTCTTGATTACTGTAGCCTTGTAGTAAATTTCAAAATCAGGAAGTATAGTCCTCGAAATTTGTTCTTCTTTTTCAAGACTACCCATAAGTTTAGGGGTGCCTGGGTGGCTCAGCCAGTTCAGCGTCTGACTCTTGATCTCAGTTCAGGTCAAGGTCTCACATTTCTTGGGATCAAGCCCCACGTCAGGCTCTGCGCTGACAGCACGGAGCTTTCTTGCGATTCTCTCTCCCTCCCTCTCTCTCTCTCTCTCTCTCTGCGCCTCCCCCGCTCGTACGCTTTCCCCCCGACTTTTTCTCTCTCTCAAAATAAGTAAATAATCTTTAAAAAAAAGAAAGAAAAGACAACCCTTAAATTTCTGTATGAATTTTAGGATCAGTTTAGCAGTTACTGCAAGGAAGCCAGCAGGAATCTTGTTGGGGAGGCTCTCCAGTTCCAGCTCAACCCCTCCTGAACTCTAGCTCCACTTTCTCCCCTGGGTTCCCTGAGACACCCTGGGATCTTTTCTGTATTCTCTTTCGCTTACCCATATTACACTGAGTTTTTCTTTCTTGCAATCAGAAGAATATTAACCAAGTACCAGTAAGAACACAGTGCTACACACCATCCCAAACAGCCATCTCAGCACTACCTCCCCAGGACCAAAGCCCTCAAACTGCCCCCCAGATACTCAATCCCAACACTGGCCAGTGCCCCCAGCCCTTCACTACACCTTGAAACTAGTTTCCTTCCAGGTTACACACATCATCTTTACCCGTTAAACAGCCTCTCAATAAATGCCTGTGAAATTGAACTAAACATCCCAAAACAACACCAAAAGAAACATTCCCACCACTCCACCCCCGCTTAGTAACCCTGCTTCGTGCCTAATTCTCATTCAATACGCAGATAAGAAGCTCTCGGAAAATTAGACTTCAGACAAAGGATGCAAAAACTGAAGTCTGGAGAAGTTAAATGCCTTGCCCATGAGTGACAATTTGCCCTGAACACTGAGCCACACTGATGCACACCCCACGCCAACCGGCATAGGCCCGGGTGCACCTATTGTCCCGCCCCATCTTTAAGAGCCGCTAGAGAAGCTGCCTCCTCCTGGCAGTCTTCCAAGACTACTCCCACGGCAGAAAGCTCTCAGAAGGCAGGGACTGTCTGCCACTCATCCCGGCCCTGCTAACTGCTTACCCTCACCGTTCTGAGCAAAACAGACCAAAGTGGGAAGCCTCTTATTCTCACCCCTATCTGCCGACGCTCAAGACCGGCTGTGCTTTGCCCGGGGACCTGTACCCAGGGCATACACAGCCAGTGCTAGCAACTAGATGGCACGGCAGAGGGAGGCTGGCCTGGAAAACCTTTCAGCTGAGATGGGGTGTCACAGGCGGGAGGAGCTGCCTCTGAGGGAGGACACTCATTGGAGGAATTTCTCACGCACCAGCGAACTCACATATGGCAGGATAATATTTTGGGCTAGTGACCAATGCTATTTTTTCCTCCTAGAATTTCCCTCCTTTTCAATTCACTCAATTGGAGCAGGTGGTTGGTCAGTACTCATTGCCCAGGGAGGGAAGAAGATGGAATGACTTTTTCAAAGTCTGAAGCGGGGAGGGGAATCAGGATGCAAACACAATGGCTGGGGAGAAATACACATGGAAAAGGAGCAACGACGGTGAGGGAGGAGCAGGTGGAGGTTCTGGGAGAGAGGTGTGTCTGCGCAGGGCTTCCCAGACAGACGGGCAGACATATGGCAAACCGCGGCAGACAACTCCCAGCCCCCGAATCTGGTGTTGAAGCCTCAGAGAGCCGCAGGGCTGGGCTCAGCAGGATGACATTTGTCTGGTAACAGATGACTCAGTGGCCAACTGACCACATGCACACTGGGGTGTTTCATGAGGCTTTAGAACTATGTGGCACAATTTTCCAGGTAGGTAGGAATGTCAGAAAGACTGATGGATCGGGGACTTCACATAATAATCAAGGGGATAGGAAATAAAATTATCTTTCTCACGTCCAAGTTATGGCCTAAAAGACACCACCGTATGCATTACCATCAACCTGGCACCTGCTGCTTCCATCCCAGCATGCTTTTCTCCAGACACCCCAGGAATCAAGAGCCCTGTCCAACCTCTCCAGTCCAAAGCCCGTAACACTGAGACGGAGAATCTGACAAATGCTACAGCCCCACTCTGGTTCCCCACAACTCAGGGGAAACGAGGGGCCCACAGGAGCTCTGGCCTGCCATCATCTCTGATCGCTACATAACAGGAAGTGGCTACTTACTTGACCTTCAGGCTCGCCAGCATGGTCTTGTCGATCCTGCCAAGAGAAAAGCAAGGGCTTTGGTCAGTGCCGAGGCTGAAGGCTGCCAACTAGCAAATGAAGGGCAGGTCCCTTAGCCAGTCTAGACCACCAGACCGGCAGGGCCCTGGAGGGGACAGCCGCTCCAGCCGGAAGCTCTCCTCCAGCCCAGGAAGAGAGGACTGTGAGCTCTGGGAGGGCTGGAGCCACATATAACCCTACAAGGCAGGTACTGTTATTCTTCCCATTTTAGAAATGAGGAAACAGAGGCTCGGGAGGATAACATCACTGGCCCAGTCTGAATCCAGGTTCCGACTCCAAACCCAGAGATCCCTTTGTATATAGCATCTCCCTTCATTGCCCCCACTCCACAAGAGGCATTTGCAAGCCAGCTGCATCAGTCACCGCAGCTGGACCTTCAACACATCGACATTTCCCAGGCTTCTGCTTTGGAAAGATACCAGCACCCCAGCACCCCAGCAACAAGGACCCTCCTGTTCTAGGAGCTGCCAGTCCACGCAAGGAGCCAGACCCCACTCCTGAGACAGAACCCAAGAGCAGGCTCCAGGGTGCACGGACAAGTGGGAATTGTCAGGCACGGAGCTCAGAGCAGGGAAGATCACACGCACAGCAGGCTGTCCTGGCAGCCAGCTCCTCCACCCCACCCTTGCTGGAAGACAAGGCAGTGCTGCTAAGCTTCTATTTTTACCCCGTGCATATGCCAGCCCTCGTGGCTGGTAAAAGAGGCCCCTTCCTCTCTCCAGACAGAAAGGTGGGCGAGATTCCCACTGTCAGCATCTCCTCTTGTTTAGGGGTCACAACCACCGGTGTCACCACCACCACCCCCATGTCATCAACACCACCACTGTCACCATCACCATCGGTGTCGCCACACCCCCATGTCAGCATCACCATCAGTGTCACCATCACTATAAAGGTCACCATTACCCTCAGTGTCACCACCATCCCCTGTGTCACCATCACCATCAGTGCCACCCAAATCACCACCACGTCCAGGATGCTCGAAACCCTGGAAAGATCTTTCAGCCGCCCTATCCTGTATGTTCAGCTTTGCCACAAGCTTCCTTGCACACGACTCCCAGGGCAGCACGGGGATGGGAGCAGTGTCAGGGGCCACACAGGGAGGACACGGAGCTGTCATAAGTCAGCACCAAGCCCCTGAGCTGGGAGGTGGGATCCTTTCACTCTGAGTAAACTCCCAGCACCTTTGGATCTCAGTTTCCAGCAGCAAAACAAGCCACACCCCAAAGCTCCTGGCCCAGGTCCCTCCCAGCTTCTTCCCCACTGCATCCTGGGCCCCTTCCACGGAGCCTCCACAACTGGTCCTGAAGGGTCTCATGGGGCCCCCAAACCCTCTAGCATGCAGACATGCCTCCTCTCCCATTCAGCCCACCAGAGCGGGGAGGGTGAATCCAGGAGGCAGAGCCTCCCATTCTGCTGTAATATTTGTAACCCAGAGCTACGGAGCTACCTAACTATGACCCCAACAACAAGCCTTTACATTTTATATTTTCTCAAGGAATCCTTTTTAGTTCTTACGACATCCTGTGCATAAGGTGGAAATCCCCCACGTACACATGGGGAAACTGAGACCCAGAGAGGGGAAGTGTCCCGTCTGAGTTCCTCAACAGGCCAAGGTGGAGCCAGCAGTTAGAACCCAGACTTCTGGTGTGGCGCCCTCTCAACCCAACCGGCACAGCACCCAGTGGGTCACAGCAACCCCTGGCCCAGCACCCACATCCACACCTACCCGGCAATCTATCCACAGGGTTCCCACGCTAGGGTGTGGCCCTGGGAGGGCAGGGCCTGTGGCCTTTGCAGGGCCAAGACAGGAGATAGGGCAGTAGCCGTGAGACCGAGGTTTTCTCTTTCAGAAAGCCAAACTCCCAAGGTTCTCCCTGGCGCCTTCTCTCTCCTCCCCACCCCATTCTCTCTCTACACCTTGTCTGTCGCTGATGCCACTAGCTATCCACCCTGGCATCCAAAGGAGCTTCCAAAATACCGGCCCCTGAGATTCTGTTCGCGGTGTGGAGTGGACCAGGGCTCCAGGAATCTGCACTTTAGTCTCCAAGCCTCCCAGCTGGCAGCCATCTCCAGATGACGGCTGCTCTAACCCGCCAAGCCCACCAGGAAGCCCTGCACCCCCTCAGACTCAATGAGCCCCTACCCAATGCCTGTCGTGGGCAAGAAACACTTCACTTAGTCGTTCCATAAGCGTGTACTGAGCACGTACAACGTGCCACACACAGTTCCTCGTTCTGCTCCACACCTTCCAGAGGAGGGTGGGTCTCAGAGGTACCCTCTCATGGCCTGGGCCCTGTCCTGTAGCGATCCCAGCCAGCCTGACTGGGAAGCACACTAGGTGATTTGGACCCAGACCTCACCCTCGGGACAGGAACCCCTTGGCCCCGCCATCAGGGAGGGCCTGTGAGCAGGCACTAGGCCACACTGTGCCACCTGTAGCATCATGTCATCCTCGCTGTCCCCAACTGCCAAACATGGAGCACCCACAACCCCTCCTGCCAGAGGGTGGATGGCAAAGAGCCTCCAGAGAGGAGGAAAAGGGAAGTCAAAAGCCGCACACACACAGAAGCGTAAACAGCCAGAGGAGCAGAACCCACCTCCTCCCAGACCCTGGGCCCCCTCCCTCTGTCCCTCGCCTCTGTGTCCCCCCAATTAGCCCGCCAGCCTCCACACCAGGGCACCCCTGGCCACCCTCCCTGCAGCAGCAGGAATCTTTGACAAGGCCCCAGGTCCACAAGCTGAAAGGAAACCGATAATGAAAACCACTTGACCCCGTTCCCCAGCTGAGGAGAAGCTGCCAGCAGCTGGTAACCATAGACAAGTCTTTGACCTTGGTCTCCCCGTTTTCTGGCCCCCTAGGGAGGAAAGAGCTTCTCCCTTGTCCCAGACAGAAGCTTAGTGGCAAAAGGTGGCCCAGAGGTCCAGGGGAGAAGCGCGAACCCAGCTGCTCCGGCTGGGACAGAGCCGGGATTGGCTGGCCGGGCGGGGGGCGGGAACTGTGCAGATGGGTGTGCCCTGCCTTCTCCACCTTTGCCACGGAGAGGACTGAGCCCAGAGGTCCCCTGTGCAGGAGACGCCCCATCACAACATCACGTACAAAGCGGACACAGGAGGAGTGTGTGGCACACCTGCCCAGACAAGGGCACTCAAAGCGAGAGAAGCCCAGACGTGCATACACACCTGCTCAGAAGCGCCGAGTGCACACGTGGTCACACACACAGCACACCCACCCACCCAGCCAGGCACACACTTCATACCTGGCTGTACAGACTGGGAGCTGCAGACATGCCACACACACATGGGAACAGGCACAGACACAACATTCAGCCACAGCCACGCAGCCTCGTTCACACTGGCTCCGGCTCCAACCCTCCGGACTCCCTAGATCCTACTCCAGGGTGAGTGAGGGAAAGCTTAATGTCTGATACCCCGGCCACCTCCATCCGGCCACGGCATCTGCAATGCACCCTCCTACCCACCCGGATCTCAGGCACAACCTGAGCCCTCTGCTCACACAGGCAGCCCCAGCAGATGCAAGACGTCGCGGCTAGGTTCGCTCCCATCCCTTCAACCGCCGTCCCATCTGTCACCCACCATCCAAAGCCCCCAAAGGAGACACTGCGCTTCCTGCGAAACATGGCTGTGGCCGTGGGGCCCCGGAACCCAGCAATGTCCTCAGGACTGTTGGCAAAAAGGTGACAGTGCAGTGGGGTCAGCAGAGCCACAGGCATAGGGCGGGACACTGGGTGTGGCACCTCCCCCACTGCCTGCCCCCAACCCCAGCACTTCCTGTGGGCGAGGCCGCGGGGCTGGGAGGTGTGTCCTGCCCTCCAGGAGGCACCAAGGAGGCAGGGGAGGTCGCAGAGGGCAGCTTCCCCATGCCCAGAGGAACCCGCAGCTCCGGAAGGGGTTCGGCTGGCAGATTGCACCACAGCCCGAGTTGGCAGCTCGGTCCCACACAGCCCTGGCTTCTCAGAACCCAAAAGAGGCCGGAGGAGTCCCACAGACGTACCTGTGAGGGAAAGAGCTCGCTGGAAGGCTGGGGAGCCCTTCAGATGGCTCCTCACACCCACTCCCTGCAGCTGCCCAGGATGGGACCTCTGCCTTCCTGCTCCACCATGGCTCAGCACACACCAGATAAATCAGCCCCACACAGGTAAGGACACCCGCACACTTGTGGACACGAGTACACGTGCACTGCCATGAGCACAGGGGCACACGCACGTGTGCACATATAGATGCACAGGACCCACAGGTGCACAGGCATGCTCACATAAGTGTCGTTACACACCCACACACACATGCACACAGGTACCGCACATCCACATGCCGGTTCATACAGACTCAACAGAGACACCTGCACATACATCTCATATACACACAACTCCCCGTGACACAGGCTCACATGTGGACACAGACCCACGTGCACACACTCAGACTGCACACACGCCCTCAAGGTACGTTCACATGTACACACGCACAGTCACAGATCTGTGCTTCTCAGACGCCCTCAAGTGCCCAAGCAGAGGTCAGCAGTGGGAAGGTGGCATGTGTGTGCAAGTGTGTTTCTTTCTAGCGGGGAGAAAAAGCTAGCCCTCATCTCTGCATGCACCAATGCCGACCATGCCAGGTATACAGTAGGTGCTCACTAATGACAGCCCATGGAGGGGTGTGGCACATATGCTACCACAGACTAGGTCGGGGGGACACAGGTGGGGACCAGGCCCCTGCCCTGCCACAGTTTCCTGGTTGGGGTCCACTGCCACTCTGGGCACTGGATCTGTGTTGTGGGACCAGAGGGCCACCCCCAGGTCATGGACGAAGGGCACAGGCATTTCTATTTTCTTGACTCCGCTGAAGCAGGGAAGGCTGCATGGGCGGCCGGCGGCACGCTGGATGGGCTGCAGGCTCAGTTCAGGTCTGGGAGTGGCAAGGGTGGGGTCCTTTCCTCTAAGGCAGCAGGCCTCTCGGCAGAAGCCTGGTGGTCCTCAGTTCAGGCCGAATCCTCCGTCCCCACCTTCACCAGGAAAGGAAGGATGCTGTGGTTCACCCTCTGGGCTTGCGTCAGACCACTGGCTTCCCGCTGGATGTCCACTCCGTGCCCAGACCTCTCCCCACACTGCACCCACCCCACAGATGCTCAACAGGCACCATGGACGCCTTGGGTCCTACTCGCCCTGCATCCACTTGGCCTCCCTCTGAGTAAAACAGTTCTGTGCTCCACCCACCCCCAGAGGGAGTACCTGGCCAGCCTGACCAACCAGGGCAACCACAGTAACTAGCTCAGGAGTGGGGCAGGAGAAGTCAGTGGACCCAACAAGACTCACTCCCAGAGCACACCCCTTCTCCTGCCTAGGTTGCTAAACCACAGGATGGAAGCACCACACAGAGGAGGGCAGGGGCAAGAACTGCCACCCAGTGAAGAGGTCAGGTCTTCAGGACATCATCAAATCTCCCGGCGGGGTGCCTGGGTGGCTCTGTCCATTCGGCATCTGACTCTCGGATTCGGCTCAGGTCATGATCTCCCAACTCGTGGGTTCAAGCCCTGGGTCAGGCTCTGCACTGACAGCTCAGAGCCTGGAGCCTGTTACAGATTCTGCGTCTCCCTCTCTGCCTGCCCCTCCCCCACTCATGCTTGCTAGCTTGCACGCTCTCTCTCTCTCTTTCTTAAATAAATATTTTTAAAAAATTTTTAAATAGAATTGAATTTCTCTCACTCTCCACTGAGGAAGTCCCAACTAAGAGGGAGAGCCTGATGTGTGTAAGAGTGAAGGTCAGAAACACCCGTGGCTGCTCAGCCTGCTGCCTCACCAACTCTGACTCCAGGCCAAGCAGACGGGCCTGGCCGTCATGCGGGTAACCAACAACACATTTCCTGTTGCAAATTACTTAGTTTTTCATCAATTAGAGGGAGTTCACAGTGAACCCATCATGGGAGCACGTGATTTAGTGTGTGAGACAATGAAGTGGGGTTATACCAATAAGCTGGGGCACTTCCGAGTACCCATCATCTAGTCTTATCTGTCCACACGTGTGACCCTGTTTTCCTGTGGTCCATCATCGTATTCTAGGGGAAGAGGCCGCTGAGAGATGCTCTCATGCCGGTCCTCTCAATCTACAGAGATACCCAGGTGAACACCCAGGTAGGAGGCCACAACCCAGTAGGGATGCAGGCCCAGGTGCCAGCATCTGGAGGTCGGCAGGGCGCCCCCGGGAACAGGCAGGGAGGAGCTGCTGCCACCTAGAGGCTGGAATCTCCCACTTGGAGTTCTGGTCTCTTGCATAGTAACACAAAAGACAAGGAGTAATGCAACACTCAGATCCTTGGCCAAGGAGCGGCAATAGCCTGGCTGTGTCAGCAGGAAGGGGCGCAGGACTCACAGCATCCCGATGTCCCTGAAGCCACTAAGATCTGGGAACCTTGGAGAGTCCAGATGGACCCATGCCTTCCTCAATCCTCAGAGTGAGGGCCTGGAGGAAGAGAGGGAGGTTCCCAGATGGCTTATGTTTTACTCTCTGAGCTCTAGAGGGAGGTGAGAGGCATTCTAGAGCAAGCTTCCACTCTCTTTTCCTCAGCGCCAGTCTCCCAAGCTTTGGAGCCATGTGACTGCCAACACATAACCTAACCTCCGAGGCCTCAGTGTACTCCTCTATGATATGGTGGCTGCCACCAAGCTCACAAGATTATAAATAAATGTAAACACTTAGCACAGGGCTCCCACACCATTATGGGAGCTATTATAATTATTATCTATTACAATTCCGCCCCCTCCTCCGGTCCCGCTCAGCTTCCTGTCGCCCCTGCTCTGACCCCTCAGTTCCTCTTCCATGTGGGGGTGGGCAGCGAGGGGTCTGAATGCTCTCTGGGAAGGACTGTGAGTCAAGAGAAAAGAGAAGCACCCTGTGAGCCAGGCCCAGCCCTTCTACCCCCACCAAGCACAGCCCAGCTTCCTCCCTGACCTCCGCTGACTCAGATTACGGAGCAGTCAGAGTGGAGACAAGCTATGGGTACAGAGGAGCCAAGGGCAGCGCCTGTATCTGTGAGCGTACTATGGGCCAGCGCCGACCTCACCGCTTAGCTCCTTTCGATCTCACGACCACCTCTGAGATGGTAACACTGTTATCCTCATTTTACAGAGGAGGACGCTGAGGCACAGAAAGGTGAAGGAACTTGACAAAATTTGCCCGGCACAATGGTGGCAGAGCTAGGTCTGATTCCAGAGACCAAGTTAACAGTCACTGTTCTATAAAATGGTCTGCATCGGCAAGTGCCGGTCCCCAGATCAAACTGCCCCTTTGGAACCCGCACAAATGCCCCATTCACACAGGGCCCATGTTACAGACAAGGGAGCCTAAGCACCTGAAAGAAAAGCACAGCTCAACAGCTAAGAGAAGACAAGGATGAAGTCGGAAAGACGAGTGCCCAAGTCTTTCCAACACCAGGCTAGACCGGCTCCTTCTGTCCTGAGGTCGCTCCTTGCCCCGTCCACAGAGCCAACTCTGGGTCACCAAATCACAAGGCCCTGGCTTCTGTGGGGGAGGCCTGTGGGTGTTCCTGGTCCAGCTGGGGAACAAGTCCCAGCCAGAGCTCCAAGCTCAGGACAGAGCTCCAGGGAACCCACCCAGCTCTCTGGGCTTTAGAGGAATGTAGAGTTGAGAAGCCGGCTGGAGTGGGAGGAGGAGGAAGCCCAAGCCCCTGCCCCTCCACCCGATCTGCAGGCCCTCTGGGGCGGGAGGGAAGGGAGAGACCGTGTGGTTTCCTCTGCTTGGACAGCTCTGTCCTCACAGCCGCTAGTGGGAGCTGAAAGAGGAGACAAGCTCCTTTCCCAGGCTTGGGGACGAGCAGTTACAGGAAGCTCCGGAAACAGATGCCCCTGGAGAAGCCGGCACTAGATCATTTGGCCTAGATCCGCCCCCGCTCCACACGAAGCATGAACTACCAGCATGCGGGGTGGGGCTCAGCTCTCCTCCCACCTCCACCACTAAACCACCTTGAGCAGGTCACAGGCTTTTTGGGGGGCTTCGGTGGAACATTCCTCAAAGGAGAGGTAACATTCACCCCTGCTTCCTTCATAAGCCAGGTGAGGACAATGAACAGCGGCAGAGAAGGGCATTCTGGTCTCCAGAAAACAGGGTGCAATGGCATTCAGAGCCAGCAAACATGCATCAGTTAGGAATCCACACTTGGGGATCGAGACAAAATGACATCTAACATCTGCCCTTTGATTTACGGTGCACTGATCACTTCCCCACGTGCGCTATCTCTAGGGCCAGACTGAATTTCCCATTGCATGAGTTCTGAAAAGCAAGATGATGACAAAAAAAATTGCAAGAGCAGTGCTAGTGAAAAGCAGACTCCAAGAGCATGACCCTGAGCCATGACCATGTGGTTTATTCTGATCTGCTCAGTGCTGCCAGCCTACCAAGAGAACTGCAAGCAGAACCTGGCTGGACACTAAAAAGCTATCAAATGTATCACAGCTTAAAATTTCTTGGGGCTCCTGGGTGGCTCAGTCGGTTGGGCGTCCGACTTCAGCTCAGGTGATGATCTCGCGGTCTGTGGGTTCGAGCCCCGCATTGGGCTCTGTGCTGTCAGCTCGGAGCCTGGAGCCTGCTTCGGATTCCGTGTCTCCTTCTCTGTCTGCCCCCCCCCCCACTCATGCTCTGTCTCTCTCTGTCTCTCAAAAATAAGTAAGTGTAAAAAAACAAAGTTTTTTTTTTAAATCTCTTAAATAACGACAAGGTATCACTTTTGCCCATCAGATAGTAAAGGTTAAAAGAAACCCAAAAAATCGTATGTGGATATAAGGTAACAGGCACTCCCATCATTACTGTAGAGATTTGGCAGTATCTATTAAAATTTCAAGTGCACACACCCTTCGGGCCAACAATTTTGTCTTTAGAGACTTAGTCCACATATAGACTCACACCAGTTGACAAGATCCTTGCATACAGATGTTAGTTTTATCGCTGTCTGAAACAGCAAATACAAAACATGAATGACCGTCACCATACTGGAGAAAAAGCATACAATGGGATACAATGGAGCCACTGAAAAGAAGGCAGAATGTATGTGTGTTACTATATAAAGATAACCTAAAAAAAGAGTTTAAGAAAAAAAAAAAAGAACAGTTCATCTAACAGGATCTCATTAGTTTAAATAAATACGTAAATTCTTATGCATGCCTAGACAATTTCTGGAATGGAATATAAGCAATGGTCCAAGACTGTTTACCTCTGAAGAAGGGACCAGAACTAGAAATTTGGGGGAGGGGACCTTTCACTTTACGTCCTGTGTGCTGCTTGATTTTTTTTAACCATTAACATGTTATAATTTAAAGAAAAATATGTTAAATCTATGAATGGTTTGCTCTTAAAAATAGACAAACAGGGGCACCTGGGTGGCACAGTCGGTTGAGCGTCTGACTTCGGCTCAGGTCTTGATCTCATAGCTCGTGAGTTCGAACCCTGCATCAGGCTGTGTGCTGACAGCTCAGAGCCTGGAGCCTGCTTCAGATTCTGTGCCTCCCTCTCTCTCTGCCCCAACCCACTCGCATCCTGTCTCTGTCTCTCAAAAATAAATAAACACTAAAAAAAAAAAGTTTTTTTAATAAAAATTAAAAAATAAACAAACAAACAAGAGCAGAAATGGTAGCAGCTACAAAGCCTCATTTCTTTAAAACCTTAAACTATCGGGGGCTCACACTGACACTGATCCAAGTCCTGGGACCATCTCTTCTACCCTGAAGGGAAGTAGGTCTTGCCCCAGAAAGGGCAGGCCAAGATCTCTCTCTCCCTGTCTGACTCCAGATGGTTCTTCCATCCATTCTGCTTTTAGGCAAAGAGTTTGTGCTTTAATCTTGAGAAACCTCAGAGGAGACCAACATACAACTTTGCCGGAGGAAATTTAACAACACAAATCAGAATCCTTACATGCACGCCAAGGGGGCTTCCGAAGTACACATCAAGGCCTGTTTTTGGAACTGGGTGTTGGTTTTAGACGGGTGAGTCAAGTTTATGGACATTCACCCCTACACTTAAAATCTGTGCACTTCTCTACATGTACATTTTCCTTCAATACAGAGGTTTGTTTTTTTCATATGCATGCTTTTTGACCTGGCAACCCTGTTCTCAATTCCACACCATCCCAAGAAGAAAAAAAATCAGAGCCATGCGACAAGTTGTACTTTCCAGAGTCTCCAGCTCATTGTTGCCATAACTACGGAACAATGGAAATGACCTAAATTACCAACAGGGTAGGTTCAAGAAAGATAGCATCTCCCAACAACAGAGTACGTTCCCGCCAATATAAAGTAGGTATAGAAGTACATGTAATGACAAGGGAAGACACTTACGGCATATTTCTGAATGGAATAAAATAGGCTAAATATTATGTTCAGGGCCATATTATTAAGGGGTGAGATTAAGGATCATGATTTTTTTCTTCTTTTCTTCTTTTCTGTTTTCTGAAATAAGCAAGTCTTACTTCTATAGTTAGAAAAGCACAATAAACACTACTTAAAATAATAACAAATAATAGGAAGCAAAAAGAGATAAAAAAGGGGACAGGCCCAGGGTTATATATTAGTGGTTTTCAAATGCACTGGGTGTGAGAGTCACCTGCAGTTTAAACTAACATGGGTTCAAACCCCAGCCCTGCTGCTTACCAGCACTGTGACCTTGGGCAAGTCCCTCAACTTCTCTGTGCCTCAGACCACACCCCTCATCTATAAAATGGGGATAATAATAGTATCTACCTCAGCGGACTGTTGGGAGGGGTAAATGAGCTAATATGCATGAAGCCTTCAGAGGAATGCCTGGCATAGACCTATAGGTGTGTTAGCCAATGCAACTGCTCAAATTCTGACTCCATTGTTCTGGGGAGGGTCCAGGGAACCTGCATGTTTAACAAACTCCCCTGATGACTCTGGCCCAGTGAGAAACACTGGTAGCACATCCACTACAACACTCCCATTACCTTCGGTGTCCCTGGAGCTTCCTGTGGAAGTCTTGGGCACTAGGAGCTGTCTGAAGGAGATCTTGCTAAAGGAGATCACGGAGCCAGCTCTCTTAGCTCTCACTCCATCCAGCTGGGTCACTCCCGACCCTCCCCTACTGCAGAGCCTCTCCTGAATGGGCTGGAATGTGGGCATCAGCACCCTCTGCAGGCAACTTTGGGTACCACAAAGAAGAAAAGGGAGCGTGTTGGGGCGCCTGGGTGGCTCAGTCGGTTGTGTCCCAACTTTTGATTTCGGCTCTGGTCATGATCTCACGGTTTGTGAGTTCGAGCACCACATCAGGCTCTGCGCTGACAGTGTGGGGCCTGCTTGGGATGCTCTCTCTTTCTCTCTCTCTGTCGCTCTCCTGCTCACATACACACTCTCTCTAAATAAATAAATAAAACTTCAAAAAAAAAAAAGAAAAGAGAGCATCTTGCTTGTATTTCTAGAACGGTAGCCATACTTTCCCCTGGCATAAGGGATTGGGGGACACGTGTGGGGGACTTCTATGTCTTGCAGGAGATCAGCAACAACCGTGGCTTCCAGCCCTGGTTCTGACATTGAATAATAGCTATGGAGAAACCACTTTAACGCCCTCTGCATTTTTTTCATCTGTAACAAATAACTGTACCCATTTCTCAAGAATCTCCCACGAACCAGTTATGTCATACTTTTTACTTTATTTAATCCTGGCCTCAACTGTGTCCTCTATTCCGGTGAGGAAATGGAGTCACAGAGAGGTTAAGGAACTTGCCCAAGGTCACAGGGCTGGTAGGTGACAATGGCAGAATTCAAACCAGAGGCCCTGCTTTTAACAAGTCTGCCATTCCTATAGAGAATGAGGGCAGCACTAGATGTGAGCTACCACCAGGCTGGGCCCCCACCCATGCCCAGCCAAGGAGCAGCCCCAAGCTGGGCCAGGATGAGCAAACCTTGGCAAGCTGGGCGAGAGAGCGATCCTTCTGGCAGATGAACAGTGACTCAGGTGGAGGCAGGCTGGGAGGACAGAGAAGAGGCAAGGAGCTCCCTTAAACACTTTTTTTTTTAAAGCCCTGCAGCTCAAACACAACATGTTCATGATTCATCTCTCGTGACTCCCCTGAATGAAGATGGGGGCCCTAGCAGGGTGTGCCCCCCCAGGCACAGAGAAATCCTGCTGGGGTCCCAGCCTTGTTACATCTCCGTCAAAACTTGTCCCTTGCCCCTTTGAAGGGAGCAAGGCTAACTTACAATGACATAATAATGGAGACACTCCATCAAGGTCCCCTCTTCTCTCCCCATTACTAGCCCCACCTCAAAAGGGCTCTGAACAGTGAGGTGCCTCCCGTATTCCATGCAAGTGGTGGGAAATTGGAGCTGGATCCTGTAGCTTGGTGAAAGCCTGCACCAACGCCTCACCTGAGGCCGGGAGATCTGTAGGTGGGACTACAGTCACTGCTAAAGAAACAACCCAGTGAAGTACATACTAACGTTGTCCCATTTGACAGATGGAAAAATCGGGCACAGAGAGACTAAGTAATTTGCTCAAGGTCACGCTCCTAGGAAGGAACTGTGGCAGATTTATTATACTTTCCAAAGACAGCCACACCATCCCATAATATATCCCGCGTCCCACATGCTCTTGTTACCAGGTGACACGGACACCCCTCTACTGAGAGATGGAATCTCCATGCCCTCCTGGATCTGTGTGGATCTGTGAGTCAGGCAGAAGCAATGCCGCATCGTTTCCAAGGCTGGATAAGAAAAGGTAAAACAGGGGTTCCTGGGTGGCTTGGTGGGTTAAGTGTCCGACTTTGGCTCAGGTCATGATCTCACGGTGAGATCGAGCCCCACATCAGGCTCTGTGCTGACAGCTCAGAGCCTGAAGCCTTCTTCAGATTCTGTCTCCATCTCTCTGCCCCTCCCCTGCTCATGCTCGCTCTCTCACTCTCTCTCAAATATAAAAAATTTAAAACAAAAAATTTTTTTAATTAAAAAGAAAAGGTAAACTAGCTTCTGCTGGCTCTCTCTTGGGGTCCTTGCCCCTTAATCCAACCACCATGCTGTAAGGAAGCCCGAACTAGCACACAGGGAGATGGCCTGGGTGACAAGAAGACAGAGCAAAGGGAGAGGCCCCTGTGGTGAGGGACTGAGTCCTCAAGCCAACAGCCAGCTTTAAATGCCAGACATGAGCCACCGAGCCTTCAGACCATTCCATCCCCTAGTCTTTGAAACACCCCAGAGGATGACCGCAAAGCAGACAGAAGTATCCCTGCCAGGCCCCGCCCAAACTGCAAATTCCTGAGCAAAATAAATGTCACCACTGTTTTAAGCCATAAGCTTCTGGGCAGTTTATTACGCAGTAGAAATAACTGGAATAGCTGGTGATAGAGCCAGAGCTGGAACCCAGTGAGCTGGCTCCAGAGCCTGTGCCCCGAGCCACTCTGCCATGGTGTCTGCTGTGTGAGAGACAGCAACAGAGGAGGGGTTTGGAGCTTGGGCCTTGAGTCACACATACCTTCATATATTCACTCATTCATTCATTCATTCATTCATTCACTCAGTGCTTGTTTATTGCACCCTGGGATATTGTGATTCATAGGAAATACACATTTGGTCTTCAGCTACAGTTCCTGGCTCACAACTCCCCAAACCCTTGTAGTTTCAGAAGTGCGGAGCCTGATAAAGGTGTCTTGTTATGTGAATGAGGTGACTTTTAGAAGCACCTAGGGGTGGAGGCCGGTTGCCAAGAGAACCAATCACATGATTAGAAGGCCAGACCTCTCTCTCAGACCTCCAAAGAGGGAAGAGGGGCTGGGGTTGATTCAATCGCCAATGGCTAATGATTTAATCAATTGGGGCTATGTAATGAAGCCTCCATAAAAACACACAGGACCGGGTTGGGAGTGCTTCCAGGCTGGTGGAAGAATGGGGACAGTGGCGCCCTCTCCCCACATGCTGCCCCACACACCTCTTCCATCTGCCTGCTCCTGAGTTACATCCTTTCATGATAAACCAGTGATCTGGTAAGTAAAAGGTTTCTCTGAGTGCTGTGAGCCGCTCTAGCAAATTGCCCCAACGGCGGGAGGAGGAGGAGGTCCTGGGAACCTCTGATTTATAGCCAGTCGGTCAGAAGCGCTGGTAACAACCTGGGCTTGGGACTAGTACCTTGTCCGACTGAATCCTCACCAGTGGAATCTGATGTGATCTCCAGGTAAATCGCATCAGAATTGAGTTGAATTCTCAGACACCCTACTGGTGTCCAAAAATTGTTTGGTTACACGTGTGGGAAAAACCACGTCCCCCCTTAACACACACACACAATAGAACTGGTGTCAGAAAAGCAATTTACATCCATACTGTGTTCCAAGCTCTCTGCTAATGCTGAGGATATATCGGTGAACAAGACAGATCCCTGCCCTGGGGGGCCTTGGAGGGAGGAGGTGAAAGATAAAAGAGGGATAACTTTACACAGGTATTTACGACAGGTTGATATGATCCAAAGGCGACCAGGTGGGTGGGGAGCCCTGTCTGGAGAGCATGATCTGGGACAGCCTCCCTGCAGGGGAAACAGCAAGGATGTGAAAATCCAGCTTTGTGAAGAGTGAACAGAATGGCAGCAACTATCAAGAACAGACCTGGGTTACATCCTGGCTCCACTACTTACTAGCTGTGTGATCTTGTGGAAGTGACCCAGCCTCTCTGAGCCTCCACTTCCTCATAAAATGGGGATGCTTCCAGAACCCACCTCACAGAATTGCTCTGAGGAGCCCATGAGCTAATACATGCACAGTGTGCAGTCCAGGGCCTGGCACAGGAGGAACTCCATATATACAAGCGACTGTGGTGACAGGAATTACTTGAGGCCAAGGTCCCCAAGCGGAATGCCCAGAGCCCCCAGAGACCACTCTTCTCCCTGTTGGAAACTGCTAGCCACAGCTACCGGGGAAGAGAGCATGGACAGTGGGGGTTGGGGGCCCCTCCCATGGCTGCACTGATACCCAGGCCTCTGAGGGGGTAGTCAAGTGTAAGGGGTGCACACATACTTCCCTGAAGCACACTGACACATACAGCCAAGCTTCTGCCCACCCCCTGTGGCCATTCCTGACTCATATCCTCAAACTAGGGCTTACCCACCTGCCACCCTGAGCTCAGAGTTCAAAGGATGGGGCCCTGGTTATCTCTCCCCAGGCCCTGCCCCAAAGGCAGTGGGCACCCACACAGCCAGTGGGGGAGAGGCAACTTCCTCAAAACAGAGGGAGGGAGGGACAGGGACAGGAAGCTTGGAGAGAAGGCAGAACTGGGGAGGGCAGAAGACTCAGGGGCCCCAGGTAGGGCCAGGAAATCCCAGTGGGGTCAAGTATCACCTGCCATCAGACAGACACACCCTTTAGGACTCTGGAAAGCACCTAGCGGGTGGCCAACACACATCCCCAGAGGAAAGAACACCAGCAAACAGCACACAACAATGCACACAGGACATACTCAGAGGACCCACACCCTCCACAGATGTGCACCCTCCACAGATGTGCACACATGTACAGGCACATCTCACTGTGCCTGGTGGCCTGTCACTCCCCTCCTGCTCTTGCTCACTACCAGTCATCTAGTCAGCAGGGTCCCCCAGGTGCCCATGCCTGCTGCCATCTGCTGGCCCAGACCTTTCAGGGCCCAGTCGGCACACCCAGCATAATCCAGAAGGAGGCTGCCAGCCCTGGATCTGACCTAGGGAAGGGGGTGGGAAACCACCTGGCCCTCAGAGCAAGCTGCAAGTCAAGACCTTATCATGGGCAGGGCCAGGGACTCAGCACAGCCTGGTTTCAGGCCAGGTCCCCCAAAAGCACAAGCCTTGCCTTGGTGTCCCATCTGCCTTGGGAGCCCCCATGGCTGCTTTACATCTTGAGCAGGTTGAAAGGAGCCCTGAAGGGTTGTGGCAGGCAGAGCAAAAGAAAAAAAATAAAAATAAAAACTAAGTGCAGCACGGCAGGCTAAGATCAGACATGAAGCAGAACTTCCCACTGGAGAAGCACCAAAGCACTGAAACAGAGGTGTGGACCAGAAGAGTGTCATCTGACTCCATTTAGAATTCCTCTTTAAAAAGGGAGGAGATGGATAGACATCACTGTTTGTTTTTTTACTAAAATTATTAAAAACAAAAAGAGTCCCAAATTGCAGAGGTCAGAGGAATCTTGAAATGGCTGTAAATGAAGACAGTGGCTGCTGAACAGCACCAGCCTAGGCTGGTGTGACCTTGCCTACAGGCCACAGACGGGCACAGTGACCTTTTATTGCCAGCCTGAGCTGGCTGTGCATGAGCAGGAGGCGGCTAGACAACTTCCCCACGGTGTGACCTCTCCTGAGGGGGTAGCACATTGCTTGGAGATGGCAGAGGGTAGGGAGGCCAGGGCCACCATGGTACAGGCCTCGGCAGAGGCACATCCTCGACAGGACCAAGTGTTTGCAGTCAGCATCTCCCCTCCAAAGCAGGTGGTGGCCTGGGAGGGGCTGGTAGCCACTCCGGAGAAAGGGAGAACGAGGATCCCGAGTCTCGATGCTGTACTCTGATATACGAAGCCGGCCGGGCCTACGCCCTTGGACCCCCACCTCATCCTCAAACACGGTCGTCCCCTTCTCTCACGCCACCCCATCACTCTCCCAGGGGCCCAGCCTGCCCCTGCCACCCCAGCCACCCAGGCTGCCCACCTTGCCCTACCTTGCCCATGGTTCCTCCTCATTCTTGGCCACTCTCCCTTCCCTTCCTGCCCTCCGTTTTCTCTCGCCCTCCTCCACCTCCTGCGCTGAACTCCCTCCCCACCGACAGGGGCCCAGACCAATGCCCACAACCATCTGCCAACTCCAAATGCCAGCACCCGCCCTTCCGCCACTACTCTTTCAAGCACCGCTCCCCTCGCCCCCCCCCCCCCCCCCCTCACTGCCAGAGACAAGCAAGAGCAGCCCGCCCAGGGGCAAGGCACTGCTGGCTCGAATTCACAGAACGTGAAACACAACGTTTCAGGGGATGTGGAAGACTGGGCCACAGCTCCAGGAGGAACTGACCAGCTCAAATGTCTGGCCCTGGAGCCTCAGGTCCTACGGCCAAAGGTGAGGGGGGCTGTCATTAGAAGTCACTGAATCCTGCCTCCTCCTCCACTTGAGTGAATGAATATCCGAGCCACCCACAATGTGCTGTCTTCCCGATTATACAGAAATACAATGTTTAAGGGCCCATCGCCATGTTCAAAATTTTCATAAATGTCTCATTTAACATTTACAACCCCTGATACGGAAACCGAAGCTCTGAGAAGTTAGGTAATTTGCGCAAGGTCAGGCGGTGCGCTGGACGTATGCCACTTCAGCCCTCTCTGCCCCACTTCTTACTCCAGCCACGTCAGCAACGACCAGCTCCCCGCAGACTTTGAGCAGCGGCATTGGGTCCACCCGGCAAAACTTCACCTAGGGCGGCGTGGGGCCTTCTTTGAGGTGCAGTGTGGGGCGCCCACAAGAACCCACTGGGGCCTCACGCGTGGGCAGCCTGCAAGCAGGTGGGAGTTAATGTCCACCAAACCACTCTGTCCAGTGGGGAACAGAGCTGACGGATGAACGCTTCCCTATTTCTCTCCCCAGCAGGGCAGTTCTGAAACGCATTCCCTAAGGTTCCTCAGGAGACTGCCCAGGGCAGAGTGGTGTTAATAAAAATAATGTATCCTTGTCTTTTTTTTTTTTTTTTTTTTTTTTTTAAAGTAAGCACCATGCCCAACGTGGGTCTTGAATTCATGACTCCGGGATCAAGAGTTTCATGCTCCACTGAATCAGCCAGCCAGCCATCTTTCGTCTTTTCCCCTTCATGCCCTTTGCCCCACCCTTGTTCCCCAAGACCACTTCTCAAATAAACCACCACATACAAGTCTTTCTCTCAGCCTCTGCTTTGGGGGAACACAGGTGGAGACAGAGAGTGGTGGTGCTGGGACTCAAACCCAGATCTGAGTAACAACAGAGCCTTTATGCTTAACCAGATGCTGCCACCACCAGGGGGCCCATCCACACCAGGGGGCCCTTTTCCTCAAGGCTGAAGTCATTCTGAACCACAGTGGCTCAGCCACACTTGATCCAGACGAGGTATGGGAAACAGGGAGCAGAGGGTATGAGGGCACCTGCAGCAGGTACGTCCTCTCTGAAACTGAAGCCACCTCTACCAAATTGCCTCAACACCCTGGGTTGAGCAGGAATCCCAGCCAGATGTGCCCTGGTCCTACCCACGTTTAGCGTCTGCCTCTACCCAGAAACTTCTGTGGCTCGTCAGCTCCAGTCCCCCATCCCAGCCCCCAAGCAGGTCCCCAAGCTCACCCCCACTGTTCAACATCTTGGAAAGGAGAGGGGACCTGAAGTAGTTTCTTGAAACCTGAGCAGCCAGATCTAGCAGACAGCCACCCTGCCCCACCCCTGGACTCGGAAAACCCCATACACCTCCTGGGAGGTGAGGACAGAGCCTCCCCCAACTTCTACCCAAGTCACAAAGATATGATGGGACTTTCCTGGGGGAAATCACTCTTGGGACCTCACACGCCCTGAGTCACTCCCAGCTTCCCTACCCAACCCACCCCTATCCCCCCACCCGCCCCCACACACAGCTGTTTGAGCTCTCCTTACCCTGCAGCAAAAACGGTGGGGGGGGGGGGAGGGGGTTCTTCCCTCTCCATGGGAAACTGAGGCCTGTTGAGCTTAAGGTACAGCCACAGGATCACAAATCATGAAAAGAACCCAAGAGCCCTGGCGCCCAGCCCAGGACAACCCTATTATTCCCTAAGGAGGCTGCTCTGAAGGGGGCCACTCAACAGAGGCAGATCCCAGGCATTCAGAGCCCAAACCCCACTTGCATGTAAATGCCCTTTGGCTTGTTAAGGGTGTGGAGGGAGCTGCAGGCAACATGAGGAGAAAGAAGGATGTCCCCCCAGCCAGCTCCCAGGTCCAGACACGCAGTATCTGGTGGTGGCAAAGCCAAGTGGACTCTGCACAGTTCTGAGGTCCCCTGAACACACACCTGCCCTGGAACCCCACCCAAGGCTGACTCCCCCCTCACTCACTCACCCAGGGCCTCCAGAAATGAGCAGCAGGCTGGTGGCTGGCCCTGCCCAGGAGGTCCATTAAGGCCTCTCTGCCAGCACCCCGTCATCCTAGCTCCCCTCTCCGCAACAGGCACAGGTTGGAGTGAGGATGGGGTGGGGTTTATGGCCTTTTGGCAAAACAAACAGACAAACAAAACCAGCCTAGTCACAGGTCCTCCTGGGGTTCCGGCTGTTTCCTTCTACCACCACCTGTAAACACCCCACCTCTGACCTCCACCTCGGTCAGCTTCTCTAGCCAGAGACTTTGACAGGGTCTGAGCAACATCTCACTCACGCACACACACACACCCTGATACATGATGTGTGTGCGCAATGCCCCACCCGCATGGATTGCTGAGGACAGTCACCCCATCTCCGAAACACAACCCATTACGCTTAATTACCCTGTGGGATCACAGCACAGAGCTCACACACGTACGGGCTGTCTTTCTCCTTGCGAACACACGCATTTACACTCACAACATACGCCCCGATTCCGCGTTCAGTCACACCCGGGACTCGCGCCCTGATCCAGGCTGTTTATGCATAGAATCACCACCCAGCCCCGGACCCACTGACCTTCTCCGACGCACGGCGCAGAGCTCACTCCTCGACGTGGACCGAATGTCAACAGTCAGCGGCGGCGGCTCACCCCGCCCGTGCGCCCGCAACGGCGGCGTCCTCCCATCGCCATCCGGACCCGGGCCCCCTCCCGGCGGCGGGCTTCCCTCGCAGCCCGCCCAGCCGCGTGCGCCGTCACCGCGGCGCGCACACGCGCACGGCCGGCCGGCGGCCGCGAACGCACAAAGCTGTGCCCTCCGCCCCGCCGCCGCCGCCGCCGCCCGCGCACCTGGCGGGCGCGCCCCCCGCCGCCCGGGCCGCGCGCCCCCGCCACCGCCCCCTCCCACCGCCCTCCCGCCGCCTGCGACGCCGCGGCCCCGCTGCGGGGACGGGGGGCGCGCCGGGGCCCGAGCGCTGAGCCCGCGGCCGGGAAGCTCTCGTCGCCGGCGCTAGGAAACTGCCCCAGGCGGCTCCTCGGGAACAAAGGCGCGAGGCGGGGCACGCGCGCCCGAGGGACCCGGGGGAGAAGAGGGAACAGCCCACCAGCCTGCAGAAGTTTCTGGAGGATGGGGCCGCGGGGCGGTGGCGAAGGGAGGTGTGGAAAGATCCACCATGGGTTCCTGGGCTACGGAGGTGGACACTCTGGGGCTCTCTCCAGTTCTGCGTGGAGTGGATGTAGGGGGGAGGTATGGTGTTACCTGGCCCCCGAAGTAGAAGGCCTCTAGGACAGCCAAACCCCTGAAATGCCCCTGCTTTGTATCCGCAGGCTGGAGCTTTCTTTCATTCACTCCGCAGACATCCTCCCAGCTTCTTGCCAAACCAAGGATGCTCCTGAACTTGAAGGGGTTGGGATGCCTGAGTCTTTTCCTGGGTAACCTCCACACCAGGAAGTGGCTGGAATATGGCTTGTACACCTCACTGATGAGAAGCTCACTCCCTCAGGGGGCAGCCCACGCCGTCCTGAGGCGAATCTAAGGGCTAGAAAGCCATTTCTTCAGTTTTATGGAAATCTGCCTCCCCTCCTGTCTGTTGACCATGGATGGCATCACTCTGCTCTAGCCATAATGGCTTTCTGCTTCTAGAATATACCTAGGGCCTTGTCCTTGCTGTTCCTTCTGCAATACTCTTCCATCCCGTCTCCTGTGTCCCCTTCCCCCCATTCCCCAGCAGTTTCTCCATAGGGCTGCCCCCTTGTGTCCTTCAGGACTCAGCTCAAATGTCCCCTTCTCAAAGAGCACTTCCACCTCTTCCAAAGTCCCTACACACCTACTGGTCACCCTATCTCGATGCCCTGTTTTAGCACCTTCAGTATACTGAGCATCTTAAGAAATTCTCTCTGTGTGTCTATGGTCTGCTTTTCCCTCTAGAACATGTACCCTATGGAGGCAGGATCCTTGTCTGCCTTGGGACGAGGCCCTGTAACACCAGCGCCTGACCGAGAGCAAGGTGGAAAGAAGAAAGGAAGGCAGAGGTGGCCAGCCTAGGGGCTGAGTCCCTTCAGCAGTTTTATCCATCACCCTGAAATGCAACATGCTCGGCCATTCCAGGGTAATATGGGGCACAGTGTTACCAGAGGAGATGCTCAGTCGCTGTCCACCAAACAAATGAACAAATGAAGGAATCTTCTTCCTAGCGTCTGAGACTCAGAACAGCAGGACATTCCCTCCCCTGCCCTGGACTCTACCCTGAGCTCTTGCAGCCCCCAGATGCAAGCATTTTCTTAAAACCTAAATCATGGGGCCATATCCAAGCTTCTAGTCAATTGGAACCATGATTCCCATGTCTCCCTCCCAAGTATAGACAAGATTGGAGGCCAAAACGGATTTCTCCTTCATCCCTATTAAACTGTACCTACTAGCCTTGGACCTAGAATCCAACCTCCAGGGCATTTTGGGTCCCAGTTCTGCCATCTTGCCTGTTGGGATGGTGCCTGGGGTTCGTGCCATCAGCAATGTCACCACCTCTCCACATCCTTCCTCACCAACCCCCTCATAAACACGTGGAGCAGGACTCAGCCAATGGCAACCCACTCATCAAACTCAGAACTACAGTCTTCTACTCCACCACCCAACCTACTTTCTAGTCTAGAAAACTAATCAGAAAAGTGAATAAGCTTCCCCCAGCGGGATGGGTTCCCAGGGAATTCATTTGCTCTTCTTCTTCCAAGAGCCACCAAACCATCTCTCTAATAATTTTTGTAAATGTTTATTTATTTTTGAGAGAGAGACAGACAGACAAACAGACTGCAAGCGGGTGAGGGCAGAGAGAGAGGGAGACACAGAATCCGAAGTAGGTCAGCACAGAGCCCGACACGCAGCTCGAACCCATGGACCATGAGATCATGACCTGAGCCGAAGTCGGATGCTTACCTAACTGAGTGACCCAGCTGCCCCCAAACCATCTCTCTAAAACCAGACTCAGGGAGGGGGGCACCTGGGTGGCTCAGTCAGTTAAGTGTCTGAGTTTTGGTTTTGGTTTCAACTCAGGCCATCTCACCTTTCTTGAGTTCAAGCCCCACATCAGGTCCTGTGCTGACATCTCGGAGCCTGCTTGGGCTTCTCTCTCTCTCTCTCTCTCTCTCTCTCTCTCTCTCTCTCTCTCTCTCTTTCTCCCCCCCCACTCCTGCTTGTGTGCTCTCATGTGCACATGCGCATGTGTTCTCTTTTTCTCTCTCTCAAAATAAACGTTTAAAATTTTTAAATAAAAATAAATAATAAAAACAGACTCTGACATGTGACCAGGACAGATGCCGAGTTCCTTATTTATGGTTTCTGGATTTAATTCCTCTTGGCAAAGATAGAAATTACCTTAGCTAGGGGCGCCTGGGTGGTGCAGTCGGTTAAGCGTCCGACTTCAGCCAGGTCACGATCTCGCGGTCCGTGGGTTCGAGCCCCGCGTCGGGCTCTGGGCTGATGGCTCAGAGCCTGGAGCCTGTTTCGGATTCTGTGTCTCCCTCTCTCTCTGCCCCTCCCCCGTTCATGCTCTGTCTCTCTCTGTCCCAAAAATAAATAAATGTTGAAAAAAAAAATTAAAAAAAAAAAAAAGAAATTACCTTAGCTAGCTCCTGCCTTGGGACACATGCCTTATTCTCTGAGAGGCAGTGTGCATAGTGGTTATAGGCACTGCAAATTGCTACCTGTTATTTAACCTCTGTGCCTCAGTTTTGTCATCCGAAATATGGGGAGAACAATGGTACTTAAAGCCTAGCATTGTCAGGAAGACGAAACCAATTTATTCTTATAAAGCATTTACAACATGACACATAATAAGCACTCAAAAAATAAACTATTAATATTCTGTCACAAAAATTAGTATAATCACAGAGTATGACAGCCTCCTCTTCAACGCCCCTGGGGTGCAGGCTTCCCAAGTATGAAAGCTGAATTTATTTCAAATGGCTTCATCCTGTCTTATGACTGTTGCCCTCCTCCCAGGACTCAGCTCTACTCCTGTGACTCTCAAATGAATTCTTGTTCTTTGGCTCAGCAGATGGAGCAGCTCTGTCAGCTTCAGACCACCTGCATGGGCAGGCGCTCCCACCCTCCACTTCCTCCCTTGCTATTACCTTGGGCAGGTGCAGCTGGCCCACCTGCCATGGGGCTGGCCTCTCCCAGCCTTCCTGCAGGCTCAGAGGCTGCATAGCGCTCATTTGTCATCCCCCCAGTGCCTGTTTAATGAACTCCTTCTCTGAAACAGGACGTCAAGGGGGCCCCTGGGTGGCTCAGTCAGTTAAGCGTCCGCCTTCGGCTCAGGTCATGACCTCGTGGTTTGTGGGTTCGAGCCCCGCGTGGGGCTCTGTGCCGACAGCTCAGAGCCTAGAGCCTGCTTCAGATTCTGTGTCTCCCTCTCTCTCTCTGCCCCTTCCCTGCTCGTGCTCCGTCTCTCTTTCTCTCTCAAAAATAAATAAGCATTAAGAAAAAGATTGAAACAGGACGTCAGGATAGGGTAGAGAACAAGCCGAAAAAGGTCCTGCCCCCATAAAGCTTACATTCCGGGGGATGGGGTCACGGACAAGGAACAAACAGACAAAGAAGATCATGTCAGATGGCGGCAAGAGCTTTGAAGGAAAGGTGAGAAGGTGAGGGAGAAGCTACCCCATGTCAGATGGCGAATGGCACGCGATAGGGTTTTGCGTGTTGCCTACAAGTGAATCCGACCATGTGCCCTTCATGTCCACGTGTCACTAGCACGCTCCCAGGGCAGCCACACCAGCCTCTTTCTTTTTCCCTGCAAACATTCACAGTGACACACTCAGAATTTCATTTTGGCACCCTTCCCAACAGCCTTGCCTCAAGCTCTAGAGGACATTCTGTCTTTCCTCTACATTATTTGAAATCCACCCTCTGGTGTCCAGGGCACTTGTCTGACTATCCGTTCCCTGACTACCAAGAGTTCCCCTTTCCCAGGGCTCCTGTCACTCTCACATCATCATCCAATTAATTCTTCCTACAGAGTATCAGATCCAGATCCAGAGTACCCAGCCACCTCACTGTTTCCTGAACCTTCTGAAATCTCGAGGAGACGAGAAGGAGCAGATGCACTTAGCTGAATAGGATTCCTGGCAGATATCTGGGAGGCGAAGTCTCCGTGGACTAAATCTTATTCCTGGGGTGGCTGGAGAGCAGCCGTACAGCATCACCCCTGTTCTCTTGTTAGCCAGCCCATGATAGGCCCCCCCAAAGACATCACCTCCACTCCTCTTTCACTTAAACCACCCCTGGGAGGTGAGGCCTGCTCACCCTTGACTGTGAGGGTCCTGCGAATTAAGGAGCTAGCGCAAAGAGGTCTTGAGGGGGAAAGTGGAAGAAAGGCTCAGGATCGAGTCTCCCAGAGGCCTTGGGTAGGGGTGAGGCTGCAGCAGGGCTACCCAGGATCTCTGCTGAGACTGCTAATGCTGGTCACACCTGTCCACAGTGCGGTGAAGAGTGGGCAGGGGCCTGGGAGCAGGAATCTGGACCAGGAAAAGCCCTATTGGCCGAGAGTCAGGCTCCTGGCTGGATGCCCTGACAAGGGGAAGGAAGAGACAAGGGAGGCAGGGCTGGTTCCACCCACCCAGGTCAGAGATGGGGTGGGGAGGCAGCCCAGCAAATTGCCCACCACTCTCAGGAACCCACTGACCCCAGGCCTTAGGAATCTCTGCAGACATCATTTCACTTGAGACTCATGATCTTCCTGATAGAAGACAGGGAATGCAGGATCATGCCCATTTTACAGAGGAGAAAGCAGAGGCAGTGAGCTGCCTGAAATCACTCAGTGCCTTCTAGGCTGAACAAGCACCCAGACTGACAAACTCCTTCCAGAACCCTGGGAGGCTTCTCTACCACTGAGGACAGTGGTTCCCCACTGCAGATTTATGGACCATTGTAGAGCTGGCTGCACTAAGTATCACCTTTGGGGGCGGGGATGGGGGGTTGGACCCAGCCACAGAGTGAGGGTAAGGGCTGTGGTCCCTTTACCTGGAGGGAGACTCAAGGTCAGCGCGGCTGAGGATGCGATGCTGCTGAGGGCTGTAGAGCCACTGGAAGGCTGTCAGTGTCCTCTCCTCGATTCGGAACCGACCTTCCTGCACGTACCTGCAGGCAGGACAGGAGAGAGTGAGGAGATGGGCAGGCAGGGCTCCACAGAGCTTCTTGGGGAAGTTGACTCTGCTTGCTGGAAAAAGACAGATAAAGGGCACCTGTCCCCAAATCTCCCCCCCGTTCATCTGCCAGAAAGCTTTATTTCCAGAAGGCCACTGTTAGAATACCCTGAAGAGGAAGGAGCTATGGGGCTTCAACTTAAGAGATGGAAAAGCTTTATAAAAGTTAGCTGTCTCGGGGTGCCCGAGTGGCTCAGTCAGTTAAGCGTACAATTCTTGATCTTGGCTCAGATCGTGATCTCACAGTTCCTGGGATCAAGCCCCCCATCCGGCTCTGTGCTGACAGTAGGAGCCTGCTTGGGATTCTGTCTCTCCCTGTTTCTGCTCCTCTCTCCATCTCTCTCTCTTTCTCAAAATAAATAAATAAATTATATATATATGCCCCTCCTCTGCTCATACTCTGCCTCTCTCTGTCTCTCAAAAATTAAAAATTTTTAAAAAAGTGTGCAGTCATTAAAAATGAGGGCGTCCGCTGTGCACTATCATGCAAAGATCTTCAAGGTACATTGTTTTTCTTTTTATATTTTCTCTCATTCCATAGATTGCATTTAAAAAACTAGGTGGGGAGGGCACCTGGGTGACTCAGTTGGTTAAGCATCTGATTTTGGCTCAGGTCATGATCTCACAGTTCATGAGTTTGAGCCCCGCGTCAGGCTCTGCGCTGACAGCTCAGAGCATGGAGCCTGCTTCAGATTCCGTGTCTCTGTCTCTCTCTGCTCCTCCCCTGTTCACGCTCTGCCTCTCTCTCTCTCTCTCTCTCTCTCTCTCTCTCTCTCAAGAATAAAAAGAGAGAGAGAGAGCATGAGTGGGGGGAGAGGAAGAAAGAGAGAGGGGGAGACACAGAATCTGAAGCAAGCTTCAGGCTCCAAGCTGTCAGCAGAGAGCCCGACGCGGGGCTCGAACTGATGAATCGCAAGACCATGACCTGAGCTGAAATCGGACATTTAACCAACTGAGCCACCCAGGCGCCCTATAGGTTGCATTTTTTAATTCTTTGCTGCACAGAGACGCCACATTTTCTTTTTTTTCTTTAACTTTTTTTTGTATTTATTTTGAGAGAGAGAACATAAGGAGGGGAGGGGCAGAGAGAGAGAGACAGACAGAATACCAAGCAGGCTCTGAGATGTCCAGGCAGAGCCCAATGCAGGGCCCAAACTCACAAACCGTGAGATCATGAGCTGAGCCCCAAGATACTGGTGAAGAGGACAAAATCAAGTGCAGAAATAGCAGTATGGGGGCACCTGGGTAGCTCAGGTGGTTAAGCATCTTCTGCTCAGGTCATGATCTCACGGTTCATGAGTTTGAGTCCCGCATCTGGCTCCTTGCTGAGTGCAGAGCCTGCTTCAGATTCTCTCTCTCCCTCTCTTTCTGCCCTGCTCTCCCTCTCTCTCTCTCTCTCAATAAATAAAGTTTAAAAAAAAAAGAAATAGCAGTATGTATAATTTATGTTAAAAGTGGGGAGGGAATAAAATATGAATTCATATTTGTTTATCTTTAAAATTTTTTTAAGCTTATTTATTTTTGAGACAGAGAGAGACAGAGCATGAACGGGGGAGGGGCAGAGAGAGAGGGAGACACAGAATCGGAAGCAGGCTCCAGGCTCTGAGCCATCAGCCCAGAGCCCGACGCGGGGCTCGAACTCACGGACCGCGAGATCGTGACCTGAGCTGAAGTTGGACGCTCAACCGACCGAGCCACCCAGGCGCCCCTGTTTATCTTTATATGTAGAAACTCTGAAAACACAAGAGCTAATAAGAATAGTTACCTCAGTGGGGAGGAGGGAGAACTTGGTAAATGCAGGCATGGGAGAGTGACTTTTAACAACGTACGTTTTCATACAGAAGAGGTATGGCATATTCCAGATGGGGTGTGTGTGTATGAGAGAGAGGGGGAGAGAGAAACTACAAACTACACCAAGTGCTATGAAAAAACAACCATGGGGCACCTGGGTGGCTCAGTCAGTCAAGGGTCCAATTCTTGATTTCTGATCAGGTGATGATCTCACCATTGTGGGATCGAGCTCCGGGTCTGGCTCCACACTGGGTGGAGCCATTCCCTCTCTCTCTGTCTCTCCCCACCTCTAAAAAAAAAAAACCTCAATTGTGCAGCTGCTGTGATTCTGCCCAGTGAATGGGACACAGGCTATTCGCTGGGGGAGGGGAGCCCCCAGAAGGCAGGGTGCTGGAGAGCAGAGGGCTCGTATTGCTCCTGGACCTCCCACATCAGAGCATCTGTCTCCTTTCATTCTCTTCAACACGATCCGTTGGGCATTTGGGGAAGATCATCCAGGCTGGTGGGTGGAAAATGGCAGGGCTGTCAGGTCCAGATGGGACCGTGGTGGCTTGTACAGGGACACAGTGTTGGAAACGGAGGGAGGACCCTTCAGTGAGCTAAGGAGGCAGTGTTGGCTGGGCCTGGTGGCGGGCTGGACAAGGGTGAAGTGGGGGACAGGCAGCACAGTTGTTCCCAGTTCCGGGTTTGTGAAGGCAGTTGGCACTAAACAAGAACAGATTTGGGAGGGAAGATCATGACATCAGTTTGGAACATGACCTTCCTTGGTGATACGCTTCCTGCCCCAAGATGACTCCCCTCTTATAAAACCTGTTCAAAACTTGGTTCCTCCAGGAAGCCCACCCTGATTAATCCCATCCTATTCCGATGACAAGTTTCTGTGCCTTTCCCCACCCTTGGGCTCCTCGGCGACGTCCCCTCACTTCCAGGCTGATAGACCATGACAGGGCTGTCCTTGACCCCACCAAGCACATACAGGTCCCCAGGCGGAGGGAGAAGTAGACCCACTCAGGACCCATCCCCACCCAAGCTCTCTCCTCATCCACCACTCGCCTGAGCCTCTCTATGTGGAATACAAACCACCTCAGCTACCACGAGTCCCAGATGCCTCGTCTATAAAATGGGAGTAACAATAACACCCACTTTAAAGGGTTGTTGCAAAGATTAAATGAAAAATGTTCGGGAAGTCCTCGTCACGTGATCGTCTTTATCGCCTTCCCTCCCCACTATCCTCATCGGCCGTCACCAAGTCACAGGTCTTACATGCTTTACGTACGACAGACAAACCCACACCCTCTAAGCCTCACATCAAACCCCTTGGAATGGGGGCAGCTGGGTGGCTCAGTGGGTTAAGCATCCAACTTGATCTGGGCTCAGGTCATGATCTCAGGTTCATGGGATCAAGCCCCGTGTCAGACTCTGCACTGAAAGCATGGAGCCTGCTTGGGATTCTGTCCTCCCTCTCCCTCAGTCCCTTCCCTGTTCATGTGGGATTTCTCTCTCTCTCTCTCTCTCTCTCTCTCTCTCTCTCTCTCTCTCTCTCCCTCCCTCAAAAGAAATAAATTAATTTTTAAAATTAAAAAAAAAAAAAACCTTGGAATGGGTTGATCCCATTTTAGAGATAAGGAAGAAGAGGCCAGGGGAGAGAAGTGAACTTGCCCAAGGTCACACATGCAGGAAGCAGCAGAGGCTGGCCTTCCTTGTCAGCTCATGGCATCCAGTGTCCTCCTAACCAGTCCCTTCCACGTACATAGGGTCTCTCCCTCCCCCATACCAGCCCCCACTTCCCGACACAGACCTTGTTAGCTCTTTCCCCGCCCAAAAATGTTAGTGCCTCCCCAATGCATTCAGGTATCTTCCAAACTGTTCACCCAAGAGCCCAATCTCTCCCCCACTTTGTTCTCTTCCAGTCTTTCCTACTGTATCATGCCACCGCCCCCACATTTACATGTATGGGCCTCCGCGTTCTTCATCTGTTTGTCCTTCTCCAAACATGTCCTGCCTGTTCTTTTTTTTTTTTTAATGTTTATTTGTTTTAGAGAGAGAGAGAGAGAGAGAGAGAGAGAGAGCAGGGGAGGGGCAGAGAGAGAGGGAGACACAGAATCCAAAGCAGGCTCCAGGCTCTGAGCTGTCAGCACAGAGCCCGACGCGGGGCTCGAACCCATGAACTGTGAGATCGTGACCTGAGCCAAAGTCGGACGCTTAACCGACAGGCGCCCCCGTCCTGGCTGTTCTTACCTCAGAGCCTTGGCTCAGGCTGTGCTCTGACTTTAACTGCCCTCCCTCCATCTCTAACCCAGACCTGCCCACCTTGCCTCAACTCCTCACACCACACTGCCTCTAAGGATCTGTCCCCGGTCCTCTAACCAGAATGCAAGATCCAGGGCTCCAGGGAGGCCCTGCTTAACCTCGATCACAACACTGCTCTCTGCCCACCTGTACCTGCATTATTTATGTGCCTGTCTGTCTCCTGCTAAGTGTAAAGACTGTGTCTGATCATCTCTGAAATTCCCGTAACATCCTCTCCCCAAAGCCAAGCCTGCCAAAGTCACAACAGCAACAGTGATCGACTCATTACATCCTTGGGGAGCTTCCTTCACAGAATGCTCGGACACAGATTATCTCTATTAACGAATCCAATTTGTTAACTTAGCGTATTTGCTGTGTTGGACCACACTGACTGAATAGAAGCAAAAACAGAACACTCCCATCCCCACATATATCCCCTATTAAGCTGCCATGTACCTGAAATTCTGTTGAACTGAATCCTGGAGGAGATTAAATACTGCAGAGGCTCAACCCTGTAAGTCACTTTCAACCGTTGCTCAAACTTGAGCAAGAACCAGCTTCTCAGATTATCCCTGGGAGAGTAAGAGTCAAGAGCCCTGGGCACAGTCAGGGACAAGTGGAAGGGAATGAGAGGAGGAAGGGTAAGAGTGGCTGGGAGAAACAGGCCCCGGGTGGTGGCGGTGGGGTGACACCTTCAAGAGGATGTGACCCATCACCAAAAGAGAAAGAGGTCAGGCACCTTACAGGTTAAGCCTATTTTTTCAGTTCAACACCCGGGTAGGTCAGGCAGCTATTGAAATCTGAGCCTTGCCGACGTGAGGCTAAGCGAAAGAAGCCAGTCACAAAAGACCACAGACTGTATGATTCCATTTATGTGAAATGTCCAGAATAAGCAAATCCATAGAAACAGAAACTAGATTCATGTTGCTTAAGGCTGGGAGTGGGTAGAAGGGGTGAGACGGGAGTTGGAAGGGGATGGAGATGATGGAGAAATGCTAATGGCTGGAGGGTTTCTTTCCGGGGAGATGAAAATGTTCTAAAAACTGACTATAGTGAGGGTTGCACAATTCTGTGAAATACTAAAAACCATTGAATTTTACACATTCAGTGGGTGAGTTTTAGGATATGTGCATTCTATTTTAATAAAGATCTTATTAAAAAAAATCCATGAGTGCACTGACATAAACGATTAATAAATAAATAAATAAATAAATAAATAAATAAATGGGGGAAAGAGGCAAATCTTCCATGCAGAAGAATTCCAAACAATATACATAAAAACTCAGCCCTCCAGGGAACAGACCACAACTCCACTCTACTTAAATGTGAACTTCACATAGTAACTTCCTTCCAGCGTACTCTATGGGAAGGGGGAGGGGAAACAGTAACCTTCCAGCAGCGAAGCCCAGCAAACACTAGCTCAGCCAGGTGACCAAAGTCAATGTCCACAGTGATAAATCATGTTGATTGTATGTACCCTTAATACGATGTGATGAAATGGCACCCCATCCCTGTGGTCCTTCTCCCAGAAACTCACAACCCCTAATTATGAAGGTTTTTCTCTAGTCATGAGAAAACTATCAGTCAAATTCCAATTGACGGACGTTCTACAAAAAGATCAGTACTTCCCAAAATTGCCAAGGTCATCAAAAACAAGGAGAGTCTGAGAAACTGTCCCAGCCAACAGGAGCTTAAGGAGACATGACAAGTAAATGTAATGCAATGTCCAGATGGGGCCCTAGAACAGAAAAAGGACCTTAAGGGAAAACTAAGGAATCTGAATAATTTATGGATTTTAGTTCATAATACTATCAATATTGGTTCATTAGTGTAACAATGTATCATAGTCATGTAAGATGCTCAGGGGAAACTGAGTGTAGGGTGTATGGGAACTCTCTGTACATCTTCTCAATTTTTCTGTAAATCTAAAACTGTGCTAAAATATAAAACTTGCAGGGGCGCCTGGGTGGCTCAGTCAGTTAAGCAGCCGACTTCGGCTCAGGTCATGGTCTCGCGGTCCATGAGTTCAAGCCCCGCGTCCGGCTCTGTGCTGACAGCTCAGAGCCTGGAGCCTGTTTCAGATTCTGTGTCTCCCTCTCTCTGACCCTCCCCTGTTCATGCTCTGTCTCTCTGTCTCAAAAATAAATAAATGTTAGGGGCGCCTGGGTGGCGCAGTCGGTTGGGCGTCCGACTTCAGCCAGGTCACGATCTCGCGGTCCGTGAGTTCGAGCCCCGCGTCGGGCTCTGGGCTGATGGCTCAGAGCCTGGAGCCTGTTTCCGATTCTGTGTTTCCCTCTCTCTCTGCCCCTCCCCTGTTCGTGCTCTGTCTCTCTCTGTCCCAAAAATAAATAAAAACGTTGAAAAAAAAAATTTAAAAAAAAATAAAAAATAAATAAATAAATGTTAAAAAAAATTTTTTTAAATAAAATATAAAACTTGCCAAAAAAGAAAAAAAAACTAATTCCCATGATAAACAAAGAGCTTTTACAGATCAACATGAAAAAAATTATTTAATGAGCAAACCAGTAGAAGGGGAAAAAAGGGCCAAGGAAATGAATGGTTTACAAAAGTAGAAACACAAAAGGCCAATAAACATGAAAAAAAAGGAATTTTAAAGCAATGAAAAGTACAAGAACAAAAGAGAATATTCTTTCACTGGTGAGACCAGCCAAGACTTAAAAGTCTGTTAATTCCCAGTGTGAGCAAAGTTGTGCGGAAAGTGGGATCTCACACATCACTGCAGATAATATAAAATGGCAGTTTCTTTGGAGGTCAGCTTGGCAGGATCTTTCATAATGTGCACATGCTTCTACTCTGTAATTTCACTTTTTTTAATTTTTTTTTTTTTTTTTACCGTTTACTTTTGAGAGAGAGAGCGAGACAGAGCACAACTGGGGGAGGGGCAGAGAGAGAGGGAGACAGAATCGGAAGCAGGCTCCAAGCTCTGAGCTGTCAGCACAGAGCCCGATGGGGGGCTTGGACTCCTGAACTGTGAGATCATCACCTCAGCTGAAGCTGGATGCTTAACCCACGGAGCCACCCAGGTGCCCCTGAAATTTTACTTTGAAAAGTATATGCAACCATTACCTCTGCACATGTTTTTACGGAATAGGTTTAAAGTGTCTAATATCAAAATGTTCAAAATACCATAAAAGGTCATCAACAGAAGCTGGGTAGAGAAATTATGGTCCAATTTATAGTGGAATACTCTGCAGCCAGTACAAAGAACATTGCCCGTGCGCACGGCACCACCTCTCAATGACTTACACAGCCTTAGCCTCAAAGCTTAGCTCCCTCCCCGACTCTAAGGCCCCACCATCAGAAACTGGGCAGGGCCCAGCACAGGCCCTCAGACATAATGGGAATGCTGAAAAGCATACATATTTAACAACCTGTGCTGATAAACCCAAGCAAATTCTCATTTCATTTTTGGTACTTTATGGAGAGTTTGGAGGAAAGTCCAATGGAAGAGGGCTATTCTGAAAAGGTAAATGAACATGAGGATATTTTTTTATATATACCGATCATTATAATATCATGCAGAGTATTTTCACTGCCCTAAAAATCCTCTGTGCTCTGCCACTCATCCCCCCACCCACCCACACTGCACACACAAAACCGCAGGTAGCCACTCATCTTTTTACTGTCTCTTCAGTTTTGCCTTAGAATGTCACAGAGTTGGAATCATACAGCATGCAGCTGCTTTCCCTTAGTTATATGTATTTATGGTCCCTCCACGTCTTTTCATGGCTTGATGGCTCATATCTCCTTAGTGCAGAATGATGTTCTATTGTCTGGCTGTACCAGTTCATTTATCCATTCACCTACTGAAGAACACCCTGGTTGAAGCCAAGTTTTAGCAACTATGAATAAAGATGATATAAAGATCCATGTACAGGTATTTGTGTGGACATAAGTTTTCAGCTCCTCTGGGTAAATACTGAGGAGTGTGTGTTCGATCATACGGTAAGACTACGCTTTGGGAATGCAAGCTGGTGCAGCCACTCTGGAAAACAGTATGGAGGTTCCTCAAAAAACTAAAAATCGAACTACCTACGACCCAGCAATTGCACTACTAGGCATTTATCCAAGGGATACAGGTGTGCTATTTCGAAGGGACACATGCACCCCCATGTTTATAGCAGCACTATCAACAATAGCCAAAGTATGGAAAGAGTCCAAATGTCCATCGATGGATGAATGGATAAAGAAAATGTGGTGTGTGTGTATACACACACACACACACACACACACACACACACACACACAGTGGAGTATTAGTCGGCAATCAAAAAGAATGAAATCTTGCCATTTGCAACTACGTGGATGGAACTGGAGGATATTATGCTAAGTGAAATTAGTCAGTTAGAGAAAGACAAAATCATATGACTTCACTCATATGAGGACTTTAAGAGACAAAACAGATGAACATAAGGGAAGGGAAGCAAAAATAATTTTAAAACAGGGAGGGAGACAAAACAGAAGAGACTCATAAATGTGGAGAACAAACAGGGGGTTGCTGGAGGGGTTGTGGGAGGAAGGATGGGCTAAATGGGGAAGGGGCACTAAGGAATCTACTCCTGAAATCATTGTTGCACTATATGCTAACTAATTTGGGTGTAAATTTTAAAAAAATTAAAAATAAAATTTTAAAAAAAAGGAAAAAAATAAAAATAAAAAGTTGATTCTCAGGCAAAAAAAAAAAAAAAAGACTATGCTTAATTTTGTAACAAACCACCAAACCATCTTCCAAAGTACCCATCTTGCATTCCCACCAGCAATTTTTGAGGTTCCCTGTTACTTCTCATCCTCACCAGCAGTTGGCGTCACAAATATTCCAGCATTTGGTGAGCCTAACAAGTATGCAGTACAGGGTGCCTGGGTGACTCAGTGGGCTAAGCGTCTGACTTCAGCTCAGGTCATGATCTCATGGTTTGTGAGTTTGAGCCCCACGTCAGGCTCTGTGCCGACAGCTCAGAGCCTGGGTCCTGCTCCGGATTCTGTGTCTCCCTCTCTCTCTGCCCCTCCTAGCTTGTGCTCTGTGTGTCTTTCTCTCAAAAATAAATAAACATTTTTAAAATTTAAAAAAAAAACTGAGCAGTAATATCAATTTAAGCCACTATTTTTTTAAAGCGTACATTTCAACAGATTATTGATATGGTTTTTTAAATATCCTAATTCTCAAAAGATTCTAATTCTCCCACAAACCTGAACTTGGTAATTTACCGCAGTTAGACCTTAAACGGTGATTCCACCTTTTCATTTTTAAAAAGCATTTGAAGCATCTTATTTTTTTAAAGAACCACTAAAGTCTCACCCCATATTCTGTGGTTATTTAGGTGTGTCTATACTCTTATGTCCCGTGAACACATGAAAAGATTAACCAATCTGAACAGCAGGAAAAATTTTATTACCAAGTTGTTCAACAGCTCTACAGATGCATTTATTTCCTATGGAACTGGTACAAGACTATACCAATAGCTTAGGATATGAATGTGTTTGTATCTCTTTTTTTTCTAATTAGTTGTTTGAATCCTCCTTAACCTCTATTATTATAAGGTTTAATATCTTGCTTTTGAATGCTCCAAAAACCCCAGAGCCTTACTTAGTTCTGCTTCTGAAATACCAGATGTAGAGAGAACTATAGTCAGCAGCCCTCTATTTCTCTTCCTCCCTGCACCACAAGGTGGCACTGTTGAATGCCAGTCCTGCACAGCCCCATGGACAAGTAAACTGCAGCGGGAAGGTCTTTGTTCTGTTATCTGCTGTTTCCGCAGTGGTGTCCCACACTTGGGCTCCAAAGTTGGCTCCCTTGGCTCATGTTCAGACGTTATTCCCCCAGTGAGACCTTGAGCAGCATCCACCAGCTTCCAGGTGTTGAGTCTGAATCATTCACTATTTAGACTCCCAAGTTTTTCTAGGTAAGCATTATGGACTGTTTGTGTCCCCATCCCCATCCCCTCACCCCTGCCTCAAATTCATATATTGAGGCCCTTCCCCCCAATAAACTATATGAAGGATAGGAATTTTGTGGAACTAAGGTTGAGTAGGGTCCTGATCCAATAGGATCCGAGTCCTTAGAAGAAAAGACACCAGAGAGCTTGTGTGCTCTCTCATCATGTTGAGGACACAGTGAGAAGGCAGCCATCTGGGAGCCAGGAAGAGGGCTCTCACCAGAGCCTGACCATGCTGGCACCCTGATCTTGGACTTCTGAGAAAATAAATATCTATTGTTTTAGCCACCCAGTCTGTGGTGTTTTCTCTCTCTCCCTCTCTTCTTTTCTTTTTTTTTTTTTTTTTTTTTTGTTAAATTTATAAATAAATTAAAAAGAGCACTTCTTATATTTAACATATTAACATTTAGCCTGTTTTGTGTAAATATTGCTATCCAGTTTCTAGTTTGCCTTTTCAACATTATTGTGGGTTTGCATGAGTTTTTGTTGCCCAATAATTAACCATTCATCACCCTCTCTACCACTCAAAATTCTGTGGTTGGGGTAGAGCTGACCCCAGCCCTCAGTGCCCTAAGTGGGCACACGACCCAGCCCGGCTAATGTGAGCAGTCCATCTCCCTGCCGACGGTGATTGGCTCAGGGATGGTCATGCAAGGAAAGTCAGGCCAATGAGATGACATCCTGAGACTCTGGCTGGAACTACTGAGAAAGGAGAGCTTTTTCCATGAGGGTTGCTAACCTGAGAGCTGTCTACAACTGCTGATAGCCAACTTCCCTCCACAAGGGAAAAAAAGCAAAACAGAGGAAAGCAGAGGAACAAAGAGCATAGAGCATTATTTGGTGACATTTGAGCACCTAAGAGCAGTTGTGCCTGAAACGTGAAAAGTCCCTGGACTTCTCAGTTCTCTGAGCCAATAAATCCCCTTTTTCTCTTAAACCTATTTGAGTGGAGCAAACTAACTCAATCCTGGGACCAGGGGCCAAGGCTGGCCATATTGGGAGCGTGCCATGATGATCAGAGTGTGTCTTCCCCTAAGAGTGCTCCCTGCCAAGATGCACGACCATTCAAGTCATATCTTCAGGAACTTTTCACGGCAATGAGCTTTTACCTGGGAGTGAAAGGCAACCCAAAACCTAACTAGGGCACTAACAATAATCAATAATTAATGCATCATCAGGTTCAGCCCAAGATCCAACCCAACCAAGCAGTACCAAGGCAGAGAAGCAAAGAGATTTAGAGCAGGAATCCAAGCTCTGCCCCTTTTATTTATTTTTTTTTAATTTTTTTTAACGTTTATTTATTTTTGAGACAGAGAGAGACAGAGCATGAACAGGGGAGGGTCAGAGAGAGGGAGACACAGAATCTGAAACAGGCTCCAGGCTCTGAGCTGTCACCACAGAGCCCAACGCGGGTCTTGAACTCACGGACCATGAGATCATGACCTGAGCCGAAGTCGGCCGCTTAACCGACTGAGCCACCCAGGCACCCCCAAGCTCTGCCCCTTTTAAACTTCCTATTTCCTCCTGGGTGAAGCAGGGAAAGAATTAAACTAAGCAAACTGATCTGGGAGGCCCTGGAATTCTAGAGTGGTGCCTCTTTCCCAGGGAGAGGACACTGGGTAACTGCCAGCTCTCCACCAACTCTTCAAACAGATTAACTCTACTTTGATTTATGTATTGGGGTTTCATTTGAAAATTAAACTGCCAAATAATAATCTTGACTATTTGGACTTTGATTTTTAGAATCCTCCCCGAGCAGAGGTGGCCTGAGCAGGCTGGAAACCCAATGCCCCCCTCCCGTCCGGACCTGCTAGGATTTTCTGACAAGGTGAACTTGGATGTATGGCCAGGCTGGGTGGGACGGGTGATCCAGAAAATAAGCAAAACAGAGGAGCGGTTAACACCCTGGGCAAGAACTGCATACAAACCCTGACTCGTGGGCTTGTTTGCTGGGTGGTCTTGACTAACCACTTTCCTTCTCCAAGCTTCAGTTTCCTCATCTGTGAAATGAGGGTGCTAATACCTTCCTCTGAGTATCACTGTGAAGAGTCACTGCAACACCTGGGTCCTGGAGCCAGCAGGAAGCGTTTAGGACGCCCAGGTTGTTATTGCTGATGACATTATTGCTATTTGTATTCCTGCTACAAAACATACCGGGTGCCATGTGTCAGAACGTTACTTCAGAGATGGCCCTGGTCCTGATGCGGGTGGGATGATGTGGGGTGAGGAGGGTCCCGGCCAGACACGCTCCTTTGTTTCTCGAGTCCTCCCTAGAGCAGGGGTGGGCTGAGCAGGCTGCCTTGCATTCTAAAGCCCGCTAAGCAGAGGTCGGGCCTCTGGCTGAAGCAGCAGCCGTCAACATTCGGACACAGGCCCAACCCGGGTGACTCCCGGTGATGCGTCTGAAACCCGCTCAGCCTGCAGTCAGGTAACCTGATACCCAAAGGCCTAGGCAGGACTGCGGTGAGGGTAGGGGCAACCACCCACCTACACAGGGATCTCGTTCCTCACCTCCGACGCCCCCATCTCCAAGCCCCCAACCCCAATGCCGCCCCCTCAGAGATCCCTGTGTAGGTGGACAGGGGCATCTCCTTGAACAGGGGAGCTGAGGGCTGTGCGTTGTGCCCCCTGGGGCCCAATTCCGCGACCCGACCAAAGCAGCGGAAATGGAGGCAGGCAGGGGACCCCCCATTGCACAAATCGGAAAGCAGAGGTGGGGGAAAGGGAAGGAGGAAAACCCTGCCTATGAGCCTGTGGAAGGAAGAGCGGGGTCCCTCCAAAGCCTGACGTCAGGGTCAGGGTCCCCGGTCCCAGCGCCCATCTCTCTGGAGAGCAGCAAAGACCCCGCGCGGGGACGCGGGATCCTTACGAGCGGGCAATCCTTGCGCCGCTCCGTAAACCCGGCCCCGCCGCCTCAGCTCGAGAAGAAACTTTGGGCCGGCGCCCCATTCCTTCCCGCGCCCAGCCGGACCTCAGGGCGCAGGGCGCGCGGGTTCCCGCCCGCACCAGGCCCCGCGCCCCTCTCCGCCCCCGGCGCCCACTCACCAGCGCACCAGCTGCCAGCGCTTCTCCCCCGGCGCCCGGCGGCCCGCCATGCCTCGTCCGGCCGCCCGGCCGCCCGCCCGCTCCCTGCCCGCCGCGGGCCGCTGGGCGGAGGCGATTCCCGCTGCCGCAGGCCAGTGCCGAGGGCGCGCTCTCGGGCGCGGGGCGCTGGGCGCGGCGCGGGTCCCGGCGGGCGGGGCGGGCGAGACGCGCCCCGGCCTGGAGCCCCGGCCGTGCGGCCCCGCGGCCCCGCCCCTGGAGCCGACTCGGGCTGGAGCTGCGCACTCCTGCGCCGCAGCGGCGGAGGCCACAGCCCGCCGGAGCCCAAGAGCCGGGTTTCTTTGGAGCACTGCGCGAGGAGTCAGGTTCTCAGAGTTCTGCGAGGGAAACCGGGATCGCCGTGACGAGGCCTCTCTCGTGTATGACACCTGCTCTACCTTCCCAGAAAGTTATGCATAAAAAATTAAATTACTCTGCACACATAAAACTGGTGTGCCCTACAGATTACTAAAATATTTTAAAGGGACAGTAGTTCGCACACACACACACACACACACACACAACATAAAGTGACAGTAGTTAAAACAGTAGGGCATTGGCCCGCAGGCTGCCCCGCTCCAGGACCAGCTCCACGCAGGCTTCAAGCTACTTCCGCCCCTGGAGATCCTCATTCCTGGAGTTGAGCAGAGACCAGTCTGGCCCACAACATGGTAAAAGCATGCTTCTCAAGCTAGTTTGAAAGAGCTGAGTTTCAGAAATGTTTATAAATGTAGAGGCTGCCTGCACATGTCACGTCCTAATTCATCTGCCTCCTATACCAGGACAACGCACAGCCTGTGTAGGAGGGAAACACGCAGAGAGGAAAACACCCGGCCTCCAGTGTGAAGATCCTGGGAGCTTGCCTACCTCTTAGGGACTGTCAGCCTTGTCTGAAGAAGTGACAGGAAGCAACAGGGGATGAAGAATGTAACCGACACAGAAGCATCACGTAAAATAAAACAGGGAAGGAAATACAGACAAGGTAAGTGGGCAGCTTGCCTTTGACCTTCAAGTGTACTATGAACCTAGCAATTGCCTTTGAGCATTCCTTCTTTAAGTTTCCCCAGCATAATTAACAGAGAAACCAAGGAAACAAATAGAAGGTCTAGAAACATCCCCAAAGGTGTGTGTGTGACATATGTATTTCAAAGTGGTGGGGGAAATAGTGATGGGACAATTAGTTAACCACTTATGGGGGGTAAAGTCTCTATTTCAAATCATAAAATATAGTTCAAATGAATTATAAATGTGTGTATTAATATATATAAAGAACCAGAAAAAATATATAGTATCATCATTGTGTATTAAAGTGGGGATGGATAATTTTTCAGTTTATTTATTTATTTTGAGAGAGAGAGTAGGGTAAAGGCAGAGAGAGATGGAGAGAGAGAATCCCAAGCAGGCTCTCCGCTGGCAGCATGGACTCTGAGCGGGCTCAGTCTCACCAACCCATGAAGTCATGACCTGAGCCAAGATCTAGAGTCTGACGCTTAACCGACTGAGCCACTCAGACACCCCAGGGATGGATTTTTTAAGCTTGATATCAATGTCAGATGCTATAAAGAAAGAGATCAATGGTTTGACTAAAATAAAAATATTTAACCTTAGCAAATCACAAAAATACGATAAGCAAAATTTAAAGGCAAAATGTCAAATTTAAGTGTTTTTTTATATATTTTCATTTTTAATATTTTCTTTTTTTTAATGTTTATTTATTTTTAAGACAGAGAGAGACAGAGCATGAACGGGGGAGGGGCAGAGAGAGAGAGGGAGACACAGAATCCGAAGCAGGCTCCAGGCTCTGAGCTGTCAGCACAGAGCCCAATGCGGGGCTCGAACTCACAGACCGTGAGATCATGACCTGAGCCGAAGTCAGATGCTTAACCGACGGAGCCACTCAGGCGCCCCCAAATTTAAGTGTTTTTAATATATATGCCTATAGGGGTACCAGGATGGCTCAGTCAGTTAAGCGTCCAACTTCAGCTCAGGTCATGATCTCACTGTTTGTGAGTTCAAGCCCCATGTCGGGTTCTGTGCTGACAGCTCAGAGCCTGGAGCCTGCTTCGGATTCTGTGTCTCCCTCTCTCTGCCCCTCCTCCACTCGCGCTCCGTCTCTCTCAAAACTAAATAAGCGTTAATAAAATAGAATAAAATAAAATAAAATAATAAAATAAATGCCTGTATGCGTTCATAATTAGCAGCATTGTTCACAATAGTGGAGGGATGGAAACAACCCAAGTTTCCATGGATGGATGAATAGATAAGCAAAATGTGGTATAGACATATAATGGAATAGTGTTCAGCCTTAAAAAGGAAGGAAATTCTGACATGTGCTACAGCAGGGATGATGCTTGAGGACATTATGCTAAGTGAAAGCAACCAGTCACAAAAATACAATACTGTATGATTCCACTTATATGGGGTACCTAAAGTAGTCACATTTATAGAGACAGAGAGTAGAGTGGTGGTTGCTAGGGTCTTGGGCTGAAGAGGGGAAGAATGGGAAGTTAGTGTTTAACGGACAGAGAGATTCAGTTTTGCAAGATGAAAACAATTATGGAAATTGGTAGTGGTGATGTTTGCACAACAGTGTGACTGAACACGGAACTGTACATTTAAAAACAGTTAAGATAGCAGATTTTGTATTATGTGTACCTTACTACAATCGAAAACTAAAATATTGACAGTTTTTATTACAAAACAATTAGGAATGATGAACATTCTGGTAGGAAAATAAGTTGACATGAACAGACAATTCACGGAAGATATATAAATAGCTAGTGGACGCATATAAAAATTGAATCCTGCTAGAAATTACGTACTCAAAAATTTAAATGCGATACCATTTTTACTTGTCAGATTTGGAACAGCTGGTTGTTGTTATTTTTAATTATCCCCCTCAGGGTTTGTATGGAGAAGGGCAGTCCTAATCATGACTGAAGTAGGAGTACAAGTTGGTCCAACTATGGAACATGACAACTTGACGGCATGATCAAAAGCCATCAAGTGTACATGTCTCTTAACTCAATAATTTCTCTTTTTGGAATCCATCCTAAGGAGATAATTAAAAATGTGGGTGGGAAAAAAAGATCCTCTGTAGAAGACTGTCCATGGCAGCATTGTTTACAGTAGAGAAAAACTAGAAACAACACAAAAGTTCAAAAGGAGGTTAATTAAGAAGCGTGTCCATATGATGGGATATTATATAGCTACTAAGGAAAACTTTTACTGACATAAAAAAATCAATGTATATTTTAAAAGGAAAAAATCAGGGCACCTGAGTGGCTTAGTTGGTTGAACGTCTGACTCTTGATTTCAGCTCAGGTCATGATCCCAGTGTCATGAGCCCTGAGTCAGGCTCCATGCTAAAATTCTCCATGCTTGAGATTCTCTCTTGTTCTCTCTCTCTCTCTCTCTCTCTCTCTCTCTCTCTCTCTCTCTGTCTCTCTCTCTCTCTCTCTCTCTCTCTCTCCCTCTCTCCCCCTTTGCCTCTCTCTCTCAAAAAAAGATAAAAAGAGGGGAGCCTGGGTGGCTCAGTCAGCTGAGCGTCCAACTTCGGCTCAGGTCATGATCTCGCAGTTTGTGAGTTCAAACCCCACGTCGGGCTCTGTGCTGACAGCTCAGAGCCTGGAGCCTGCTTCGGATTCTGTGTCTTGCTCTCTCTCTGTCCCTCCCCTGCTCATGCTCTGTCTCTTTCTGTCTCAAAAATGAATAAAACATTTAAAAAAATTTTTTAAGATAAAAAGAAGTTACCATAAAGAACCAGTATATTAATATATTTGTTAGAAACATCTATAAGAACTATAAGAACAAATAAAAAGGTGATTTATGGATATAAAACAGATGAACATAAGGGAAAGGAAGCAAAAATAATATAAAAACAGGGAGGGGGACAAAACATAAGAGACTCTTAAATATAGAGAACAAACAGAGGGTTGCCGGAGAAGTTGTGGGAAGGGGGATGGGCTAAATGGGTAAGGGGCATAAGGAATCTACTCCTGAAATCATCGTTGCACCATGTGCTAACTTGGATGTAAATTATAAAAAATACGTAAATTATAGAAAGTAAATAAATAAAAATATAATAAAATAAAATAATAAATAAATTGTGTCACTACAATGAAAAAAAGGTGATTTATGTATGGGTAGGTGAAGTCATAATGATTTTTATTTTATTCTTTTTCTTATCCATCTATTCTTATTTTTCTAAATAAATAGGTACAATAAGAAAAAATACAATAAAAGTCAATTTAAGTTCATTTATTTATTTTAAGGGAGAGAGAAAGAGAGAGACTGCACATGAGCAGGGGAAGGACAGAGAGGGGGAGAGAGAATCCCAAGCAGGCTCTCTGCTGTCAGTGCAGAGCCCATGAAAGTCACTTTTCAAATGATTAAGCTACCAGGACATTCATCACATTACTGTTTAAGAACATTAAAAAGTAATATTTACCTGGCAGGGGAGATACCATGATCAGGAAGGTGGTTTTCCCAGGGCACTCAGGATGTGCTGACCCCTTGCACTCGGGATGTGCTGACCCCTGAGATTTCCTCAAATGTGGGAAACTCGAGTGCATGATTTGTGGTAGTGGGGGACTGCGTTTGCGCTTTCCCCTGAAGAAAAAAAAAGAAAAAAAAAGAACATTAAAAAGGAAAACCACCTGATTATCAAACAATAAGAAAATGGATGCACTGTACTGTAAATCTTGCAGTTCATGAGTTTGAGCCCCACGTTGGGCTCTGTGCTGACAGCTCAGAGCCTGGAGCCTGCTTCAGATTCTGTGTCTCCCTCTCTCTCTGCCTCTCTCTCTCTCTCTCTCTCTCTCTCTCTCTCTCCCCCTCCCTCTCTGTCTCAAAAATAAGTGAACATTAAAAAAAATTTGTAATGCCAAATGTTAAAAGTTGTTATGACTGGGAGATATAAATGGACAAATTTGTTTTCACATATTTGCTTATCTAGAATTCCTAATTATTCTACAGTGAATGATGAGAAAACATAATTTTTTTAAATACATAGGCATTGAGTAGCAAATGAAAACATTTCCTGACCTTTAGGATATTTCCAAGTGAAAACAGCAAAATGCAAAGCAGGATATGGTGCTATATGATGATATCAGTGTCTTAAAAATAACAAACTGTGTGTGTGTGTGTGTGTGTGTGTGTGTGTGCGCGTGTACACATAGAACTTGTTAATGATGGAAAACTTTGGACAGAGAAGTTGAGGAGGAGGTTTTTGGTTTTTTAAGCATCAACATGTCCTATTTTTTTTAAGTTTATGTATTTATTTTGAGAAAGAGAGAGAGAGAGAGAGAGAGAGAGCATGCACAGGGAAAGGGCAGAGAGAGAAGAGAGAGAGAGAGAATCCCAAGTGGCTCTGCATGGTCAGCACAGAGCCTGACGAGGGGCTCCATCCCATGAACTGTGAGATCAAGACCCGAGCCCAAGTCAAGAGTTGGAAGCTTAACTGACTGAGCCACCCAGGCGCCCCTCTAAAAAGTCATTTTAAAGTAATAATTTATTTCTAACAAATAAAAGGCAAAAATTAAGTACAAATAGCCAACTATCTTTAAGAGGTTCCAAAACAATAAAGACCCTTTAGAAACATGAAAGAAAAGTTATGATCCAATGTGGTGGAAAATATCAGACAGTTATGGCATGAAAACAAGTAGGTGAGTCATCATGGGTATGAAAACACTAGAAGATAATTCACAAAAGTGACAGTAGTTGCATTAGGACCATATGATTACAGGCACATTTTTTTGTTACTGTACTTATTTCCCAATCTTTCTAAAGTGTAATTCTACTACTTCTCTAATAAAACATATTGAAAAGAACTGGCTGTAGGAAGTGGTACATATAAGGCAAAATGAGGAGCATCATGTGTGATAAAACTAATATAAAGCTAGGGAAAAATAAAGGAAAAAAGGAGCCACAGTTACACCAGATCACCAAAGAGTTTGGGAGCTAGTAGCCCAAGATCATGGAAAGTGATCTAAAATGGATGGATTTGAGATACAGGTAGGAGAACTCCTGGGGTTCCCCTCAATGATACCTATTGGGTGAGCTCCTGAGCTCTCTGCCCTAGATGGAGGAAGATGTAGGCAAGATTGAGGCAGAGGGGATGTGTCTGAGGCAAAATTGTGGCCCGGTACACACACACACACACACACACACACACACACACACACACGGTTCATTCCTGTTGCCATGCTAGTGGTTTAGGAATAATCGAAGACTTAGGGGGCGCCTGGGTGGTTCAGTTGGTTAAATGTCCAACTTCAGCTCACTGTCTGTGAGTTCAAGCCCCGCGTCGGGCTCTCTGCTGACAGCTCAGAGCCTGGAGCCCGCTTCGGTTTCTGTGTCTCCCTCTCTCTCTGCCCCTCCTTCCCCCCCCTCTCAAAATAATAAATAAACATTTAAAAAAAAGAATAACCAAAGACTGAAATTCAGGGCTGAGACTTTAGGGACCATTTTATCAAAATCAGGCATTTCACCGCTGAAGAAAATGGAGCCTCGCTCCAGTTTGATCTTTCATTGAGAAGGTGGGCTAAGAGGCTTACCCACATGACCTTTGGCTGGCTTTCCTATGTCAGAACTCCCCACACACCATCCCTGTGGCTACAGAATTCTAAGGGACCCAGGCTGGGTGGTCTTTGGGGCTCCAAGCTCTTAACTCAGGAGGCAAGGACAGTATGATCAGAGTCTTTGAAGAAAAGAGCTACCCCTGCAGCCTTGTTGCATGGAGAGGCGGTGTTGGTTCCTACCAGTGCTAGGACACTCAGTGGGCAGTGGCCTGGCAAAGAACAGCAAATAAGACTCAAGCTGATAAGGAAGGCTGTGCCAGATATCTCATCCATCCAGAACCTTTCCCCATCTTTCTCCATCCTGCTTGGGCACCGGGGAGTCAACCTGTACAGGCAATGTCAATGGCCTCCCTTAACTCTTGGCTGCTGATTGGAATTGGCTGAAAAAGTCACCAGCAGGGTATTGGGAGGCAGGAGGAGAGTGAAGTCAGTCTACTTATTCCTCAGCTTCCTCCCTTCCAGGTCCCTGGGGGTCAGTGGATTCCATTTAAGGAAAGCTACAGCTCCTGCTAGGCGGCACTCTCCCCATATCCTTCAGTTCTTTTCTTCTTCTTCTCCTTCTCCTTCTCCTTCCCTTCCTCCTCCTCCTCCTCCTCCTCCTCCTCCTCCTCCTTCTTCTTCTTCTTCTTCTTCTTCTTCTTCTTCTTCTTCTTCTTGAGAGAGAATTGAGAGCGTGAGCAGGGGAGGGGCAGGGGAAGAAGGAGAGAAAGAATCCCAGGCTGTCAGCACAGAGCCTGATGCGGGACTCGATATCAGACCCTCAGACCATGAGATCATGACCTGAGCTGAAATCAAGAGTCAGATGCTTAAACAACTGAGCCACCCAGATGCCCCCAAATCCATCCTTTCTGAGTTCCCCTTCTCTTGTCCCTCCAGTGCTAGGGATGCTAACGGCTCTATCTCTTGTCTCTTAACCTCTGTCCACAGCTTTGTAAATAGTCCCTTAACTCTTTTCAAATGATCCATTTTAAATGTGCCGTCTGTTCCCTGCCAGGACACTGACCCATATACAGAGCTGTTACCCAAACAGAACTCAGAAAGTCAGAATCCCAAGGTGTCATGAAGAGATGAAGGGAACTTCTAGGCCTTCTCTGCTACCCACACCTCACTCTTTGAACTGGTTAGCAGCTTCCTCTAAAACTCGTGACCACTATGGGTGTCTTCTTCCAGAGCTGACTCCATCCCCTTCACTGAGAGACCTCAGGAAGTCACCTCCGGCTTGATTGGGCTAGAGTTTGAGTCCCGCCTCATTCCACTGCTTACCACATGGGTGGTGTTAAATTTAACCTCTCTTGAGTTTTGTTTTCTCCACCTGCAAATGGGGATAAATCTTTCCAATAAGATTTCTCTACAGTTTAAATGAGTTTATGTGGGTAAAGTGCTCAGCTCAAAACCCTGAGGTGAGATGGTTACTTCTGAGGTGAGATGTCCACATTTTTTTAGGCTTTTAAGATTTGGGGTTTTTTAAAGTAAGCTCTACTCCCAGTGTGGGGCTCAAACTCACAGCTCCAAGATCAAGAGTCACTCACTCTACCGACCATAATAGGCAGGTGCTCCTTTTTTTTAATACACTTTAGTTTCCTTAGACTTCATTACAACTTTAACTTTGAGGGGTGCCTGGATGGCTCAGTCCATAAAGCAGGCAACTCTTGATGTTGGGGTCATGAGTTTGAGACCCGTCAGGGGTAGAGTTTACTTTGAAAAAAAAAAAGTTTAATTTTGAAAACAATAAAAACAATTTTTAAGCAGCATTTAGTAGGTTGCCTGGCACATAGAAAGTGCTTAATGAATGTTCATTGTCACCAACATGATCATTCCAATGTCATTATCTCCATATCTCATAACATGTCTGGGTCTCCCTACAACCTAAGGTAGAGTGCCACGCAGTCAGTTTTGCTCAGTATTACTCTGCATACTGGCTTTATGATTGTTACCCTCCTCAAGGAGGCACCCCAAGTCCTCTTGTCCCAAGTCCAGGCCCTAGCTCTGTCTTCACATGGTGCTCTCTCAGCTCTGCTGGCCCATCCCTTTCAGTTGTTTTATGGGTGCTTTGTACACATCTTTTGTTGTTCTACATGTGGATAGTTGTCCAGCCAAAGATGTTGCAAGTGTCCTGAGGACAGCCCTAGAGGCCAGGTCTTCCATGCCCAGCTGGGAGCTTGTGCAGAGCCCAGTGCAGGACTCTATAAGAAGTGCGTCTTGGGGCAAAGCCGGAAGTTCCCATGAGGCAGGGCCACCCCTCAGACAAACATCTGGGGCGGGACTGTTTGCTTTGGCTGATGAAAAGCCAAAGTCCCAGGATCTATCTTGATAAGATCAAGGAGAAAAACATTGGGATGTGATCATAACAATGCCGTGTGCATGCCCTTCACAAAATACGTTCACCCTCTCCTCCTGACAACCTCACAATGATCCTGTTGGCAAAGCAAATGTTACTTTTCACATTTCACCGAGGAGAAATTAGAGCTCAGAGAGGTTGAGATTTGCCCAGAATTACTCAAATGGTAAGTAACAGAGCTAGTATGAGAGCCCAAGTTTTCAAGCTCCTTCATACCACACATTTTGGGGGGATACTAAACATATCTTTCATCCTTCTTACCAGTACATCATGAAGTTGAGGGGTTATTTCCTCAGAGTTGACAGTCGAAATCATTGATGAGTTGATGGTTCATCAGAACCCATGGGCCTGCCGGATACCGACACAGTACACAGTCCAGGAATACTGCCCTTAGAGGGACAGAGAGGCACTAAGAAGCAGGACAGTGTTGGCCTTTCTGCTTCTCTTTCAGGGGTTTCTTCAGGGAAGACAGGATGAAGTGGGGCCACTCAAAGCACAGCTAGAATCTGGAGTTCCTACAGAGTGGGATTTGAGACACCTTTGAACAAAATAGGAACTCTACTTGCCAAGAGACCTAAAAGAGAGTCATTTCTTCAACTTTTTACATTTTTTTAATGTTTATTTATTTTTGAGAGAGACAGCGTGAGTGGGGGGGGAGGGGGCAGAGAAAGAGAGAGAGAGACACAGAATCCGAAACAGGTTCCAGGCTCTGAGCTGTCCGCACAGAGCCCGATGCGGGGCTCAAACTCACAAACTGCGAAATCATGACCTGAGTTGAAGTTGAATGTTTAACCGACTGAGCCACCCTGGTGTCCCATTTCTTCAACTTTTTGAGGGTTAGAATCTTCTAGGAGCAGCTAAAACTTTTATTTATTGACACCCAAGTCCAGTGAAGGCTTAAAAGTTGACTGGAGAGCAGGGAGGAAAGAGATCCATAGAGAGAAGGCAGGGTACCTTTGAGGCCAATGAGTTGCCAAAACCCCCTCCAAAGCCCTCATGTCAGAGTCTTCCAGTTCTGGAGACAAAAGTGGAGGACTTCTCTGGATATTTGGCCCCAAAAGGCAGGGCATGGAATATTTGGTTGGCAATGGTGTGGGAAAAGTCATATCAGCCCTTTAACCTGAATCCCCTCAGACCCTTCCTCTGGCCCCTAAAGGCAGGGATGGAAATGACTTACCCAGAGCTGAGTCCCCTGCCACTCATACAACACCACCTGGTCCCTTGCCATTATGAATACGAATGCCTAGTGAGCATGTAGCACTGTTTTAAGCACTTTACAAATGTTAATTTATTTCATCCTCACAACAACTCAGAGACATATGGGTTGCATAGACCATCGATATCCCATTTTACAAATAAGGAGACCAAGGTCCAGGGAAGAGAAAGCTATTGGTAGAGCCAGAATTAGAAGCCAAGTAGTCCAACTACAGAAGTCTCCCTTGTGCAGTGAAAACGTATCAGTACCAATGTTCTGGACTTCAGAGTTCATAAAAGATTTTATCTTGGCTCTTGGGAGGTTCCCAGAGGAAAAGAAGATGTCTTACCAATTAGGGCCCAGAGAGGTAGGTGATGTGATTCACCCAAGGTCACACAGCTAGTGAGAGGTCTCACTTCGCTGCCAATTAGGCACAAAATAGGTTTCTTGACCTTTGGTCAGGTCGCCCCCTCAACCCTTCCCTGGGCCAGTGGGCATAGCCCTGGTTCCTACGCCAGTGGGTGGGCAGAGGGGCGGAGCGGATCGCGGCCTACAGGCCTGGGCGCTGTCCGCGGTGCTGATCCGCCCGCCGCGCCCTTGCTCGCCAAGTGGCCGGCGGGTTCCCTGGGTTTCCCTTCCAGCTCCCAGGCAAAGCCAGCTCCCTGAGTTCGGCTGCCCGCCGGGGTCCTCAGGCCTGGCTCCCGGGGCTCCTGGGGTTTCCCCTCCCCCGACTGCGCGCCGCCAGCCTCCCCTCCCCCCGCCCCGCCCACGGCCCCTCCCCGCCAGTCCCAGGTCCCTCCCCTCCCCCCTTATCTCTCCCGCCCCCCCCGCTCCCCCCTACGGCTCGTTCGCCAGTTCCGGTCACGTTGCTGGGTGTTTACGCCTGGAGCCCGCCCCGGACCCCCCTTCGGCGCCCCGGAACCCCCCGGAGACCCGGCCCGACAGCCCCGCAGCCTCGCAGCAGCTGATGGCGCCGCAGCCCGGGCGGGTGCTGCGGAACCCCAGGCGCAGCTAGCGCGGGGAAGAAGAGCGCCTCCCCCCACCCAGCCTGGCCCGGACCCAGGGCCCTGCTGGCCAGTCGCTCCCTCAGGTCCCGAAGGTGAGGAGGCCGGTGGGCGTGGGGGGTGGACAGTGGGGGTGGCCTCCGGCGGAGAGCAGCGGGGCCGGAGCTCCAGCTCCCCTGGGAGGGCTGGCGCTGGGCTGGGCACCGCAGCGCGCGGGAGGCGGACAGGACCCGCGGGCTGCTGGCAGAAGTTGTCCTCCACCACCCGGACTCAGGTCCTTACCGGCCCTGGCGAAGAGTCCAGAGCGGCCTGAGGTCGAGCCACCGCCACCTCCTGCCACCTCCCATCACACACGTCTTTATGCCTTCCTTTCCCTGTCCTTCCTGGTACCCCTCTTCCTCGTCCTCCTTAGTCTCCATATCCCCCTCTGCCTTCTCTGGGAGTCATATTGGAGGCATAATCAGGCAGAACACCCAGACTGAAGGGGATGGGGGCTCCAGTTTCCTCATACATCCCACTCCCGTGTCCCTGGACACTCAGCTTTGCTGAGGCTGGGTGTCCTGAGATCTCTCCCCTTCAGTGGAGGGGGAACCCATAGCCTAGGGGTAACCGAGGAGGAGAGGTTCTGGAGTGGAGAGAATCACAAGACCCCTGGGGAAGATGGCTCCACCCACTGGCCGGGTGAGCCCACCCTGCAGAGTATCAGACATTTGTCAAAGCCTGACTTCTTGTTCCCAACTCAAGTCCCTAGGAGAGCCAAGGACTTGGGGGGAGGGGGGGTTACTTTCTAATACATGTACTTACTTGCCTAGGTGATTCCCAATAACACTGAACTCATTCTCCCTGTTTTACCAACATTCATTGTGCACCTGTTCCATGCAAAGGATTCCCAAAGACAAGGTCTTGCCCTCAGTAACTTTATGGCTTAGAGCAGAAGCCAGGCACCCCTGTGCACTCACACGGAGGTTGCCGGGGGGGGGGGGGCCGGGAAGTGTGATACATGGTAGAATGATTCCTGGGAAACACAGCAATGGAAGGGAGTCATTCCAGCTTGGTGAGGGTCAAGGAAAGGTTAGTAAGAAAGGTAGCCTTTGAGTAGGGCCTTGAAGGATGGGGCAGGTTTCAGGAGGCAGAGAGAGGGGAGAGGGATGTTCATCCATGGATATGGGGTGAGTTTGCTGTGAAAGCAAAAAAGGTAGAATCCCAAAGAAGAGGAGATCAGACTGCAAATGTGGACTGTGTTTAGATTTGAAGGACCTTAATGCAGGGTGAGCACCCAGTGGGGTGCTCCTAGTTGCCAGAAACTATAGTTGTGTCTATTGGGCAAGGTACTTAACCTGTCTGAGCCTCTGTTTCCTCATCTATGGAGTGGATATACTGATAGAACCTTCAATGTAGGGTTGTTATAAACATAAATGAGTTAATATGAGTTAATATATGTAAAATGCTAAGAACAGTGCCAGCCATTTATTATTGTTATGTAAGTATTACCTGTGCAGTGATGATTATTATAAGTATTATTACCTGTGCTCCATATCTGAGAAACACTTCTTGAGTTTCTGTTCTCCCACTACCCGAGGCCTCAGAGCCAGGTAGTAGAGAGGAATAAAGACTAAGAAAAATAAAGGACGTAATTTATTTATCCATTTATTACCATGCTTGCCATGTCTAATATACCTACCCTGACTATAAAAATGACAAAAATGAGTTTAATATTCTCCCCGAAACAAGAAGGCATTCTTTTTTTTTTTTAATGTTTATTTATTGAGACAGAGCATGAACGGGGGAGGGGCAGAGAGAGAGGGAGACACAGAATCCGAAACAGGCTCCAGGCTCTGAGCTGTCAGCACAGAGCCCGACACGGGGCTCGAACTCACGGACCGTGAGATCATGACCTGAGCCGAAGTCGGACACTTAACCGACTGAGCCACCCAGGTGCCCCAAGAAGGCATTCTTAAAGAATTTTAACAAAACGTGGATATTGAGTGTTCAGAACAGTACAAGGATATTTGTTGACTCAATAAATACTTTCAGTGCCGAAGAGAAAAGAAACACGAAGAAGGAAATTGAAACTGGGACAAGAGAAGCAGTCAGGGGGTGAGGGGTGGCAGAAAATGTAAACTCCACATAAGCAGAAAGCAAGAGTCTTCAGTTCTGGTTCCTCTCCCAGCCGCTTCGTCTGCCTGAGGGTGAGATGGGGCAGCAGAGGCCAGGGGACATTGAGCAGATTGAGGGAGAGGGAGTGGTTAGCCACCCAAGGAAAGACTGGACTTTAAGAGTGATGTTCAAACTTTTGATTAGCAGAAGGCTTTTCTCCAATGAATTGTCCATCATATAAATGAGGGGTAAAAATAACAAAGCCTCTGCCTTGTGCCTCCAACCATTTTGACAACTTCTGAGACTCCTCTGCGGAACTCTGGGCTCTGTGTAGCAAAATTTGCAAACCAGTGATTAGGATGATCCCAACTGCCCCTGGAGCCCTGAGTGCTATGATTCTGCATTTTCTGTGGTTCTTCTAACCCAAAGAACTATAACAAGGGAAAGGGGAGAGAACTACAGTTTCCTATTTGCCATGTCCGTTGGAATCAGATACCTGGCAAGAAAAGTGCGTACCCAGAAGCTTCGAAAAGACAAGCAGGAGGTGAGGTCATTTTTAAAGACCAGGAGCCCAGGCCTTAGAGAGTGAGAATTGTGTTGGGTTAGAGGGTTCCTGAGCCTGGCATTTTGTCTGTAGTTGGAGACATGAGCACAGAAGCATTCTCCCAGCAACTTCCCAAGGGGAAAAATACTTGTAACTTGCAGACAGATGAGAGGCATGGTAAAAGTAACCGGGATTACCTCTATAAACTTGAACCCTCTGTTACAGGCCCCTTTTTTATTTTTAAATAGACAATTTGTTAAATGAACATTTTCATCAAGCTAGAAAATTAAAACAAAGAAGAACTAGGAGCACAGGAGAAGGTGGGCAGGGAAACAATACAGACCCTGAGGTGGCCAGGACAGTGGACAAAGGCAAGGGACCCTTCTCACTTTAATCTGTGAGGTAGGACATCTTGGGCCGGATGTGGGGAGAAGATAAAGCTGGTAACTCTAACCCTTCAGCTGCTGCCACTGGCCTGGACCAAGTTCTCAGGCACAAGCTTCTTCTCAAGCCAGAGGTTTCCAGGACTTACTTTCCTTCCTTCTTTCTTTCTTTCTTTCTTTCTTTCTTTCTTTCTTTCTTTCTTCTTTCTGTTTATTTATTGATTTTTGAGAGAGCGCGAGTGGGGGAGGGGCAGGGAGAAAATCCCAAGCAGGCCTTGTACTGCCTGCGTGGACCCCAACACAGGGCTAGAACCCACGAACTGTGAGACCCGAGCCAAAACCGAGAGTCAAAGCTTGACATACTGAGACACCCAGGTGCCCCCAGGGCTGCATTTCTCTGGGAAAATCTGACATTTTCCTGGCTTGGGCTTTCTGAAGTGTGACAGCCGCAAATAAGAGATCTGTATTGTGGTTCCCCTTCCCCACTCCATTTCCCGCTCTCCCCCAAACAAACTAAACAATAATGTGTAAGAAAGAATATCTGCCAAGATCATTTGTGACCCAAATTTCTGCCCTGAGAAGAGCAGCCTGCCTAGTTGGAAACAAATCCTCAAGTCCTTCTGGGAAGGCTCAGAAACAGCTGGTTGGCTCAGCCTCTCACAATGGCCAGGGTCCAGTCTCCAGGGCTGTGTGGAAAAGGCTTTTACTCTTCAGAGACACTTACGTTTCAGCGGTTGGGAACAGATATTTTCTCTCTTCATCACAAGCAGAGGCCCACGTGCCTTCGTCCTCCAGGTGCGCACAGACCAGACACATAGATGCAAGAGAAGCAAGAACCCCCCCCCAAACATGCATGTACACATACGTGCACTCCTCGAGGCACACACACAGACTCAGGGACATGTGCAGACACACAGGCACACACATGCCGACATAGTTTTACAGCAGCACAGACGGAGCTTCTCTGTTCCTTCTGGGTTATGCACCAGTATATCTGACTGCCTGCTGGACATCTATTTCTCCCCGTTTAGGTCATGAACATGTCAAATCTAACATGTCTCAGGCTTCAACTTATCTCCTCTGTAAGTCTGCTCCTCCATCAGTCTGCCCAGCTCCACAAATTCACTCACTTGTACATTCCACGGGTATTTACTGAGTATATTCTATTTGCCAGATACTGTGCTAGGCACTAGGGAATGGGAGGAAACAAAACAGAGACCTTCATCTTATGTTGCCAACAGTCTGGCAGAGGAAATGGGCAAGAAGCAAAATGTAATATACTCATGTGGTGATAAATTCATGGGAGAAAAACAATGCAGATTAAGGGAGTGGAGAGTGACAGAGGGTTCTATGTTAAATCAGGTAATCAGAGAAGGGCTCTGAGGAAGTAACATCTGAGCAGAGTCCTCAATGAAGGGGAGGAATGGGCCATGAGGGTATCTGGGTGAAGGGTATTCCTGGGAGATGGGACAGAACACACAAAGTCCCTGAGGCAAGAGCGTGTGGCATATTCAGGAAACAGTAAGGAAGCCAGAGTGCCTTGGGTGGAGCCAGCAATGGAAGAGCAGTAGTAGAAGAGAGCAAACAGAGCCAGGGACAATTGTATAGGATCTGGTAAGAATTCTGGACTAGGAATTAAGTGTGATGGGGAACTGTTGGGGGGTTTTGAGTGGGGAGCAGGGAGACATGATCAGATTTGCTAAAGGAACTCCAGCTGCTGCATGGGAAACAAGGCAGGAGTGGAAGAGAGAAGCCAGTCACAGGCTACCACAGTGATACATCAGAGGGATGGTGGGAGCTGGGACTAGGGTTGACAGCAATGGAGATAGTGAGAACCGATTGGATTCAGGATGCACATTTTCAAAGGTGGAGACAACTGGATTTGCAGATGGATTGGCTGTGGAATATGAAGAAAGAGAGGAATTAAAGATAACTCCTAAGTTCTTGGCCTGAGAAACTGAGAGAATAGGTAAAAATCAGTGCCATTTATCAAGATGGTGAACAGTGGGCAAGAGCATGTTTTTAAGACAGATCACAAGAGTTCAGTATTGGGGCATGTAAATTTGAGGGACCCATTAGACATCCAAATGGTGGTCTTAAGCAGTCAGTCTAGCATACAGGAGAGCGTTAGTTTAGGGGTCAGCATATAAATGGTAGTTACAGCCATGGGATTGGACAAGATCACCTACAGAGAAATTATAGATTAGAGAAGAGGTCCATTGTGAAAGAGGTCTAATGTGAAAGGTGAGGAAATGTAGAAAGATCCAGCAAACATATCTGAGTTGCCCAAACTGGAAAACTAGGAGACATCCCAAACATTCACCCTCCCCATCGTCATGACTTAATATAATCCATTCCCATGTGCTGCCAATTCTACCCCCAAAATACACCTGGAACCTCTCTTGGTCTTCATCTCCATCATCTGGTCCAGGCCTCTATCATCTCTCACCTTGACCACTGCTCCATTCTCCCAGCTGACCTCCCACATCCATTCTGCCCCCTCTAATCTGCCCTCCCCATAGCAGCCAGAACGATCTTTTAAAAATGCAAATCAAAAAAATATTTTTTTAAAGGGGGGTACCTGGGTGGTCCAGTTGATTAAGCGTCCAACTCGGCTCAGGTCATGATCTTGCAGTTCACCAGTTCAAGCCACGTGTTGGGCTCTGTGCTGACAGCTCAGAGCCTGGACCCCGCTTTGGATTCTGTGTCTCCCTCTCTCTCTGCCCCTCCCCTGCTCATACTCTGTCTCTCTCTCTCTCTCTCAAAAATAAATAAAACATTAAAAAACTTTTTTAATGTAAATCATATAATGTCCCTCCTCTGCTTAAAATCCTTTAATAACTTCCCATTTCAGGGGTGCCTGGATGGCCCGGTTGGTTAAGCATCTGATTCCTGATCTCAGCTCAGGTCATGAGCTCATGGTTTGTGGGACTGAGCCCTGCATTGAGCTCTGCACTGTCAGTGCAGAGTCTGCTTGGGATTCTCTCTCTGTCCCTCCCCAGCTCTCTCACTCTCTCTTTCTCCCTCTCTCAGAATAAATTTAAAAACTTTAAAAATAATAATAATAATAACTTCCCAATTCATTCAGTATTAATCCAAAATTCTTGGCATAGTTTACAAGACTATGGCCCGATCCTTCTCTTGCTAACCTCTCTTCCTACAGCCCTCCCCTAATACCTTACACTTCAGTCCTCACTGGCATTGACAAAGTCTCTGTTCCCCGAAAAGACCATGTGAAGCACTTAGCATAAGGCTTGGCACATAATAGGCACATAGTAAATGTAAGCTATCATTATTATCCTACCTCAGGGTTTCACAAATGCTATCCACTGTCTCAAATGTTCTTCTCTTTATTCTTCTAACTTCTACCCCTCCTTCAAGTCTGTATTACTTTTCTATTGCTGCATTAAAGATTTTCATAAACTAAGTGGCTTAAAACAGTATCAGTTTGTTACCTCACAAGTTTCCAAGGATCTGGAATCTGGCACATTTTAGCTGGGTCCTCTGCTCGAAGCCTCAAAAGGCTGAAATTAAGGCTGGCTGCATTCTCATCTGAAGGCTCAACTAGGGAAAAAACTTGGTAGGGATGCCTGGGTGGCTCAGTTGGTTAAGCGTCCAACTTCAGCTTAGGTCATGATGTCACAGTTTAAAAGTTCGAGCCCTGCATCAGGCTCTGTGCCGACAGCTCAGAGCCTGGAGCCTGTTTTGGATTCTGTGTCTCCCTCTCTCTCTGCCCCTCCCCTGCTTGTGCTCTCTCTCTCTCTCTCTCAAAAAATGAATAAACATTTTTTTTAAATCTATAAAAAATAAAATAAAAATTTTTAATGTTCATTTATTTTGAGAGAGAGAGAGAAAAAGCATATGTGTGAGTGGGGCAGGGGCAGAGAGAGGGAGAGGGAGAATCCCAAGCAGGCCCCATGCTCAGCACAGAGCCCAACAGAGGGGCTCGATCTCATGACCTCAGCTGATATCAAGAGTCTGGTGCTTAACCAGCTGAGGCACCCAGGTGCCCCAGATTTTGTTTTTAAGTAATCTCCACACCCAGTGCAGGGCTGGAACTCACAACTCTGAGATTAAGGGTCACATGCCCTACCACTGAGCTAGCCGGCGCCCCATCCAATTCCTCTTTTAAAAAAGGACTCTGCCACCTGCCTTCAGCCCATAGAGTTCATCTTAGTAAAATACACATCAGATCTTCCTCCTCTGTGACCTGGAAGAGCCCAGGGCCCTGGGTTAAGTTTAAGTCAGAAAAATGGATTTGAACTGGGAAAGGGTGTGCTCTAACCATTATGCTGGTCTACCAGCTGGTGGGTGAGCTGGGATGCTGGCGGGATGGGTTTTTCCACTCCACAACTCCCTCATTTTAGCCATGAGACAACAAAGAGCCCAGAGAGGGAGAGGGCTTGCCCAGAGTCACACACCTGGTTAAGAAGCAGGCTAGAACCTGCCTCTGTCTCTCTTTATTGACTTTGTTGCTCCATTCGTGTTCCTCCCTGAGAAACAGAAAGGCTAAAGTTACATGCAGGCAGGGGAGTGAAGCCATTTATGTTCCTGGTTCCCTGAAGACCTCTGGTTCTTCATCTATTAAATGGGAATAATCATACTCCCCTGATGACACATGCATGAAGCTTTGGTGAGTAAACGGGGGAGAGAGCTACGGCGGTAGAATTGTCTACCTGGTACCAACAGGAGCCCAGACTGCAGGACATTATGAGGGATCTGAGGGGGGGCAGGGCAGATGGCCCCACAAGATGTGGGCTTACCTTCTCGTCTTTCCCCCAGGTGGGGCCCAGGCCTGGGTTGCCATGGATACCGTGTCCCTGGAGCATCAGATCCAGAGTGTGCAACGCCACATCAGCTTCCTGAAAAAGGAGCAGATGGCCCTGCTTCGAGACCTGCACCTGGAGATCCTGAGGCTGCAGAAACGCTGCTCAGGTGAGGCTGGAGGGATGGTGGGCAGTGGGGGCCATCAGCAGTCATCACCATCAGCAGTGTCTGATGGAGTGCCCCCCATGAGCCTCCCTAAACCTCACAACAGACCTGCCAGGTGAGGGTCACACCCCTTTTTCTGATGAGGAAACTTGTCTTGGGGAGATGAGACACAAGTTTTAGAGCAAAGGGCTCTGGTTCAGTAGCAGAAGAAAACCTGGAGCCATTCTTAGGGATTCCTGTCCTCTGCCACTAAGTGTTCATCAAGCACTTCCCAAACCTTGCAAGCCCTCAAGCTAGTTGGGGAGATACACACACAGGATAGTTGGGGGCGAGGGGTGGGTAACATTAAGACTTACAGAAAATGAAGAGGCCCGGGGCGCCTGGGTGGCTCAGTCAGTTGAGCTCCCAACTCTTGGTTTCAGCTCAGGTCATGATCTCACGGTTCATGGGTTCAAGCTCTGTGCCGGGCTCCGCACTGCCAGCACGGAGCCTGCTTAGGATCCTCTCTCTCTCCCTCTTTCTCTCTCTCTGCCCCTCCCCCGTGCTTGCTCTCACACTCTCTCACTCTCTCTCTCTCTCAAAATAAATAAAATTAAAAATTAAAAAAAAGAAAAGAAAATGAAGAGGGCCAATGGGAGGTCATGGGTAGGATCATGTTCAGCCTAAGGTGTGGGTGATAAAGGAGACCAGGCACCCCAGGCTGCCCAGAGGAGGGAGCATTTCCACTCCCTGAGGCTGAGATGTAGACCTGCTGAGACACTACGGGGGAATGAGGGTGGAGAAAGCATTCCAAATGAAGCAAATAGCATGGCAAAGTCCAGAAGGTAGGAAATCAAAAGCTCGGGGAAAGTTCTATTTGACTGGATAAAGCTGTGCTTAAGGCTGGTGAGAAATACAGCTGGAGCCAGATAACAGAAGACCTTGACAAGTATCAGGACAGCTAAGAAGTTTGGCCTGTCCTCCTGGGTAGTGGGGAGCCCCTGAAGGTTTCTGAGTAGCATCATGCTCTTTAAAAAACTCAGCAGTTGTATGAATTGGGGGGGGAGGGAGGCAGGGATACCAGTGATGAGGCTGATGCAGTGGTCGAGGGGAGAGATGAAAGGGGCAGAAAGGGGAAGACCAGTGGGAGACAGGGTGAAGGGAAGGACTTGACAACCAACTGGATTTGTAAACAAGACAGAAGGAGGTACCAATAATGAAGCCAAATGCCAGCCCTGACCTCTGCTCTTGGACTTCAGGCTTCAGCTGCCCAGCCCTCTCAGAGGCTGGGCTCTGGCCCAAGTGCTCATCCAGGCCGAGTCCCCAAGTACAGGTGTTAGAGGCAATGACTCATAGAATGGGTCACCTGAAACAGCCCAACCTCTTTCTTATACAACTAGATAAACTGAGACCCAAAGAGAGAGAGAGGGAGAGAGAGCACGCCCACCACACAATATGTCAGTGACACAGCCAAGATGAGACCCCAGAGCTGCAGACTCCCAGCTGTGCATGCCTCTTGCAGCTTTCTGCATACTCTCTCCCCAAGATGCTCAGATTTCTGCCTCCCTCCCAGCCTCTGCTCATGGGAGGCTCCCCATTCTCCAGAGGGAAACTCAGTGACCTGCCTGGCTTCTCACTCTGGCTTCAGAGCCTGGTCGTCCTGACTCTCGGCCCCCACGCTGTCCTTGGCTCCATATACAAATTCAGCTGCTACATTCCTAGGCCAGGTTCCCTGCAATCTCCCCGGAAGCCTGGATGGCATCAGGGGCCAGTCCATGGGTCAGGGATGGCCCATGCAGACTCACTCCTGCCTGATGCCACTTTCTCATTGCAATAACAACATTAAAGGAAAATCAGGATGAGCGGACCCTAAGACCCTATAGCTCTTGCCCTGATTTCTTTTTGCTTTGCCTGAATTCTGAAGACCTGGGTCCTTCCACTCAGGACACAGGCCAGGACCCCAAAAAAGTGTAATAGGCAGGAACAGCCCCCACCACCCTCCTCAGCCTGCTATGGGACTGCAGCCTCTCGGTTATTGATTCAGGAGATAAAAATAACACTGGGTTGGCCTGAAGCAGCCACTACTGGGGCTGAAATACCTGAATAAGGCCCTTCTTCCAATGGGTGGAAGAAAGAGGAGAAAGGAACAGAAAAAAGAAAATTTTTTTCAAGGGGATTAAACAGGGACTTAGATGGATGCCTGGTTGGCTCAGTCAGTAGAGCATACGACTCTTAATCTTAGGGTCATGAGTTCAAGCCCCATATTGAGCATGGAACCTAGTTTTAAAAATAAAACAAATTAAGGGGCACCTGGGTGTCTCAGTTGGTTAAGTGTGCAACTTTGGCTCAGGTCATGATCTCACAGTTTGTGAGTTCAGGCCCTGTATCGGGCTCTGTGCTGACAGCTCACAGCCTGGAGCCTGCTTCAGATTCTGTCTCTCCCTCTCTCTCTGCCCCTCCCCCACTCATGCTTTGTCTCTCTCTCTCTCTCTCTCTCTCTCTCTCTCAAAAATAAGTAAACATTAAAAAAACTTTTTTAATAAAAAAATAAATTTATACATATACACTTATATACATATATGTACATATATATGTTTGTGTGTATATATATACACATATATGTATGTATATATGTACATGCATATACATATGTAAACAGGGAGGGTGCCTGGGTAGCTCAGTCAGTTAAGTGTCTGACTCTTGATTTTGGTTCAGGTCATGATCTTATGGTTTGTGAGATCAGGCTCTGAGCTGATAGCAATGGAGCCTGCTTGGGATTCTCTCTCCCTCTCTCTCTGTGCCCCTCCCCCACTCATGATCACACTCTCTCTCTAAATAAATAATAAATAAACTTTAAAAAATACAAAAATAAACAAGGACTCAGGGGCTGGGAAGCAGATGGGAGAGGGGATGAGCTAGTATAGGAACCAAGTGGGCAGGGCTTCAGAAAGAGCCTGCCAAAAAGGGATGGCACTCGAAATGAAGGGGTTCTAAGAGGTGGGTGGGCATATTCTGGTTGGTGGGGCAGCCTGGATGATAACAAGATCTGCCCCGTGTATTCAGCACTGACTCAGCCCTGGGTTGGGCCCTCTGTTTATTTCTCTAATTTAATCCTAGCAATAGCCCTTTGAGAGGCAGGTGCAATTTTGTCCCCATTTCACAGATGAGAAAACTGAAGCCCAGAGAGGTGCTGTCACTGGCCCAAGGTCACACAGGGTATCTGACCTCACTGCATGCCCTTCTAAAGGGAAGATGGGCAGGGAGATTTGATGGATGGGGGAGTGGAGCCCAACTAGGATTCTATCTCCCCTCCCCCAACTTCCTGGTTAAGAGTGAAACCAGCCCCACGGGGAGTTAGTGGCAGAGCCAAAATCCCTTGAGCTACTCCAGGGCCTTGCAGGAGGGGCCAAGTTGGCTCCAGGAAGCCCTGGAGGGTGGAGGCATCAGGGTCCTCCCTGGGGCTCCAGGAAGGAGGTTCAGACTCAGGTCACAGCAAAAAGCCCTAGCAACAGTTGGCCTCCCAAGGGAAGAGCCAGGTGAGGGCCCCACAAGACTAGACTGTGTAGGTGCTGTGGGCATTGATGCCAGAGATGTGCTACCTTATCCCACTCCCAATTTCACACTTCCTTTAGGCATCTGACTGCACCCCTGCAGGAACACACACGTGCTCCAGGACAGGTGCTTTCTGTCACCAGTTGCTGCTGGGCTCCATCCTGCCCTTTTCCCAGCTTTTGAGCCTTGGTGGAGTCCAGGGCGCTGGGGTGGGGCTGAAAAAATGATCAAACTCAGGTGACTGAGGAGCAGAACATTCTGGGCTGTGAGGAATGGGGACTGGGCAGACAGGGAGGTGTGTTCCCCCCGCCCCCCCCCCCCCCCCCCGTGGTGGCTGGGCTGCCAGTGAGAGCCCAGGAGGAAACCTCTCCTACACCTCCTACACCGTTCCCTTAGCGGACTGACCCCGCCCCCTCAGCATAAGCCAAGTGCCATTCAGGACTTCCGTCACCAGGTGGCGCTGTCCTCCTTGAAGCCCCTCTTCTTACCCTGTGGAATATGGCGGAAAACAGGGCTGAAAAACGAGCTGGACTGATGTTCAGAAAATAACACAGGCACGACAGTACTGGCTGTGAAAATAGTGAAACGCATGTGCCCTATTGGTAAATAGCCACTGTCCTGAGTCCCCCTGCAGTGCCTGCAAGCAGCCCAGACACTTCGCACGTGCACCAACTAAACACTAAAGGGGCTGTGCCCTGCACAGCAGGGGTCTTCCAGAATGGCTCTGATTTGTCCTCATGTTAGATATTTTATGTTACCTCTGGGAAGGAGCTAGTACTCCCCCCCAGGCCCAAAAGCAAGCCAGGCTCCTCAGTCCCACAGGGATGAACTAACCTCCAAACGCAGGCCACTGCACTTACACTGGCAAGATCTCTGGGCTTAGAATCAGGCCAATCAGGCTCAGGCTGTGCCTTGCACCTGTCTTCACTTCTTCCCCTCACTGGACTGCAGTAAAATAGGTAAGGGAGATGGGAGATGGTTTAGATGGTTTCTAAGGATGCTAATATTGTCACTTTTACTGAGCCGTGATTCCCTGATCTCTCTCTCTCTCTCTCTCTCTCTCTCTCTCTCTCACACACACACACACACACACACACACACACACACACACACACACCACTACCTTTTATTTTCTTTCCCCCCAGAACTGACTCATGACCTGGAGATGAGAGAAGCCCAATCTCACCAGCAAGGTAAGAGAAGGATGGCTGGTGGGGAAATAGCATGGGGGCCCAACAGTTTACCTTTTCCCCACCACTTGGTAAGACCCAAGCCTTCTCTGTCCCCAGTCCAGACTTGGGGGACTGCCACTCATCAGCTTCTTCAGCAGAGTGAAGGATGTCAGCCCCACTTACCTACTCATCTGGGTGACATTGTGCAGTGAACAACCTGTACCACCATACCTTGTATCCATGTCTCTGTTCAAAGTAGGAAAATGAAGGCAGGAAGGAGATGGTATCTTGGAAGTCCACCTGATCAACCTCATTCCTTTCTGTGACCCACCTCCCTAATCCTTCCCATCCTTGCATAATTGATCTCTACAGTCAGTGTCCACACCCTCCAAGATGCTGAATGCTGAGATGCAACACAATGGCAATGGAGTCCATGGCTTCAAGGAACATTGTCTAGATGAGGAGAAAAAAGAAACACGTCAGCAAATCCTTCATTTTCCAAAAGTGTGACTTCTTGCCATTGTAGCAATTCCACTAAAATATCTGTTTACAGATTATTACTTCACCCATAAAATGGAGTTGAGGGGGGGAGATGGTGTTCAATGGAGATGAAGTTTCACTTTTGCAAAACTCACAACAATGTGAGTTTACTTTACTGAACTGTACATTTAAAAATGGTTAAGAAGGTAAACTTTATGTTGTTTTTTTGCTACAATTGAAACTTTTTTTTTTTTTAAGGGAGGGGTTCCATTGTTGAGATCTTAATCACCAAAGTTATGTGATCTCTGAGAACTGGGACTGGATGTTATCCACCATCTCCAAGTGCAAGACATGGAGAGGGACTCAGTGAATGCTTAATTTAAAATGAATCACTATGTAGTCTTTCTTAGCAGAGAGGAAGTTAGCTGGGAATGGACTCCCTGCCATACTGATGTGCTGCTCATAGATCAAGAGCACCTGGGTGGCTCAGTTGGTTGAGTGTTGAGCATCCGCCTCTTGATTTTGGCTCGGGCCATGATCCCAGGGTTGTAGGACCGAGCCCCATGTTGGGCTCTGCAGTGAGCATGGAGCCTACTTGAGATTCTCTCCCTGTGCCCCTCTCCCTTTTGGGCACTCTCTTTTTAAAAAAAAAAAAAAGGCTACATACGAGACCAAGACTTAGGTATGGAGAAGGCTGGAAATTTTAAGTAAAATACTGAAAACCCTACAAATCCTTTCCGTATTTGTTCATAAAGTTCTAAACATTTATAGACTTGAACGAATTCTACCTACTTCTTTAAGTGGCAACACGGGCAACCTCTTCATGCTTGAGTGCTTGGAGGAAGGAGGCATACATCCCAAACACCAGTTCTGTGACAACAGCAACCTTCACCCCACCTCTGAAAGGGTTTCCTTCCTCTGAAAGGGTTTCTGGGGTCATCTGAGCTCAAGGAACTGCCCAGCATCCTGGTTTTTGTCCTCTCTCTCAGGGGGGTGGACAGCTCCCTTTCTTTGTCCTCCTACCATTTGGCTGGTTTTCATATCCTTTCCTGAGTCACCTTTTTGGCTACCTTTTGTCACCTTTCAGCCATCTATGTCTCTACAATCACTCACATGTGTTAATCCCAGGATATGTTGCCGGCTGAAATGGAAAGAATTAGGATCCAGGAGGCAGGGGTCCTCAACTCTGGGGGCACATTAGAATCACCTGGGAACATTGAAGAAGTACCAGTTCCCAGGTCCAATCCCAGAGATCCTGATTCAATTGGTCTTTGTTAGGGCCCAGGAAACTATGTTTTAAAGCTCTCTGGGTTGTTCCAATATATATACAGTGTTGAAACCCAGCGCCTTGGGCAAAGGCAAACAATAAAGAAGTAACACAAAAGAAATTACAAAATGTAACAAATGCCCTATGAAAGAAACAGCAAGGTTCAGGGCACACTAATTGCCCTTTCTCACCCACATTCCCAGGTCCCAAGTCTTTCAGTCCCTCACTTTTGCATGTCTCTCCTACCTCCTACCGCGGATGGGGCTTTTGTACAAGTTGTTCCTCTCTGCACAGCACCCTTCTCTCTCCTCTTCACTGATTAACTCCAGCTCATTCTTCCAACTCATCCTAGCCTAAGTGGTTCTTCTGCTGAAAAGCATGAAGGTCACAGTATCCAGTTAGTTGTGGCATTGGCACATGTCACTGATGCAACCTCACATGCATTTGTGATTATGTACTATACCTCTCCCACTATGCTTTCTGTAAGCTTCATGAGGAATGTTTTATTATCCACCATATCCCCAGTGCCTAGCACAATGCATATAGTAAGGGCTCAACAAATATTTGTGGGTGTGCATGAATACTGGTCGGGGAGGGTTTTGCATTTCAGCTGAGACCTGAAGAATTAGAGGAGAGACCAGACGGTAGGATAGGTGCCAGGGCCCCGAGGAAGCGAAAGGCCTGTGTAGCCAACGAGTGGGAGTGAGGGAGAGCGCGGCCGGACGGGTGGTCGGGGAGGTGCCGGGCTCTGTAACGTGGCTCTGCGAGCTGTGCAGGGTCGGCCAGGCGGAGACCGTCACCTCTCCTCTCCATCTCCCCTCTCCAGAGGCGGCGTCTCGGGAGCTGGAGAGCAAGTGCCGCGCACTGGAGTCGCAGCTGGCGGCGCGGGCGGCCGCCAACGCCGAGCTGCGGCGGGAGGTGGCGCAGCGCGAGGCGCTGGTGTCTGCGCTGCGCTGCAGCCTGCGCACGGAGGAGCGCCGCTTCCTGGAGGAGCTGCGGCGCCGCAGCCACCGCGCCACGGTGCTAGGCACCGAGCTGCAGAAGCACACCGAGGCGGCCGCCTACCTCTCCTGTCAGCTGCACGCGGCGCGCCAGAGACTGCAGACTCCGCGCCCGGGCCCCGCCGCCGCCGCCGCCACCGAGCCCCGGCCCCGCCGGCGCGCACAGCGGGCCCGCCGGCCGCCCGCCGCCGAGGCCGCCGCCAAGGGCCCGGGCCGGGACTGGGCCGCCTGGGACCGCGCGGCCCGCGCCCTGGACGACATCGACCCCATGCCCGATCCCGCGCTCTTCCTCTACGCCCGGAGGCCCCCGCGGTCCAGCGGCCGCAGCCCGCGCCAGCCGCCTCCCCAGGAGCCCCCGGACCGAGCCGGCCCGCCGGCCGCGCCCAACCCGCCCAGCGCGCCCGGGGAGCCGGAATAGGCGCGGGGCTACGGGGTGGGGAGTGGGGAAGGCCGGCCCGGCCTCCGGCTAGGGACGCAGCTCGGGCCCCGCACGCACGTCCCGTGGGCCGCGGGAGCCGGCGCTCCTCCTGGGAGCGGACGGAGGCGGCCCCAGCTCCCCTACCCCGCCCAACCGCCCCCGCCTTTTGTATTGTCCTCCCCCGAGGGAGCTCCTCCGCGGGGCTGCGAGAGTGCACCTTTTTTGTGGAGAGGGCTTGGTGTACGGATGCTGATCAGTTCTCCACCCTGTTGCAGGGAGGGGAGGGGGCGGAGGTCACGCCCTGCCCCGGGAAAGCTGACAATCGTTGGACAGGAGGGGGAAGGCTGGGCTGGCCTACAAAAGGAACGCAGTGGCACTTAGCACCCCTAGGCCTCCCAGCTCCCCCCTCGGGCCTCCCCCAGCCCCGCACGGCTGCCCTGCCCGCCAAGCCTTCCTTCGAGGGGAGGCTCGAGCTAGGGGCTAGCGGCTGGACCTTTTTCCTCTGATGCCGCTTCTCCTACCCCTACCCTGCTGATAGGTCCTTACCGGTGAGCACCCAACACTTTAGAGGCATTTCCTGCCAGAGCCCCTGGTAGGGAAATTGTGACGTGATGGAAGTTTGAACTTCTGGAAGGTAGCACCCATAGACCCTTGGAGAGGAGTACAGAACGGGTTTGGTGACAGAACCTGGTCTAGAGCTGTCTCCAGTTCAGTCCTTTCCCAGGATGCTCATCTAATATTTAGACACCCCGGAGCTGCGCTAGGGAAGCGAGGGGGACACTCCTGAGTCCCCTACGGACATACGGACATACGTACGGCTGTGGAAGGGCACAAAAGGCCGTGCCCTTCCGGATGCAGCTGGGAACCTGAAGGCTGCCTTGGGAGCTTTCCTAGTCCTGTTTATTGGTGCTAATTTTGCCCAGCTGCACCCAGAGCCGGGAAGAAGGGCCGGGTTCTTGGAAGTGGATGTAGTTGAGAGAGGTTTGAGTTTGCTGGGGTGGGGGGAAGGTAGGAGCACAGGTTAGTCCCCAGGCTGGTCCCCTCTAGGGATGCCCCTGATCCTACCAGAACTGACAGTGGCCGGGTGCATCTGTCTAGGATAGCCAGTAGTGAAATGGCAAATGAGACACCCCACATCCTAACTACTTGCCCCCAGCTCCCCTCTCCTGACCAAAGGCAGGAAGTGCAGTTCTGGTCTAGTGTGGCCCCCACCCCAAGCCCAACCCCTAGAAAGACAAACCCCTAGAGCCCCTTCCCCCATGCCATGCCTCCTCTGATGGTCCTAAGTGCCTGTGAGGTCTTCCAGGGGCTGCTGAGGGAGGGTGGGGGGCAGGGAGAAGCCCTTACCTCTGTCACAAGTAGCGCGTCCTGGCAGATCCTGTCCTGACTGAGGCTGAGCATTCTGTGTGTCACCCAGGATCTGGGAGTTGAGCAGAGCCAGTCTCCAGGGGTGGTGAACCCTTCTTCCATCACCGTCCCTGTGATGAACAGGGGGAACCCCCAATCCTGTCCTCTTTCACTATGTTGGAGGGAGTGGGAAATCCCCAAGAATCAAAACCAGTGAGCACACTCTGGGCCCCCACAAATATGCTGTCCTTTCCCAGCTGATTGCACTCAGGACTGCTGAGACTGCGCAATAACTGGGCCTCATCCGGGCGTCCAGCCCCTGGAATGCAGATGCCCAAGGTGTGGATGCCCTTAGGACAGACAGGACAGACAGTGCTCTCTCTCACTCAGTCTCTGTTGGGCCACAGTGTTGGCCTGGAGTCCTTGCCCTGCCCTGGCCTCTTACCCTTCTCTCCTGCCCCGTGGTTGTGCCTCTGCCCTCCGTGTCCCCCCTCAAGTGTGTGTGACTCACTGTACCCCTGGTCCCGTTGCCTCCCTTTCAGAGGTGCCTGTGTAAGGAGGCCTCTCTCCTCTCTTGGCTGCACTCTCCTGAAGGGACCCAAAGGACTGTGGGAAGGAGGGAAAGGGTGTCTTTCTAGAGCAACCCACCTAGATCCTGAGCTTCCACAATCACACTTTTGGGGTAAACAGGGTGACTTTGTTATGTTGATTCTTCTACAGAGATGGTGAAGTACTTTATCCACCCTCTCCCCACCCCCCCCACCCCCCACCCCCCCCCCACCTACTAAAAGCCATAGCTATGCCTGCCTGGCCTCCCCCAGCTCTATAGCAATAGCCCTTCCCCTTCCCTCCTGGGTACCCAGGGTGTCTAGCCAGGGGGCCTCCACCACACCCCTCCCCCAGGGAGCCTCCGGCAGCTTGTCTGCCTCTCCCCAAGTAACCTCCCCAAGTAACCTGTCCCTCTTCTAGCAACCAGAGATAACGACAATTATTTGTGGGGTGCTTGGAGATCCCCCAGATGAAAGGTTCTGGCTGACTTGCTGACTCTCACCTGAGGTGTTGAGGGTCTGGGAAAGGAAATAAGCCCTCGTCCTCCGCTTAGCAAGCTGGGGGGAGGGGCTGAGGGCTGAGGCAGATGGAGGGTTCCAATTTTAACCAATTCCTCTTCCCCATTCTTCTAGAAATAACGGACTGAGGACTTCCCTCTATCCACCTGCCCCACGTGCAGCAGAATGGGACTGGGAGTCAGTAGCCTGCCCTTGGCCTAGGAGCCCCAAATTCTTTAGCCTCCAGCTCTCTCCCTCTCCTAGCCTGGGGGACCCACACTGCCAAAGGAAAGACCGCTTCCCATGAGCCCCTGGAATGTGTGGGTGACTAGAAGGGAAAGGATCATGTCTCCTCCCCGCTCCACTCTTCTCTGCAGCACCATGAGTCCCCATTGGGGAGGGGCATGCTGACAAGAACACTCAGGGCCCCCCCCCCGCCCCCGCCTCGAGGTGGAGTTCCAGCCACACACCAAGTATGGATAGACCCAGGAAGGAGAGCTGCAAGTGGGGACCCCTCCCTGTTCTGGAAGCCAGCCAGGGACAAGTGGCCAATGCAGCATGAGACTCTATACCCCTGCCCCCCATATCCCACCCACAGTGGCCTGCAGATTGGGGGACCACTCCAGGGCTGAAATGGGGTAGCCCTTCCCCAAGCCAGCAGCAGAGTAGAGGTCTCCCCATGGAGAAGAGGGAGGCCAGGAGGGTGTGGAACAGCATCTCCTTAGTGCAAAGAGCTGGGGATCTCTAAGCACCCTCTCCCTGAGGTGCCAGCCTTGAATAGGGACATGCAGGGCTTCCACACCACCTGGCAGGAGCCCCATTGGTGGGGCGGAGGGATCCTGCTCTAAATTCTCTGTTGGCTGCGCTTTTTAATCCAATGCTTTTCAGAGTGTATTCACTCACCTACAGAAATAGAGCCCTGTGCTTTAGGGGTGACTGTCATATGCCTTATTCTTAATAAAATATCTGAAAAACACACACGTCAGACCTCTTCTCTGTGGGCACTCTGCCCTACCCGGCCTCTGTTCCTGCAGGAGTGGGAGAGGATGTGGAGGACATGGTGGTTTCGGAGGCCGCCTGTGGGTTAGGTGAAGTCTGGGAGCTGAGACTTTGAGTCTTCTCACTGGATATTCCTCACAGGCATAAGGCACTCATCTGAGGCGTCCCGATGCTCAGGCTAGCCCTGTCCCTCTCCCCATGGCACCCCAAACCGAATGGACAAATGAGACCTTAGATCTGAAGCTTCTGACTAGCGTTGGGAGAGAGAGACCGGAAGGACTCCAGGCCTGGAATTGCCCAATGTCTTGGCAGGGAAGAGTCCTGCGGTTCTGGCATCTTTGGCCACGCTGGTTCCCCTTTCCTGACACCCACGCCCATCTGATCCGGCTGCAAGAAGCCCAGCATCCAGAGATGAGCCCTATTCTTATCTTCCACTAATGAGGGTTATCCTGAGACTGCATTCCGGGAGCTCAGCACACCCAGCACCCACAAGGATTTAAGCCCGTGCGTTTTCCGTATGGGTCTATGTTGTGGAGAAAAAGCAGCAGCTCTACATTCGGGGGATTCGGGGGAAATACTGGTTTGCCTGCAACCCTTCTTATCTGATCATAGGACCCATTGCTTCCTTTTGGGGAACTGCTCTCCTGCCATCTCTGATCCCCGTGTTGGGGAGGGGGCGGGTGCTGACTCTACCCACGTGACCCAGGTAAAGCAAGGCACACTGATTGGTTTGGAGATGGGCTCGTGACTCAGTATGAGCCAATGAGACTCAATCTCAGGACTTCCGCTGGAGCCATTCATTCAACACACCAAGTTAGATGCTAGGGATCCATCAGTGAACAAAACAGGACTATAGGGAAATAGACACGCGAGTGGCTAAATGGCGGAATATCAGCCTGGAGGTCTGGCGTGTTGTTTGCTATCGCAAGGGATAAGGGTGCCTGAATATGAAGCTATCATACCAGAAGCAGAGCAGGAGAGATGGAGACAATTTCCGACAATTAAGCTGCTGGATCCAGCTATGCCTTGATCCCACGTACCCCTGCCCTTGTCAGTTATATGGACCAATAAACCCCTCCTCCTCCCGTACTTTTTCCCCCTCCCCTACTTTTGTTTTTAAGTGGTCAGCATTAATTTGTACATTTTTTTAACTTTATTTTTTTGAGCTAGTTTTTAAAAAAATATTTATTTATTCTGGGGGAGAACGCAAGCAGGGGAGGGGCAGAGAGAAGGGAACAATGGATCCTAAGAGGGCTCTGCGCTGACAGGCTGACAACAGAAAAACCTATATGGGGCTCAAACTCATGAAACCCAAGATCATGACCTCAGCCTAAGTTGGACCTTCAACCGACTGAGCCACCTAGGTGCCTGGAGCTAGTTTTAGACTTAGAGAAAAGTTGCAAAAATAATACAGAGTTCCTGTATACCCTTTATCCAGCTTCCCCTAATATTAACATTTTACTTTATCATAGTACAATTAAAACCAAGAAATTGACATTGGTACATGATTAGTAAGACCACAGACCTTAGGGGTGCCTGGGTGGCTCGGTTGGTTGAGTGTCTGACTTCGCCTGGGGTCATGGTCTCCTGGCTCATGGGTTAGAGGCCCCAGTGGGGCTCCGTGCTGACAGCTCAGAGCCTGGAGCCTGCTTCAGATTCTGTGTCTTCTCTCTCTCTCTCTCTCTCTCCCTCTGCCCCTCCCCCACTTGCACTCTGTCTCTCTCCCTCCCTCTCTCTCTCTCTCAAAAATAAATAAAAACATTTAAAAAAAAGAAAAAAGAAAAAGACCACAGACCTTATTTGAATTTCACCAATTTTTTCACCAGTGCCCAGTTCGAAGTTTTCTTTTCTTTTTTTTTTTTTTTTTTCAAGTTTATTTATTTACTTTGAGAAAGTGAGCAAGCTGGGGCGGGGCAGAGAGAGGGAGAGAATTCCAAGCAGTCTCCACACTGCCAGCATAGAGCCCAATGTGGGCCTTGAACTCACAACCTGAGAGATCATGACCTGAGCCAAAATCTAGAGTCAGATGCTTAACCAACTAAGCCATCCAGGAGCCCCTGTTCCAGGTGTTCTATACAGGATCCCATTGCATTTAGTTGCCTTTCCTTAGTCTCCTCAATCTGTGACATACTTTTATCCTTGTTTATTTATTTTTAAATGTTTATTTATTTATTTTGGAGAGAAAGAGTGAACACAAGTGGGGGAGAGGCAGAGAGGGGGAGACACAGAATCCAAAGCAGGCTCCGGGCTCTGAGCTGTCAGCACAGAGCCCCACACAGGGCTTGAACCCACAAACCACAAGATCATGACTTGAGCCAAAGTCCAACACTCAGTCGACTGAGCCACCCAGGGGCCCCTGTGGCATGCTTTTTAAAGCCATTTTGAGTGTGGTTTTACTGGCTTGTTAGCCCCAAAAGTAAGAACAAATAATAAGTGTGGGGGTGGGGGTGGGGGGATAGGTGGACCACAGTCAATAAATTACACGAATAAAATATTTGTAGAGCTCTAGGGAGGGGGTAACCATTTCCAGCTGAGACCATAAAGGAGTTTGACAGAAACAGTGATATCTGAGCTTGACTGTAGACCTGGGATGGCTTCCACATCTGGCCTATGACACTCTTCCCAGGGAAGTTGGCATAAAGAAAAGATAAATGACTTACTCAAGGTAAGTAAGGAGGTTGCAGTGAAGGAGTCAGGGCTGGAGCTAGACTTGAAGTCACATGTATTGATTCCTACTCAGTGTGTCCATATGGAGCAGGCAGGCATGGGGCCTGGGCTGCCCCATCACAGTTCCTTGCTGTAGCCTCTGGGGGATCAGATTTGAACTCAGATGGGCTAGGACCAGACCTGTAGCGATTCCCATTCTGAGAAGTGTGGCCCAGGTGTCTGCTGGTCTATTGCCTTTTATGAGAAGGAAAGCCCAGCCCTAGATAAGCATTTACCCAGGACTCTGGGGTCCCGTGTTCAATTCGAGAAAAAGGAGAGAAGGAGAAGAGAGAGAAGGAATTGGCCTTAGGGTCCCCTCACAAACCTCTGAGGGAATCTCGGCTGACCCTGGCCCAGAGAGATGGACTGTGCGATGTTTGTGCCAGATAAGTCAGAGATTATGCATGCAAACCCCTCATTTTACACATGGAGGACTGAGGCCCAGGGCATCTCTATGACTGTCATCCCCTCCCTCCTGCCAGTTCGGCCCACACAGATTTGGGGTGGAAGAAGGTGAAGCATTTCCTCCCTATGGGTCACTAGAGTCAAGCCAGTGAGGTAGAGGACTCTCTCCTGCAATCCGGGAGTTTGGGTTCCTGCTCACCTCTCCAACCTGCTGGGAACTCTGAAAAGGAGAAGGGAAATAGGAATGCCCAGCCGAGTGGGTGTATCCATCATCACACTAATTAGGGAGGTGGGAGGCTTTAGGCAAGCTCATTATGCAGTCTAGGTCTCAATCTTGATAAACCTCCCTTCATACTTAGCATCTTTACTCAGGAGTGTCACCCAGGCAGCCCTGAGGATGGGGACTATGTAACAGAAGCCTGCTAGGGAAAGGGGCAGGGGATCCGTGGAAGCTAAGTTGCACGTTCTTAGGCTGCTGAGACTGGTTAGTGATTAGGCCCATGGACACGTTGGTCACTAGCACCCATGCTGACCAGTAGGCACTCAGCTCCTGACCATGGAGAGGACAGTAGAGGAAGGCTAGGGCATGGTACAGGCTGATACCTCTCCAAGGCTCAGCCTGGGTCTCAGCCAGGTATTGTGGAAATGATCTGAAGCTCTGGATAAAAAAGTCAAAGCATACAGTTTGCAAAAGGGATGTCAGACATTACAAGGAAAACCCACATATTATTAACAATGATGGGGGGCGTCAAAGGTGAGCCTCCGGGTTGCTAGCAACATTCTGTCCTCAGCGTCCTGTGGAGCCCTCACAAAGGACTGCTTAGTGCTCTCTACACCCAACTCATTCATTCAACCAGCAAATGTGCATTGAGCACCTACGCTGCACCAGGCTTTGGGAAGATGCTGGAGATGCCTAGATAAATAAGGCATGGTCTTGCTTTTAAGAAGTCCCCCAGTCTAGCTGCTGGATGCCTCACCTGAGAGCCAGACATGCCAGCTTAGCCAAGACAGTCTCGGTTTATGCTGCTTATCCCAATGCCATTATCAATAGTGTCCACTTTCGCTCTCAAAAGTGTCCTGGTTTGGAGAATAAATTACATGGTCACCTTAACCACAACATAATGTATAGGCACTGGTGGAAACAGTTGCGCAAAGTGGCGGGAGTAGTTGCTGTAAAGACCATGATGAAGAGGGGCGCCTGGTTGGTTCACTTGGCTAAGGAGCTGACTCTTGATTTCAGCTCAGGTCATGTTCTCACAGTTCTTGAGCTCAAGCCCTGCATCGAGCCCTGCAGCGCCGTCAGCACGGAGCCCGTTTGCAGTTTGCAATTCTCTCTCTCCCTCTCGCTCTGCTCCTCCCTCCCTCAAAATGAGTAAATATATATATTTTTAAAGACCATGATGAAGAGACATGGGTGGAGGCAACCTGAAAGCAAGAAACTACTTAATATGTTATTAGAGGTTAGACCACCAGACTACAGAGAAAATGGCCAGAAGATGATGCTTTTTTGTATCTGTTTTCCTCTCATCAGGCTTACTGCTCCCAGCATTAAAATTGAGCTACGTTTCTGGTTATGAGTAACGTCACCAACATGGAAGGGGCTTCCACGTTCAGCTACACTGGACTAGGTACGGTTCTCCACATTCCTTGAACTTCATGGATACAAAGTACCCATCAGCTGGGAGACTGGTTAAAAGAACATAATCGAGCCATAAAATGCAATGAGAAGGCTCTTTGTGTACTGATATAGAACAATCTCCAGAATGTATTGCTAAGTAAAAAAAATCTGTGTAAAGAATAGCAGGTACGGGGGCGCCTGGGTGGCTCAGTCTGTTGAGCGTCCGACTTCGGCTCAGGTCACGATCTCACAGTTTGTGAGTTCAGGCCCCACATCGGGCTCTGTGCTGACAGCTTACAGCCTGGAGCCTGCTTCGGATTCTGTGTCTTCCTCTCTCTCCGCCCCTCCCCTGCTCATGCGCGCGTGCGTGCTTTCTCTCTCTCTCTCTCTCTGTCAAAAATAAATACACATTAAAAAAAAAAGCAGTAGGGGCGCCTGGGTGGCGCAGTCGGTTAAGCGTCCGACTTCAGCCAGGTCACGATCTCGCGGTCCGTGAGTTCGAGCCCCGCATCGGGCTCTGGGCTGATGGCTCAGAGCCTGGAACCTGTTTCCGATTCTGTGTCTCCCTCTCTCTCTGCCCCTCCCCCGTTCATGCTCTGTCTCTCTCTGTCCCAAAAATAAATAAACGTTGAAAAAAAATTAAAAAAAAAAAAAAAAAAAAGCAGGAACAGAGTGTTACCATTTGTGTAATTAAAGTGAAAAAATATGTACACACACTCACACTCCTATATACAAAGAATATAAAAGAACTGGTAACTTTGGTGGTCTGGGGCAGGTGAGATTTTTACTGTATAACCTTTCGTACTTTTCGAAAAAATGTTTTATTTATTTTTGAGAGAGTGCAAACAGGGGAGGGACAGAGAGAGAGGATCTGAAGTGGGCTCTGCACAGACAGCAGCGAGCCCAATGTGGGGATCAAACTCACAAACCATGAGATCATAACCCAAGCCAAAGTCAGACACTCAACTGACTGAGCCACACTGGTGCCTCTGTACTTATTGAAATTTGAACCATGTGAATATGTTACCTATTTACAATTCTAAATAAAATAAAAGTGGGGACAAAATAAATAACTGAGTGAATAAATTCCCAGAGTCCTTCCTTCTGTGTCTGCCCATATGATTCCTCTGACTTGCTTATTAAAATTCATCTTACCCTTTGAAACTCAGTTCAAAGCAGCCTCTTTCCAGAAGCCCTCCCTGACTGCCTTGCCTGCACAGTCAAAACAACCTTCTTTAAAGGCTTTTATTCTGCAATCTTGGACATGAAGCTGCTGTGTGCATCTCACTTCATCCACCAAATTGAAATTTCTCCTGGCAGTGACTGGCTCTGATTTTTTCTTTCTTTTTAATTTTTTAATATTTATTTATTTTTAATTTTTAAATTTATTTTTGAGAGAGGAGAGAGAGAGACAGAGTGCAAATGGGGGGAGGGGCAGAGAGTGGGAGGTAGGATCTGAAGCAGGCTCCAGGCTCTGAGCTGTCAGCACAGAGCCCAACGTGGGGCTCGAGCTAACTGCAATACCATAACCTGAGCCTAAGTTGGACGCTTAACCGACTGAGCCACCCAGGTGCCCCAAAAGTTTATTTATTTTTGAGAGAGAGACAGAGACAGAGAGACAGAGTGTGAGTGGGGGAGGGGCAGAGAGAGAGAGGGAGACACAGAATCCAAAGCAGGCTCTATCTAGGCTCTGAGCTGTCAGCACAGAGCCCAGGAGGGGCTCGAACTCATGAACCATGAAATCATGATCTGAGCCGAGGTCGGATGCTTAACCGATTGAGCGATCCAGGCACCCCTGGGTCTGATCATTTCTGATCTTCCTGAAGCACTGAGCTTTTGCAAGACTGAGTGAATCACAAGGGTTTTACACTACCTAAAGTGCTTTGATGACCACTATCTCCTCACAACAGTTAGGTGAGAGGCTAGACAGATGGGTGTTTTTATTTGACAAATGAAGCTCCTGAGCTTCATTTACTGGGGTGAAAATCAAGTGCTATGCTCAAGGTTACAAAAACGGACAAGGTAGAGGTGGCAGGAGGCAGATTTCCAATCTAATCAAGTAGTAGGTTCATACACCTTCCTGACTGCTGGCCTTCCTTGTACACCCAGTAGTCAGGTCTTGCTTTTATTTCCAGGCTTCTTGTGTGATGGTTCAAATGTATCTGCCCCTGGTCTAGTTCAGCACCCCCTCATCCCCCACACATCAGCCAGAGCATTTCTCACCTCCCTTCCTCCTGCTTAAATGCTTAAAGACTTTCACTAGCTCCTCTCCCACCTGTACTCCAGGACAAAGTCCACTTTTCTCTGCAATTTTTACGAGGCCCTAGGACCCGCCCTAGCCAGCCTCGGCAGCTTCAGCTTCCCAATTCCCATCAGATCCTGGCAAACGTCAGGAATATGCCTTAAACACTTTCCAGGCCTGTGCACGAAAGAAAGAAAGTCCCCACTCTCTCCACCTGGAGAATGTCAGCTCACTGGCAAGAGCTGGTAGAATGTCACCTGGGTAGCATTCTCTGACCTCACTCCTCAGTCTCCACCAAAACCCAACACCTAAACTAATGAAAGACTGTAAACAGTGTCTAGCCTGTAGATTTAGCCTGACCCAGCTCTACTTCTTGCTCTCTGTGTGACCTTGGTCTCAGCTTCCTCCACTGCGAAATGGGTATAATGTACCAGCCTGCAAGTAAGGACTCATCTGGTGGGAGGTGTCGGAGGCCGCTGGTAGGGGGGGAGCACGGTGTAGCTCAGGGCAAAGTTTGGCGGCTCCATTTCTGACACTGCTTACCTTTTAGCTGCCCTGCACCCCTTCTTCAGGAAGCTAGACCCACCCCAGCCCCACCCTTTTTCAAGCTTGGTGAGGAGGGCGCTGTGGGTCACCGCAGATTAGAGACCGCGTGGTCATTTGGCTGATTTGCAATAGGAAGCAGAGGGCCATTGGGGGAGGGGATGCTGAGCAATGGCAGTCCTAGAAGAGTCACTACCCAAGGTCAGGGCGCCCGCGGGACAGGCTGAGAACGGCAAGGACGTCTCTCCGCAGCCCCGCCTCTCAAGGGGGCCAGAAGCCTCTCAGTACCCTGAGTCACAGTGCGTTCCCTTTAAGGCGTTCGGGAAAGTCACCGCCTTGGTGGACGGCCAATGAGGCGCGGTGCGTTTTGTCCCTCGCGGGCTTCCGTGGGCCGGGCCGGGCGCGGGGGCGGGGCAGGGGAGCGGCGGTGGGGTCAAAGGCTACAACGCGCACCACGTGGGCCGGTGACTCCGTCCTTCCCGCAGCGGCCGCGGCGCGCAGGGCACTTGGGTTAGTGGCGCGGCGGGCGGCGCGGACAGCCAAGCCGGACGCCCGCTCCCGCCGCCATGGTCATCAAAACGGACGAGTTGCCGGTCGCCGCCCCGGCCGACGGCGCCCGGGAGCCCAGCTCGCAGGCCGGTGGCAAGGGGCGGCCGGGCGCGGCCGGTGAGCGGGGCCGGGGCCAGCGGACAGCTGGGCGGGGAGGCTGGACGGGACAGAGCGGGCGGGTGGGTTCGGGCTTTACGGGGACCGCCGCTTTCCCTCCTCCCCGGGCCGGGTTGCATCTCCCCGGGCCGCCCCCGCCCTGAAGGTCACCTTCACTGTCGCCCCCGGCTGCGGCCTGGGATTCGCACGTGGGGTCCCGGGGAGGACAGCGTTAGGGGGGACACGTGCGCGCACACGCGGTTTCGGGGTGCGCCGCCGCCGCAGACCGGTGGAATCGGTGCCCCACCCCCTCCGCGCGCGGGCATGGGGAACCCTCGGGGATCGGGTCACTGACACTTTGCTCCGTCCGGCACCCTTCGCGTAAGGATCTCAAACATAATGTACCAGCCTGGAAGTACACAGTCTTTCTGTACACAGGGCTGCAGCCCTGCGAGTAAGGCTCAACCTGGGTCTTCCCAGGTTTGGTCTGTGGGAAGAGAGCCGGGGGTGGGTGTGTATTGTGAGGGGGCTTCTCTAGTTCATTCCCAGAAACAATGCTTTAATCCCAGGTCTGCAGGCTCTGATGTCTTCCCTCTTAGGTGTTGGCGGGATCTGCAGACCTAAGGGTCTGCTTGCGTGGAGTCAAAGCCAAACTCCTTGGCAGGAGGAGGTGTTTGTGCCAGAACTTGATCATTAACCCGCCTTATTGCGAAAAGTGGATCAGCTCAGGATTGCTGTTTTTAAGGCAAAGGTCATTAGTGTGGAGTGGAGCTCCCAGCTGTCCCCCACGGGGGCTCTGTGGAGGTGGCTTTGGGAGTGGCTGCGGCTCTTCTCTGGTGGGTCCTGCTTCATCTATTTCTCCTGGGCTTCCTCTGTTCCTTCCATCATGTCTTAGACTCCAGCCTTGAGGCTGGAAGCCCTTTCCCAGGGCCTCAGTTGTCATCTCCAAATCATCCTCAGGGCCTCGGGGCTGGGCTGTGGTCTTTCTCTCCCCTGGATGGTGGTGGGAATGTAGAACTACCCCTGTCTTCCACTCCCCCCAACTCTTCTCAGCAGGACTTGTCATCTTCAGCTCCCTTCCTAACTTCAGTGAGTCAAGATGGGAACAGTATTAAGTAGGTTCTCTGACCCTGTCACAGCATAGTTACCTTGTATTGGGGGTAGGTACTGTAGCAGCTTTGCTGATTGCTTAGATGAGGCCAGGGTTTGGGCAGAACAGCAGATGCTGATGACTCCAACCTGCCAGGCTTTGATCTGATGTGGCTGTGAATCAGTGGGGCAGGCCAGATAAGCGGAGGTCCGGTCTGGCAGATTTCCCTCCTAGCAAAGAGACCTGAAGAGATAAAGTGACTAGCCCAAGGTCACACAGTGCTTTAGCTGCGGGGGGCATTTGGATTTCTAACTTATGGTTGACATGCCAAGGCTTCCCTGATCTATCCCAGAGGAAGCTGGGACAGGCATGTTGGTTTGGATTATATGCTGAGAACATGGGGACTGAAGAGGGGAGAGTCTGCCGGAGGATTTCTCCCAAGGCTTGTGTAAAAAAGCCCCATCTCCACTATGTGCTGAGAGGCTCTGTCTGGGGCAACCTGGGTCAGGGGAAGGGCACAGCTGTTCATTTTCTGGAAACTGGGAGCATGATAGTGGTGGGACATTGGCTCCTTATGTCTCTGGGAAGCTAGGATAGATAATTAGGATTTGAATTACAGCTGGCCTGAATCTATTCAAAGAAGTAGGGTGGCCTTAAATGGAGACCCCCCCCCCCAACCCCCCAGCAGGCTCCCATCCAGGCTTCTGACCCTTAGGACCCAGCTGTGGAAGGCTCTCCAGTCCCTTTGAGGAGGTAATCAAGGCCTTTTGGGGTGGGGGGCAAGGGTCAGTTACCTTCTTGGGAATAAAGCTGCTTTTAGGGGTTAAGAGAACAGGCAGGTTTTTCAAGTTCACAGTGGTGTGTCAAGTTCCTGCTGCCTAGGGGAGGGTTCCTTGGAGTTGAGGCCCAGACAGAGAAGGGGGCTGGCAGACTGGGGAGGAGCTTGAAGGATTAAGGGGAGCTCCCTGACAGAATCCTAAAGCTCTTGATTTGGGGAGGTCTGAGTAGACTAGCTTGAGGATCACTTAACTATCTCCAGACCTTGCAGACATGTCTCTGGCCTGGGGGGAGAGAAGGAGACAGATGCCCATATCATCAGGGTCTTCTGCAGGCTGCCTGCCAACCCCTACCCTTTCCTTTGAAGCCCTGTTCCCTGGGAGGGGATGATGTGTCTTTCCGGGCCTTACTTCCTGCTGGAGCCTCACCTGCTAAGGCCTTGACTGGGGCGGGGCCTGGCTCTGGCACAGTCTACTGAGTGAGGCCATGCCAGGCTGGGGGAGACACAGGCCACCTGGGATGGCCTAAATTTCTTTTCTAACTCTCCTTTCTGCTGCTCATGGGGTCTCTGCTCCCAGGCCAGGACAGGGGTACACTTTATCTCCACATTCTGACCCAGTCAGTGAGAACTAGGGGTGTGTATATGCAGTGTGCAACTTGGGCCACCCCTTCCCATTCTGCAGAGAACCACCTTTTGTCCTTTCCCGAAGGCCCAGATCCTCAGGGCAGCCCCCTGGGATATGAGAGGAGGGGATGTAGAGGGTTGGAAGGGTGCTGTGGCTGGGGATCGATCTGCCTCCTGGAGTAAGCCCTGAGGCCTGGAGGAGGAAGGGGTACTGTGTACCCAGTGGGTGCTGCAGCCTTAAGGAGTGGCACTCAGAGGCATGGGTTTGGGCATGTGACAGACCTCTTTTTTCTTGACCTGGCTTGGCTGCCTGTTGACTCCGGGTCTTGGGGCAGCTTGCTTCCTAGCCTTCTGGAGCCTCAGTTTCCTCAAGTGAGATGAGCTGGTTGAGCTGATTGAGGGACTTGCTGTGGGATGGGCCTAGAGTGAGCACTGACTTTCTGGGAACCAGAATGGAAATGGTTGTTGTTGCTACTCGGAGGTCATTGCCAGGCTGCTCTGCCCCACCCCCTTTTCCAGAGGGTTAGGCTGTGATTGGGAAGAGGGCAGGATAAGAGGGGCTCTGCCTGGGCCTGGCCCTTCTTACCATCTGGCCAGTGTGTGTAGGCCTTTGTGGGGCCTGTGGAGAGGCTGAGGACCTGCTGTGTGCCTGGCCATCAGGGCTGCCTGGGACAGGACTGGACTGGAGGGGAGGGGGCCTGGAGTGAGCCTGGCTCCCCGCCCCCACTCTGGTTAGTATGGATGCCGGAGCAGTGCTGGCTGGGCCCTGGCAACAAGTCAGAGGCCCTGGGAAGGCGCCCTGGCGAGGCTGGGCATGTTCCTTCTCCACAGCCGAACAGCCTTCGGCCTCTTGCTGCCAGCTCTGTTTTCCCTGAGGGAGAGACTTGGTTTTCTCCTGGCAGCGCAGGGGCTGCTGGGAAGGGAAGACAGAGCCTGCCAGCTCTGTGGTGGAGCTGGAGGCCCGGGGCACGGGTGCAGTTGTCCTCTGGGAGATTGAGGGCCCATCCCCCCTCCCACTAGAACCTGTGACTGTCAGAAAGAGGAGAGCGGCCAGGTCACCTGCAGGGGGCAGCATGAGCCAGAAGCCTCAGCCAGCCACTTGACCCAGGAGGCAAGGTGCTCAGAGTCTGTGACTGGTCGACGGGGTGGCCACTTCATGGCCTGGGCCTGGGTCTGCACCAGCTGTTGCCGGCAGCTGGCTGAAGCGGTCCTGCCCACCTCCACTGGGGTTGGGGCCGAGGAGAGGACCCCTTTGCTGGGCCTTGCCCCTGCCAGCCTGTCCCCAGGGCCCTCAATCCTGAGAGGCCCAGGTACCCCAAGCTGGGCTGGGTTCTCCTGCCCCCCTAATGGCTTCGCTAGTAGTGACCCCCTTTTTGGTGGGTACAAGGAAATAGGCCTGAGCACTGGTAGCAGCTCCACCTGGGGTCCTGGAGCCACTGGGGCCTCCTGGCCCACAGCCGTCCTTCTGGCCGACCTTGAGCAGGATGCAAGGCAGGGGGAGTGTGCCCTTCCCAGGGCTGCCCCAGCAGGCCTGGCCCCACTGAAACCCGAAGCCGGCCAGAGCTCCAGCCCTGGGCTGACCAGCTGCATGGGGGCGAGGATAGTGGCAGAGGCCAGAACAGGGGACTCAGGCAGTGCCGAGCCTGAGCTGGAGAGCTGGCTGCCTCGCTGCCATGGTGGTCCCGAGACTCCAGAGCCCAGGAGAGAGCAGCCTCCAACTGCACCAGGTGGGCTGTGGGGGGCAGCAAGCCAGGTGGTCAGCCTGTTGTGGGGGTATCACTTGGCCTTAATCCAGTGGTAGGGAGACCTTCAGGGTTTCTCAGAGGAAGGCAGAGGGGAATGGAGGCTACTGGGAACCAGCCATGGTCCTTTGAAATCTGATAGGGGATTGGGTACCCCTGGGACATAACCTGGTGCTGAGGTACCTTCTGGGCAGGCAGGCTCCCGGTCCAAGGTGAGAGCGGTGGGAGCTGTGGCCACCTTTGCCTTTCTTCCCTGTCCCCCTTTCCCATCCCTCTTAGCCCAGACTCGGAGTGCAGGCTGCCTGTCTGGGGCCGGGTATCTGACTTCTCGCTTCTGGGGTCTTAGACCTCAAAACTGCTGTACCGTGCTGGGGGGAGCCCTTCTTGCATCTGCTCCTATTCCAGGAGCTTTCCCACAGCAATGTCTTTCTCAAGGACCCAGTTAGGGGAAGTGCCTCATATCTGCCATTCCTCTTGCTGCCTTTTGGAAGCTGACCAAGCACCGCCCTTCTCCCCACCCTCCTGCTTGTTTGTCATAGAGTTAGCCTGATTCTCCCTTTGGGGTGGCCGCTTCCTTTAGGGGCTTGGGGTAGCACTGCCTGGGGCTGCGGGCTCACTAGAGAGAGGTCCTTGTGTGTCCTTGTGGTTTTCCAGAATTTTCCTTCCGGTCTGGAGGGGTGTGCTGTGGACAGGGACGGGGGCGATAACAGGCCTTGAAAATCCACAGTGGCCATGATTGAGGGCAGTGTGTTGGCATGGTGGTGTGGGCTCTTGACGGGGGATCTGGGGTCCACTGTTGACCTTGGACAAGCCTCTGAACTTTCCTGGGCCTCAGACATCCTTATTTGGGGAGAGGAGGAGGGAGCTATATCTCAGCTCCTGGCAGTCCTGTTTATCACTAAGCTGAGGGGACACGGGGAAGAGGGAGTGGCTTCTCTGCACGTCCCCGTGGTGTGCCCTTCTGTGCTGGGCTTATCTCCTTTCCTGAGGCCCCTGGCTCCACGTTTATGGTGGGTCTGGGTAGGGCCCACATAGGTTTGGGGAGAAGGCACCTCCTAACAGTAGGGCGGAAGAGGTGGGAGCAGAGCTGGGTGAGCTGACCTGTCTGGAGCTCTCAGACAAGCAAGGGGCCTGTTTGGTTTCCAGGCAGACCCTCGTGGAAAGGCCCCAGGGCCAAATGGGTATCCAGGCAGGCTTGTGTTTTGCCGGAGTGTTTGTGAGGAGGTCCTTGCTCCCCAGGGCAGGGAGGGAGCTCTCCTTTATTCCCTTTAGTGTCTGGGCAGAAAGGGAAGGTTTTGTTCCCTGCTTTCTTCTCTTCCCCACAGCTTGTGAATTGGGTGTTGTTCACAAATACTGGACTTAACTCCACATTTGCGGTAATTAATTCATTAATTCAGTGCCTTTTTGTCGAGTGCAGGAAAGATGGAAGGAAGATAGAGCTGCGAGTATGAAGAGTCCCCCAGAATGTCATAGAACAGTGTTCTGGGAGGTGTCACCATGTCTCTGGAGCAGTGAGGAGGCAGTAATCCTGTTGTCAGGGATCATTTGGGCAGGCTTTAGAGAAGGGGGTTTATTTCACCTGGGCCTTGATAGATGAGTAGGAGTTTGCCCGATGGAGTGGTATACTGAGGGCAGTGTAAACTACATAAAAGCACAGAGGTGGTAGGGAAGATGTGTAGCCTGCATGTCAGGCTTCCTGGTAGTTTGGTGTATCTCAGACCTTGACAAGGAGAGCGGCAAGAGTTGAGATGTACCTCAGGCTGCCTGAGAGCTTTGGCCTAAGAAGCTTGGATCTGGTTAGCAGTGGGTTCTGAGTGGTGACTTGAAATAGGGGATAGTGGCCACGGCTGCAGAGGCTGGGTTCCATGGCCTGCTTGGAGAGTAGGTTGGGTGACTGGGGGTGGAGGGGCTTTCACCAAGCAGAGGCCAGCTTGTGGAGGAAGGTGAATTCCATGTCAACAGGATGAGTCTTTGGTGATGCCTAAGGGATGGCCACATGTTGAAAAGCTTGAGCGAGGCCTGGATTGGCCAGGTTAGCTGCATGATGGGAGGGCATTTGAAGTCCTGGGAGATCAGGTGGGATGAGGAGAGGCTGGGGCCCCAGGATGCCCACAGCCTGGGCTACCGGAAGGGGATGGAGCTGGAGAGCAAAGAACATGCGAACAGTGGCTACCAGGGAAGGGGAGGAGAGAGTGAGCCATGGTGGGTGTCGCTGAGAAGTCCGACACCTCAAGGCCAGAGAAGACAGTTGGGTTTGGCCCTTGGGGTGGCTTTAGGGAGACTGATTTGGGTGGGTGTGCTCAGATGGAAGCCAGACTGGAGGACTGAGGAGCAGATGGCAAGGGAGGGCCCAGCATGTGGAAGGGAGAAGGCAGCGTCCTACAGGTGGCCAGGGTTGAGGGAGAGTTGTGTGCCCAGTGTGAATGGGACTGTGGAGTCCGGGGTGGGGCTGACTGAGTCTTGGGAGGAAATGCGGATGCCATTCTCTAGGGGCCGCGTCCACCCAGGTGGATGAGGCCGACGGCCCCACTTGACTCAGCTCCTTTCTTGTTACCCGCAGCACTGCCATCAGTCATGCTACTGAATGGAGACTGTCCAGAGAGCCTAAAAAGGGAAGAAAGGGCTGCTGAGCCGCCCAGGGAAAATGGTCTGGATGAATCCGAGCCAGGAGAGGAGACGACTGGACAGGAGGTCATTGTCATTCAGGACACAGGCTTTTCTGTGAAGATCCTGGCACCTGGGATTGAGCCCTTCTCTTTACAGGTAAGTGGAGGAGGGTGCTGGGGACCAGAGCATGAGCCTGTTAGGATAAGGCTGGAAAGGCATGCCTGGTCATCACTTGTCCTAGCCTCATACTGTAGGGAAAGCGGTATGTCCTCACCAGGGTGGCTGGGGCCTTTTGCCTGGTAGGTGTCCCCCCAGGAGATGGTACAGGAGATCCACCAGGTACTCATGGACCGTGAAGACACGTGTCACCGCACCTGCTTCTCGCTGCACCTGGATGGCAACATGCTGGACCACTTCTCAGAGCTGCGCAGTGTCGAGGGGCTGCAGGAGGGCTCGGTGCTACGCGTGGTGGAAGGTTTGTCTGAAGTTGGGCAGCCTGCCAAGGGAGGGCACACAGAGGTGGGGCCAGGTGGCACTCCACCCACCCCCACTGCTATCTCTGTGTCACAGATGAGTGCGTGGAGGCTCAGAACAGGGTGGACCTTGTGGAGGCAGGATTGGAGCCCAGGTCTGTTCCTCAGGCCTTCACACATGTGCCCTCCCACATTATCAGTTAAATATCAGAGTCATGATTTTTTTTTTAAAAAATGGTACCAACCAAGGGCTTGTAATCAGCCTAGTCAAATTCTACAGACAGAAAAGTTAAATCTCATAAGGAAACTAAAGTTTCACGGCTCCCAAGTAGACAAGTCAGGCCCAGTGTGGAGTGAGCAGCTGGTGTGGTGAGACTGGTTGGTTATAAAAGCTCCCATGAACTTGGGTCCCCAGGGGAGAAGTAGCTCAGGGGTTCTGGGCAGTGTGTGAGGTTGTTGCGAACACATATGGAAAGATGGAACCCAGCTGTGCCCAAACTTGATGAGGAACCCTCTCTTCTCCCCCAAAAGAGTCTCCATTAAGATTCACAAAGTATATACTGGGGGGCAGTGTTGTAGTTATGGGTCCTGGTAAGTCCTTGGGCCACCCCTGTGCAAGGGCTGCCCTGGAAGAATAGGACTGAGGCTGCAGTGCAGGGCCCAGCAGTTCCTTGGGCCTGCGTGCCTGTGACACTTGTGAACGAGAGCAGGGGCCTTTCGGTGAGCTCCCTGAGGCCTGGGTGTGCTTCCAGAGGCATTTCTTGTGCCCTTTGACAGAAGGTTCTTTGCAGACAAGGATCTCTGCCTGTTAGCAAGCAGGTGTGTGTGTGTGTGTGTGTGTGTGTGTGTGTGTGTGTGTTGAATCCAGAACTCCAGCTTAATGTGCTTATAATGGAATTTGTAAGTGGAGGCCTAAAATTTGAAAATCAAGACCATCGTGGAAGCACCATGGCAGACTTCTCTGTACTGGGTGGGTTGTTGCAGCGGCGAGCAAGCCCTGCCTCTCATCCTCCCAACAGAGCCATACACGGTACGTGAGGCCCGCATCCACGTGCGCCATGTCCGAGACCTGCTCAAGAGCCTGGACCCATCTGATGCCTTCAACGGGGTTGATTGCAACTCCTTGTCCTTCCTGAGCGTCTTTACCGATGGCGACCTGGGAGGTGCGGGAGGCATTGGGACTGGGGGTTGGGCAGAGAATCTTAGAGCAGATTGGCCAGGGGCTGGTGAAGGGGCCATGGGCCGGGCCTTCCTAGCAGGAGGGGGCAGGGCTGGAGGCATCCAGACTGGGGCCATTTTAGGTGGGGAGATAGTTGGCCCCTGCGTGGCCCTGTGCTGACCACCAGCCTCGGGTCCCTTAGACAGCGGGAAGCGGAAGAAGGGCTTGGAGATGGACCCCATTGACTGCACACCACCTGAGTACATCCTTCCAGGGAGCCGGGAACGGCCATTGTGTCCCCTGCAGCCCCAGAACCGTGACTGGAAGGTAGGACTCCAGAGCAGAGCCAGGGAGCAGCAGGTCTCTGGCTGGGCGGGAGCCACCTACCTGGAGGCCTGGCCTGCTCATTCTTGGCCATGCTTGCAGCCCCTGCAGTGCCTGAAAGTTCTTACCATGAGTGGCTGGAACCCACCCCCTGGGAACCGCAAGATGCATGGGGACCTCATGTACCTGTTTGTGATCACAGCCGAGGACCGGCAAGTCAGCATCACGGCATCCACTCGGGGCTTTTACCTGAACCAGTAAGTCCCTGTTCAAGCCTGTTCCGGGTGTTTGGGCAGTCACCCAGGGTGCCCTGCGCAGCAATCACCCTCTTCCCACAGGTCCACGGCCTATCACTTCAATCCCAAGCCTGCCAGCCCCCGCTTCCTCAGCCATTCCCTAGTGGAGCTGCTCAACCAGATCAGCCCAACCTTCAAAAAAAACTTTGCCGTGCTGCAGAAGAAAAGGTGGTGTCTTTGCTCCGTCTCTGCCCCTTGCCTCACATCCCATGACGGGGTGGGGTGAGGCTACCAGCGTGAGCTCCATCGCTTCTGCCCCAAGAAGCCATGCCCTCAGCCCCCAGCACCCCAGAGCCTCCCTTCAGGGAGCTGTTAGCCAGGCCCCAAGACGGCAGCCCTAGGAGAGGTGCCCATTTGCTTCTGTTAGACTTTCCGGTGGGGGGGTCTCGGCGCAAAGACACAAGAGCTGGTAGGGGCTTCAGAGAAGGAGGCTACGACAGGGCTCTGAGCTTGGCAGGCTTCCCCATCTCCCCCTCTCCCTGCCACAGGGTCCAGCGCCACCCATTCGAGAGGATTGCCACCCCGTTCCAGGTGTACAGCTGGACAGCGCCCCAGGCAGAGCACGCTATGGACTGTGTGCGTGCAGAGGACGCCTACACCTCCAGGCTGGGCTATGAGGAGCACATCCCTGGACAGGTGCCTGCAGCCTGGCCCTGCCTGCCCCGGGCTCTTCTCTCCTCTCCCCTGCTGGGGGCCAGGCTGGGTTCTGTGTGCCTCCCTGGAGGCTCCATCTACTTGTCTGTCTCGTTCACTTGGGAGCCTGTGAGGCTGTTCACGGGGAGGTGGAGGAAGGGGCGCCCACAGCGGGTCTTGGGGCTGGGGCTGGGGCTGAGCCGGCATCTCCGTCCCTTTGCAGACCCGGGACTGGAACGAGGAGCTGCAGACGACAAGGGAACTGCCCCGCAAGAACCTGCCTGAGCGGCTCCTTCGAGAAAGAGCTATATTCAAGGTGCCTACGGCTCTCGTGCCTGACTGGCATCCTCAGGCCTGTTTGTTGCCTGCTGAGATGTCCAGACAGGGTGCCTTGCAGGGCGTTGGCTAACTTCTCGCCTCCGGCAGAGCAGGCTACCCCAGTTCTGATTTTTGGCCTCTGTGACACTTGGGAGTCCATGGGCTGGGTGGGGTCGGGGGGACCTCCTTCCCTGTGGGCTGTGTGACAGGGTTCTTCCAGCCTCCCACCCGCCACTGTCTGCCTTCACGACCTCGCCTGGACACACACGTGATGTTATCTAGAGAGATGAGGGAAAAAGAAGCTTTCAGAAAAGCCGTTTTTAATCTCCCATAATCTTACTGCCTAGAGATGGTAATGGTAAAAATAAGATCTAAGTGGTTTGAGTACTAACTTTGCCAGGGGCCGTGTCGTGTGTGATCGGCATCATCTCTTGTAATCTGTCAGACACCTTGTAAAGGTCGATAACTTTTGTCGTCACTGTTTTATAGACAGAGAAAACAGGTCTGAGAGGTGACCTGGCCAACTTCACCTGGTACATAATTGGTGGATCGAAGACCTGGTCCAGCCCTTCTCTTTGTTAATCACTAAGCTCTGCTGTCTCTGAACATCAGTGTTAAATTTTTTTCAAAAAATGGGTTTCTTGTGCTTTTCCAAGTGTGAGGAAGCTAAGGTTAGAGCCCCCGGGCCCTTGGGGCCGTCCACTTGCCTCTGCTGTCTGGGTGAGCTTGGCCAGGTGGGCCCAAACCTGTGGCTCTCAGGGATGGCGCCTTTCTCACCCTCCCTACCTCGGCCCCTCAGGTGCACAGCGACTTCACGGCTGCAGCCACACGGGGCGCCATGGCGGTCATCGACGGCAACGTGATGGCCATCAACCCCAGCGAGGAGACCAAGATGCAGATGTTCATCTGGAATAACATCTTCTTTAGCCTGGGCTTTGATGTTCGTGACCACTACAAGGACTTCGGTGGGGATGTGGCGGCCTACGTGGCGCCCACCAATGACCTGAATGGTGTGCGCACGTACAACGCCGTGGACGTGGAGGGGCTGTACACGCTGGGGACGGTGGTAGTGGATTACCGTGGCTACCGCGTCACAGCCCAGTCCATCATCCCTGGCATCCTGGAGCGGGACCAGGAGCAGAGTGTCATCTACGGCTCCATTGACTTTGGCAAGACGGTGATGTCACACCCTCGATACCTGGAGCTGCTGGAACGTACTAGTCGGCCGCTCAAGATCCTGAGGCACCGGGTGCTCAACGACCGTGGCGAGGAGGTGGAGCTCTGCTCCTCCGTGGAGTGCAAGGGCATCATCGGCAACGACGGGCGCCACTACATCCTCGACCTGCTGCGCACCTTCCCCCCTGACCTCAACTTCCTGCCCGTGCCCGGCGAGACACTGCCCGAGGAGTGCACCCGCGCCGGCTTCCCCCGGGCGCACCGGCACAAGCTCTGTTGCCTGCGCCAGGAGCTGGTGGACGCCTTTGTGGAGCACAGGTGAGGGGCCAGGCTTTTGAGGGCACCCAACCAGTAGACAGTTCTGGGGTCTGGTCCTTGACGGGAGATGCTTTGGAAGGTGAAGAAGAGGGGCACCTGGGTGGCTCAGTCAGTTAAGCAACTGACTTCGGCTCAGGTTGTGATCTCGCGGTTTGTGAGTTCGAGCCCCGTGTGGGGCTCTGTGCGGACAGCTCGGATCCTGGAGCCTGCTTCGGATTCTGTGTCTCCCTCTCTCTCTGCCCCTCCCCCACTCACACTCTGTCTCTCTGTCAAAAATAAATATTTAAAAAAAAAAAAAAAGGTGAAGAAGAGCCAGCTTTGGCCCCGGTCATTACAGCCCCAGCACCGCGCACTGTGACCTCACGCTCTGCAACATGGACATCAGGAGCTTTATGTGGGTGGAAAATTAGCAGCCAGCTAGCCCAGTGGCTCTCGGCCGAAGCAGCACTCTTCCTCTGAGGAGCATATGGAAATCCACTAACGCGTTTTTAATGTTCCAGCGCCAGGCGGTGTGACCGCTGCTGGCATTTGGTGCTTAGGAGTCTGCCACATCGAATGCCCCTCACCACGATCAGTCTCCTCACAATGCCAGGGGGGATCTGTCTGTTTTGAGCTTGGCCCGCATGGAGCCCCTGGCCACTCCTTTGCTAACACTCCAGATGTCCTCTTTCTGTGGGGAAGATCCCGGGTGTGGCTGTGACCTGCTACTGCCTGATGGAGTTGCTGGGGTGGGAGGTGTCCGCGTGCTGACACAGACCAGGGGTCTGGGGCCTGGCCCTGGTCCCCGCAGCCAGCGGGAGGCTGCCAGGCCGGCGAGGCTCCCGGATACCGTCTTCCCATCTGGTGCTCTGCCCCGTCTGCTGCGCTCTAGGTACCTCCTCTTCATGAAGCTGGCTGCCCTGCAGTTGATGCAGCAGAAAGCCAGCAAGATGGAGAACCCCACCTCACTGGAAAATGGTGACCCCCCCTCCTCGGAACCTAAGCCTGAAGACCCTCCGGGGCCCGAGGCAGGAAGTGAGGAGGAAGGCGGCAGTGCTAGCGGCCTCGCCAAGGTGAAGGAGCTGGCGGAGACCATCGCCTCAGACGACGGGACAGGTGGGGCTGCTGTGCATGGGGGGAGCGGGGAGCCCTGGTTCTGTCCCAGCAGCTGGCGCCTGCCAGCCGTGGCTTGCCCCAGCCCTGAGAGAGGCCGGCAGATGTCTGCGCGGAGCCGGGGGAGGCCTGGGGTAGCACAGCCTCGCCCTCTGATGGTGGGGCGGGGCTACCTCCGAGCCGGCTGTGTCTCCGCAGCAGACCCTCGGAGCCGAGAGGTGATCCGCAACGCGTGCAAGGCAGTCGGCTCCATCAGCTGCACAGCCTTTGACGTCCGCTTCAACCCTGACATCTTCTCACCAGGCAAGTGTTACATTAGGACGGGCAGGATACCGTGGGGGTCATCTTGGGGCCCTTGGTCTGGCGGGTGCTGGCCTTTATCTTGCCACCCCTGCATCCCTTCTGCCTGGCTCAGGCCTCTGCTGTCCCTCCCACAGGGGTTCGTTTCCCCGAGTCCTGCCAGGAGGAAGTTCGGGACCAGAAGCAGCTGCTGAAAGACGCCGCCGCCTTCTTGCTGTCCTGCCAGATCCCCGGCTTGGTGAGGGAGGGGCCACAAGGGTGGGGGGCTGTACAGGGCATGCTGTTAAAGGGCCTGGTGCTTCATCCATCTGATTCTGGAAGCTTGTGGAACCTTCGCAGGAGTAACTCCCTTAGACCTGCTGATCTGTGAGGCAGGTGGGGCAGAGTGCTTGTCACCCTCGTACATACAGATGGGGCTGCTGACCCAGAGAGGCCAAGGGAGGCCTCGGGCGCAGGCTCTGCTTCGCTGGGCCTGCCACAGGGGCCGGCAGCTGGGGGTCTGGTCCTCCGAGTCCCTGTGTGATGAGACAGCTGACAGAGGGGGCACTGGGGCATCTGGAAAAAAAGGTGGGGGGAGGGTCCTGTCCTCACCCTCGTAAGCTTAGTACATAGGCTTCTTGGATGATGGAGCCCCTGCTCCCTACTGAGGTAGCCCCACAGTCGGGTGGCACGCCGGTCTCGGATCTATGAGCCCAGTGTTCTGTGCCAGCTGCCCTGGCCCCCAGCCTGTCCTCTCTGAGGCTTGACAGAGCTGTGACCCCCAAGTGGCTGCCTCTGTCCTATCCTGCGTGGTCCGGGGAGAACCTGTGCTGCCTGTTGGGCAATGCCAGTGGGGCTCCCTCACCTCTGCTCCCGTGCTGGGAAGCACCTGCTTCCCTGTGACTGCCATCCCATTTTCCTGTCGCTTGTGCAGAAGGCTGGGGGGGGGGGGCACGTTCTTACGTCCTGGCTGCCACTTTGTTTTTTTCCCTCTTCCCAACTGGGAGCGGGGGTCTTAGTCCCCTCCTTCCCTCAGGGCCTCAGGATGGCATGAGCTCCCCACTCCCCTCCCCCGGAAGACCCAGGGTGGGAGGAGGCAGAGGGCCCAGGCTGGGGGCCCTGACCTGCTGCAGCCCGCAGGTGAAGGACTGCATAGACCATGCGGTGCTGCCCATGGATGGGGCCACGCTGGCTGAGGTGATGCGCCAGCGTGGCATCAACATGCGCTACCTGGGCAAGGTGCTGGACCTGGTGCTCCGGAGCCCGGCCCGAGAACAGCTGGACCACATCTATGTGAGTGATGCTCGGGGTGGCCAGGCCGTGAGGCATTGGGGCTGGATGGAGGCCTGGGGCCCAACCAAGACTCCCTTCTTGAACCCTTGCAGAAAATTGGCATTGGAGAGCTCATCACCCGTTCTGCCAAGCACATCTTTAAGACCTACTTACAGGTATTGCTGTTCCCACCACAGCCTGGGGGTGGGGGTTGGGTGGTGGCAGGTGGGATGGGCAAGAGCCCTGGGTTGGGGTCTGAGGGCCCTTGTGACTTGAGTCGAACCTCCTCGCAGGGAGTGGAGCTCTCGGGCCTCTCGGCTGCCATCAGCCACTTTCTGAACTGCTTCCTGAGCTCCTACCCCAACCCTGTGGCCCACTTGCCCGCCGACGAGCTGATCTCTAAGAAGAGGAACAGGAGGAGGAGAAACCGCCCCCCGGGGGCAGCAGATAACACGGCCTGGGCTGTCATGACCCCCCAGGAGCTCTGGAAGAACATCTGCCAGGAGGCCAAGAACTACTTTGGCTTCAGCCTCGAGTGGTGCGTGGCAGCACAGGGTGTTGGGCTCTCCGTGGCCGCGGCGCGGGGGCAGCGGTTGCAGGGTGGGGGCTGGGACTGGAGGGAGGGAGCAGTGGAGGGCTGCTTGCCGGGGTGATGAGGGGATGGGAGCTGGTACTTGGGCTTGGTCCTTTGGTGGGGAGGCAGCCGTTGACTCAGGGGGCAGAGACGGGGGCTGGGCCGCCCAGGCCCACCTGCCACCTCCCCCCACAGCGAGACTGTGGACCAGGCTGTGGAGACCTATGGGCTGCAGAAGATAACGCTGCTGCGGGAAATCTCCCTGAAAACCGGAATCCAGGTGTGGATGATTCAGGGGGTCCCTCCTAGCTCCCGCAGGGTCGGCAGGAGCGTGGGGGGAAGTGGCCTTCTCTCGACGTGGGGTGCTCAGTCGGGAGGTGCTGGCCGTTTGAGCCCAGGGTTGAGGCCACCTTCGGGCTTTGGGCTGTGTCCCCCAGATCCTGCTGAAGGAGTACAGCTTTGACAGCCGCCACAAACCCGCCTTCACCGAGGAGGATGTGCTCAATATCTTCCCCGTGGTCAAGCATGTCAACCCGAAGGCCTCGGATGCCTTCCACTTCTTCCAGAGTGGGCAGGCCAAAGTACAGCAGGGTGCGTGGCCAGGTGTGGCTGGGGGGTGGGGGTCCCCTGGCCCGGCCCTGACCTTGCCGCCCTTGGGGGTGCCCTGCAGGCTTCCTGAAGGAGGGCTGTGAGCTCATCAATGAGGCCCTGAACCTGTTTAACAACGTGTACGGAGCCATGCACGTGGAGATCTGTGCCTGCTTGCGCCTCCTTGCTCGTCTCCACTACATTATGGGTGACTACGCCGAGGTGGGCCTTGAGCACCCTCCGGGCTGTGTCCACAGAGGCCATGGGGCCCGGCCTGGCGCTGGGGGATGGCAAGTGAGGGAGCTGGGGCCACGTTCTCACTCCGTGCTGCAGGAGGCGGGAGCCCAGGCCTGGGGACCTGAGCCCCAACGGTGGGGCTCAAGGATGCCTTTCTCCTCAGGGGGTCCCCTGGGAGGATCAGGCAGAGACCAGGGAGACCCCGGGGAGTTGCTTGTCCTGCCTGGGAGAGCTGCCTCGCAGACGGAGTGCTTCCTGGGGACGCTGGGAACGATAGTCTGAGGCTCACGGTGCCGGGTGCCTTGTAAGAGCCTCGGGGAAGCTGTCGGGAACGTCGCTAAGCATTCCTTGGCCTGCTGGCGACCACCTGCCTTGTCATGGGGCGGGTGCACTGTAGGCCTCCGCTTGTCCTTCAACCGTAGACTCTTTCATTTATGTGTGCCTTTTTTTTTTTTATTATTACTGTTTTAGATTTATACCTAAGCATAGATTTTGTTGGGGCGAGAGACTCAAGGCGAGCTATTTAAAAATGCCTCGGAGTGGGGCCTGGCCTTCCATGCTCACAGCAGCTGAGTTGTGAACACTTCTCTGCTGAGGAGGCTGCGCTGCTCAAGGGCTGCTTGGGGGCCGGGCAGACTTGATGTGGGGCGGTACCCGTGCTGGGATGACAATTCCCCACCTCTCCCAGGCCCTGAGTAACCAGCAGAAGGCTGTGCTGATGAGCGAGCGAGTGATGGGCATCGAGCACCCCAATACCATCCAGGAATATGTGAGCAGCTGGGGGCGTGGGTGGGGGGTTGCGCTGGGACCCAGGACCCTCTCCTGACTCCGCTGCCCCTGCAGATGCACCTGGCCCTGTACTGCTTCGCCAGCAGCCAGCTGTCCACGGCCCTGAGCCTGCTGTACCGCGCCCGCTACCTCACACTGCTGGTGTTCGGGGAGGACCACCCCGAGATGGCGCTGCTGGACGTGAGTGCTGGGGAGGGGCAGCGGGGCTAGCCCTCGGCCTAGCGAAGCGGCACTGACCGGGGCCCTCCCGACCGCCCCCAGAACAACATCGGGCTGGTGCTGCACGGAGTGATGGAATATGACCTGTCGCTGCGCTTCCTGGAGAATGCGCTGGCTGTCAGCACCAAGTACCACGGGCCCAAGTCCCTCAAGGTGGCCCTCAGGTGAGAGCCCATGCTGGGTTAAGGGCATGGGGCGCCCAGGGCCGCAGGGACATGGTCCCGGAAGGCACTTCGATTGAGGGTGGACATGGGATCCGGCAGCCTGTCTTCCATCTGACTCCTGAGGGATTTTCTCTCAACTTGCGTCTCTTCTCCGAGTCCCGGGCTTCTTTGTTGCCCTTGGGTGGATTCCAGAGGGGAATCTAGAGTAGTCTGAGCCCCTGCGCCAGGCCCACTCATGTCCCTTCTGCGCCCTGCACGCCTCCTTGCAGCCACCATCTTGTCGCCCGGGTCTACGAGAGCAAAGCCGAGTTCCGGTCAGCCCTGCAGCACGAGAAGGAGGGCTACACCATCTACAAGACCCAGGTGGGCCGAGGCAGGGGCTGAGGGGGCGGTGCCGGGCCCTTGGGCCGTGGCTTCGCTGACCCCTTCCCGCCTGTGCCACCTACCCCGTAGCTGGGCGAGGACCACGAGAAGACCAAGGAGAGCTCCGAGTACCTCAAGTGCCTGACCCAGCAGGCCGTGGCCCTGCAGCGCACCATGAACGAGATCTACCGCAACGGCTCCAGCGCCAACATCCCGCCCCTCAAGGTACGCTGCCCCCTCCCCCCCCCCAACTGCATGTGCACCCGCCCTACCCCCCACCCTCCGGCTTCCCCGCGCGCTCACCGGCTCATTGGCGCTGCCCCTCAGTTCACAGCCCCCAGTATGGCCAGTGTCTTGGAACAGCTCAACGTCATCAACGGCATCCTCTTCATTCCTCTCAGGTGAGGCCCCCGCTCCGCTTGCACTCAACTCCCACGTGGAAGTGGGCTTTCGGTTTTTCTTTTTAAAATCTGTAATTGGTTGTTGTGGCTCAGAACTGAGAAGTACAGCCAGTGGTAAGAAGTTCCCGGTGAATCTTTTCAGGAAATAGCCACGTAGTTGAGCAAGCACATGTCTGTAATCTTTTCCCTTTTTTTATTTGCACAAAAATTGTAGCAGACTGCGCACGTGGCCGTATCTTTCTGCACTTACTGTCCCTTAGCAGCCTTTTCCTTGTCAGTACGTAAGAGCAGCTTTGTTCTTTCTCTGGTTTCCCGCTGCCTCCGTGTGGGGATGTGTCTCACACCTGGACCCTGAGGGTCCTGCTGTGGCTCTTAGAACAGCGCTGCCTTCGTGGGCTTCTCGGTCCTGCTGCCCTTCCACCGGCAGAGGACGTGGGTTCGGTCAGCCAGGGACTGGGGTGCTGACAGCGTACCTGCCGCGTGTGTCGCCCCCGCCCCACTGCCACCTTCCATGTGTGATCTGCTGTGGGACAGACCACGTGACGCTGCGGATCGGAAGTGAGGGTAAAGGCTGAGCAGGAGCCGGGCCTTAACTGGAGGCTGTGTCGAGTGCACCATGTTCTTACTGTCTTCGCGCTTAGGGGCCTTTTTGCTTTGCGGAGTGGAGCGCTTGTTCCACACGTCTCTCCCCCCACTGCAAAGAGCGGAGCCTGATCTTGCCCCAGGTTCAATTTTGACCAAGGCCAGTAAGGTGACAGAGGGCCCAGGCTTGCTCTGACACCTGCCCTTCATCCCTGTCCTTCTACTCAGCCAAAAAGACTTGGAGAACCTGAAAGCCGAGGTGGCACGGCGGCACCAGCTCCAGGAGGCCGGCAAAAACAGGGATAAGGCTGAGGAGCCTATGGCCACCGAGCCTGAGCCAGCGGGGGTCCCGGAGGATTCAGCCTCCCAGCCCCAGGCCGCCAAGGACCCTTCTTCCCCGGGCTTGCAGGGGTAGGAAGGGAGAGACAGACGGACAGTCAGCCAGCTGCCCCGTTACCCGGTGATCCAGACTCCAGGAGAAGGGGGGGCGTGCCCTACAGATCAGGAGAGGAAACCAGTCCCTCTTCTGCCATGTTTCCAACCCCAACCCCACCCCAGCATCCTCCTGGGACCCTGGCCTGGCCTGCCTGCCCCCCCCCCCCCAAAGATGTTTTTGCACTGGTTCAATGAATATACGATGCAGAGGCCTAATTGAAGACACGCAAATGAAGTGTGTGGGCATCGGCTCCCAGTCGGGGGGGGGCAGGTGCCCCCTCCGGCCCCCCCATCCACAAGCAGGTGTGTGCGAGCGAGTCCGTGCCCGTGAGTGTCTCGATCCGTCCTTCCTAACTTGTACATAGCCCCATGTCGGTTCTGAGTGGATGACGTGAAGATGAGATTTCTCAGGTCATTTGAATGTTTGACATTATGGCTGCTGCTTCTGCTGCCTCTGCCCCTGGGCCCAGCCTGGCTTAGAGTCCAGGTTTGAAGCCAAAAAGAGGGGAGCTTTCCTGTGTCCTGGGAGGGGGAGTCCGAGCTCTGTGGCAGGGCTGGAGGGTTGGGGGTGCACTTTAGCTTTGTGGTGAGGCAAGAGCTGCAGGGGCTTTACCCGTTGTGACTGGGCCTTGCCTTGCCAGGCTGGGGGGGAAGGGGGAAAGGGCGGCAGTGGTGGCTCCCTCGACACCCTGTTCCCGGCCCTGGCCTGTCTGCCCTTGGGCCCCAGTGGGAGGCAATGCCTCCCCACTTCCTGCCCCTCAGCAGGAGATAACTTTAGGGGCTACAGTCTGAATGTATCCTTCTCCCCATTTTAACCGGAGCTGCCTGACGCACAGTAGGGCCGGGGCAGGTGAGGGGCTGGGGCAGCCGGGGCTGAATCATGGATCCTGAGGGGAATTTACTAGATACAGGAGTGATTGCCACTTGTTTGTGGAGCCCAGCTCCCTACCTGGTCCTTGTCACACAAGCACCTCCTACAGAGAGTAGCCCTGGGGCAGGGGGTGGGGGGACCACCGTGGAAGGTAGTGGCTCCCACGAGCCCCAGCTGCTCCCTCTCCCGCCCTCCTGCGCCGCTTCCCTGTGCCTGCTGTTGGAGCCCTGATGGGGTGGGGTGGGGGGGGTCGCCGCCCTGGTGAGCTTGAGGGAGCCAGTCAGGGCTTGGGCCTCTGCCCCGGGGGCTTTGTGGGGAGCTGCGGATGGGTATGGTCTGTCCAGATACCTTGTTTCAAAGGCAGTGGGTGTGAGCTGGCAAGCGAAGCCTCCCCACCGCTGATCAAGAACTTTTTCTTGTTTTTAAACCATCACGTCTTCATTTCACATTGGAATAAAGTGAGTTTTTGAAACCTGCTGCCCCAGCCTCTCCTGTGTGTTCTGTACCAGTCTTGTTGTTGCCAGAAAGATTACTAGTAGAAGGGGTGTTTTGTTTTGTTTTTTAATCTTATTTAAAACCAAGTTAGTTAACATAGTGTAATAATGGTTTCAGGAGTAGAATTTAGTGATTCATCACTTACGTATAAATAGAAGAGTTTTTTTTTTTTTTAATGTTTTTATTTTTTTTTTTATTATTTTTTTTTCAACGTTTTTTATTTATTTTTGGGACAGAGAGAGACAGAGCATGAACGGGGGAGGGGCAGAGAGAGAGGGAGACACAGAATCGGAAACAGGCTCCAGGCTCCGAGCCATCAGCCCAGAGCCTGACGCGGGGCTCGAACTCACGGACCGTGAGATCGTGACCTGGCTGAAGTCGGACGCTTAACCGACTGCGCCACCCAGGCGCCCCTTAATGTTTTTATTTTTGAGACAGAGACTGAGCATGAATGGGGGAGGGGCAGAGAGAGAGGGAGACACAGAACCGGAAGCAGGCTCCAGGCTCTGAGCCATCAGCCCAGAGCCCGACGCGGGGCTCGAACTCACGGTCGGTGAGATCGTGACCTGAGCTGAAGTCGGACGCTTAACCGACTGAGCCACCCAGGCGCCCCTAGAAGAGTTTTTTAAAGCATATGAATATCAATTAGTTTAAATTCAACATTGTCCTTATAATGTTGAAGTGGGAGGAGAGGGTAGAGTCATAGGCACCCAGCTAGGGTTTACCTGCCAGTCATTAGACCCAGAAGAATGGCCCAACAGATAAATGTCACCTGTTGGTCACAGAATTAGAGGCTGGGAATCTCTCCTCCATAGAGCTGTGTGTGGTACGTGTTAGAGTGACGTCCAGTTGGGGTGAGGGGTGCTGTGGGGTGGGGGCCCAGGCCCTGTGCCTGCTGGCCCAGATGGGTTGCTGAACACCAAATTTGTGGCATCTACTCTTGTCCTTTCGTCGGAGTCAGGAGAACTGGGAGCACCCCCCAAGGGACTAGGAGCCCTGGAATGGAGGGGGGTCTGGGGGTTGCCACCCTAGGGTTAAGTTTCAGGTCAGCCAGGTCTCAGGGGAAGGGGTTACCATGTAGGTGGGCTCGAGGGGCAGGGCCTCGGAGATGGGAGGGTGCCTGTGAGGGGCCTGCTGCCAAGAAGAGGGGAGGTCTCATAACTGGCGGCTGCTTTTGGCCAGCTTGAGCGGGTGGGCTCAGCAACATGCATACTTCAGTATCTTTTTGAATTCTTGGAGAGTTTGTGTGTGTGTGTGTGTGTGTGTGTGTGTGTGTGTGTGTGTCTCTCTCTGATATTCTCTGAAAGAAAAATGAAGTTCTAACATCTGTTCCTTTTCCTGAGCCAACTGAAGACATTCTTGACCTTGAGGTGTTTTTAAATTTTTTTAATACGTTTTATTTTGAGAGAGAGCAAAACAGTGTAAGTGG